>NC_083233.1:16858334-17171334 GCF_032191835.1 Heteronotia binoei
GCCCCTACTACGCATGCCCATCAGGCGAGGCATGGACATTCCGCCAGTTCTCTTCTGACTGCTGCATCGAACAGTCCATTTTCTCGTGGCTGCAGTCAGTACTTACCTTTATCAGACTTTGTTTGCTGTTTTCGTGTTTTTCCCAGTTCTTGTTCATAAAAAAAAAGAGTTAGATAGTTGGTAGTTAGTTACTTAAGTTAGTTTACCCCTCCCTCCCCCTCGCCTTTTCTATGCTTTGGCCTATGGAAAAGCGTTGGGGGTTCTTCAAACGCTGTATTCATTGCGACAAAAGATCGCCCCTCCAGACGGACATTCGTTTTGCCTCGTCTGCCTTGGAGAAGGCTATCATGTAGACTTGTGCCAGCACTGTGCCAAGTTCTCAAAATAGACCAAAAAGAACTGAGCGGTGCGTCTTTCGGCTGCGCTGATGGAATCGGCTCTTACTGCTAGCAAAGGGTCCTCTGCTTCCTCGGCATCAGCCACGCTGTCGGTTTCAGCATCAGCATCAGCATAGACATCGATGGTGACCCTGGCAACAGATAGAGACTCAATGAGTCAGCTGCTTTCCAACACCGTTTGCCCCCCTAAATGTGTGGGCTCGGTATCCAGGTTAGAATCCTTGACTTCTGCGAAAAGAAGCAGGGAGGATAAGGGGTCTAAACCTGACAGACCGAAGAAACACAAGAAGGCCAAAGGCAAGGACAGGGAGCGCGCCCCGATCAGCCACTCTCCCTCACCGACTTCGAAGGGCTCGTCATTGGCCTTGACAGGGATATCTACTATCTTAAATGCCAAACCATCCCATCGAAGGAGAACCCTGATGCCGAAGCACCTCACACCCCTATTGAGCCCCGACCAAGAGATCGAGCTCACACAGAGGTCCGCATCCTCCCGCTCCAGCTCCAGGGACGCCAGTGACATGGACAGTCAGAACATGAGGGCTTACAACTATCATCACCGACTAAAGCGCTGAAGGGCCAATCTGTCGATTACGATGTCAATCAATCAACCTTCCGACGACTGCTGCCGCACCCACAATGGAATCAACGCCAATGGGCATATTTGTACGGAGGATACCCGTTCAACCCACCGTACCCCTGGTACCCGCTAAGGAAGCTGCATGAGTGGGACCAGCAATCGGAAGTCTCTTGTAGTTCCTGTATCTTACCGCTCTCTGCTTCAACGTAAAGCATCGGCTTTGGTATCGAAACCACCATCAATATCCATTCTGAGAGGAAAGAAGACTCCTCACCCGAATGAGCAGGCAGAGCCATCTCCCCAGTCACCACTGAGTGACAGGCCACTGACACTTCACCTGTCCGAACACTCTAATACCAGAGGAACTTGTTTCGAGGCCGACGAATCAGTAGAGAAATCACCGGCTGAGCCTTCTCCCAATCCTCAGATTTCTGATGACCTCCCAATCTCTCCCTCCGAGGATTTAAAGTCATATGGTGACTTGGAGAAAAGAATGGTCCAGGCACTCTCCTTGCCTATTGTTCAACCTCAACCTGTAGTCGATGACACGGTGTTCGACATCATGCAGTGCGACACATCTACTGCTGTGGCTCTACCAATCACCAAGGTAGTTCTTCGAACTGTCAAAGAACCATGGACTAAGCCAGCTTCTACCCCGGTCTCTTCACGCAGGCTCGACCACATGTATCGGATTCAGGAAAAGGGAGCTGAATTTCTCTTTACTCACCCCCGACCTAATTCAGTAGTGATCCTCTCCTCAAAATCCAGAAAGGTATACTCTACCCTCCCTGACAAGGAGGGTAAGAAAACTGACAATGTAGGCAGGAAATTCTACTCTGCTGGGGCCCTGGGAATCAAGATGTCCAACTATGCAGCTTGCATGACCGGATAGCACTACGCTTTGTGGGAACAGCTCTCCGAACACATCTCGGGGCTTCCGGACGATAAACGAGCTCAGATTCATAAACTACAGAAGGAAGATATGCTCCTGGCCAAGCAACAACTTGCATCATCCAAACATATGGTGGACACAGCTTCTAAAACACTTACCTCAGCAGTTACCCTGCACCGTCACACTTGGTGCCGTCACAACCAGACACCAGGGCATACGTGAAAGATCTCCTATTTGAAGGCAAAGGCTTGTTCAGCTCTACGACGGACTCTGTCTTGCAGAAGATGGGCAAGAGCATTAAGACTTCCCGTAACCTAGGCGTACCATCAACCCCCAGATCCTCCAAGGCCAGGACATGGCATAAGTCATGGAATAAAAGACCTTTCCATAAACAGTAATCTGAGTGATCCTGGAAACCACATTCATCCAGTGGCATTTGACTCAAAGAGCAAGTTCTCCCAGGGGTCCACCCACCAACCCAGGAGCAAGGGGTCACATAACCCCAAGCAGGGCCTTTGACTGTACAACTTTGGCTACCCTTGGCCCCCTCCCCCTTTCTGTGGGCCCAACTCGGCTGTCCCCTTACCTACTAGCGTGGAAGCTCATCACATCAGATCATTGGGTACTATCCATCATACAGGAAGGACCATTGGATACTATTCATCATACAGGAAGGATACATGATAGAGTTCACTCAACTTCCGACCTCCTCGAAGTTCGTAATGACACCCTCATCCCCGGTCCTCTTGGAAGAGGTCCAGAATCTGCTACAGAAACAAGCAATAAAGAGGGTCCCTTCTCATCAAAGGGATCACGGGTTTTACTCCTGATATTTTGCAGTTCCCAAGAAGGACGAGGGCATAAGGCCCATTATGGACTTATGGGATTTGAACGACTATCGTTTTCCAAAAATTCCACATGTCTACTCTACAGAGCATCTCCCCCTTATCAAGGAAGGGGACTGACTGGCCACGTTGGACTTGCAGGATGCGTATTTCCATATTACCATACATCCAAATCACTGGAAATACCTTCGCTTCATCATCGGAACAGACCACTTCCAATACAAGGCGCTCCTCTTTGGGCTCTCTACAGCCCTGAGGGTGTTCACGAAAACCATGGTAGTGATCGGAGCTTATCTTCGTCTCCAGGGCGTCATCATATTTCTGTACATCGACGACTGGCTGGTAGTGGCAAGCTCAGAAGCTCTCCTCAATCACCATCTGAAGACCACCCTGAACCTCTTAGACCGCTTGGGCATGCAGATCAATCGGAAGAAGTCCCAGTTACTACCAACCAAGAGAGTGCAGTTCATTGGAGCGGTTCTGGATACCACACTACACAGAACTTTCCTCCGCAGGCAGAGGGCAGCCGGCATCGTGTCTTTAGTGGAGTATCTGCAACTGCACCAGAAGGACATGGCTGTGCAAATTCAGCATCTTCTGGGGTTCATGGCAGCAACGGCCAGTGTTCTTCTCTTTGCAAAGCTTCACATGCGAATATTCCAGATTTGGTTTCTGCGTCACTTCCGCAACTCCACGGACTCCCCTCAGACAGTCCTGCAGATCCCCCACTCAGTCCTGAAATCTCTAGACTAGTGGAGGTGGGAAGCAAACCTTCTCCAGGGTGCTCCATTTCATCTTCCCACACTATCGATTACCATCACAACAGATGCGTCCTTATGGGGATGGGAAGCGCATGCGAACGGCCTTTGTGTGGGAGGCCCATGGCCCCCTTCCTTTGCCCGTTACCATATCAACTTCCTCAAGTTGCTGGCAATTCAGTATGCTCTTTGGTCCTTCAGACCTCTCATTGTGAACGCCATTGTAGCGATCCTGACAGACAACATTACAGCCCTCAGTTACTTGAACAGACAAGAGGGGACGGTGTCCAGGAAACTCTGTGCTTTAGCCATTGACATCTGGGAAGAGTGCATTTCCCTACAGTCATTTCTAGTGGCGACTCACCTGTCAGGGGGAAGCTCAGTGTGCAGGCAGACTCTCTCAGCAGGGGAGCTGTACAGGTGCACAAACGGGAAATCAACCAGTTTTATCTGACTCCGGTCTTCGACCGCTGGGACCAACCGCAGATGGATGCATTTGCCACTCTCTGAACTGGAAATGACCATTGTTTTGCTCCAGAGGGAGTGTAGACCTGGACTCTCTAGGGGATGGGCTTCTTTCCCCTTCGAACGAGCACTTCCTTCCCTCCCCTTGACTACCAAAGTAGTCAACAAGATCTTGAAGGAGAACCCAGACTGCATTCTGGTGACGCCATGATGGCTCCGTCAGAGCTGGTTCCCCATTGTTCTGGAACTATCCAAGGGAACTTTTCATCTCTTCCCGTCAGAACCCAATCTCCTGTCAATTCAGGGATGGTTGTTGTTGCACCACAAGTTCCTGCATCTCAAATTGATGGCCTGGAGAATCTACAGTCGGACCTGTCAGAAAGGGTTCAGCATGTCCTACTGAATAGCCGGAAGCCTTCCACGTGTAAAGCCTATGGTTATAAGTGGTCACGGTTTAAAAACTTTGTGGGTGCCAACTGTGCGAACCCGGCTAGTGCTGGGTTACCTGTCATTTTTGACTTTTTGCTTTCCTTAGTAGACTTGGGCCTTAACCGCTCTTCGCCACGAGTGTACTTGGCTGCCATCTCTGCCCATCACGAGACCATTGACACTTACTCTGTGTTCACACACCGCAGACAAAACGCTTCTTGAAGGGACTTGCCTTTAGTATTGGACTAGCTTTCCGGACGCCCTTTTGAACCTATGGAATTTTGCCTGCTGAATTTACTGCCGTGGAAGACGGCCTTTCTTGTTGCCATTACCTTTGCTAGGAGAGTTGGGGAGCTCATGGCGCTAAGCTGTGATCCCCCTTATTTGAGATTTCATGGAGGAGGGGTGCCCCTGGTTCTGGACATTACCTTTCTCCCCAAGGTTGCTTCAGACTTTCATTTGAATTCAGAGATTGAGTTACGCTCCTTGTTCCCCAATCTCTCTTCTGTAGAAGAGAGAAGGTTGCACTCCCTAGATGTGAAGCGCACTCTTCTGTTCTTCCTGAGTCGGATTAGACTTTTCAGGAGTAGTCCTCATTTGTTTGTCTCCTATGCCACTCCAAAGAAGGGCATGAGAATTACAGCTCAGAGGCTATCTGAGTGACTGACAGAGACAATTAAACTTTGCTATCTGCTAGTGAAAAGGCCTCTGCCAGGTCCTGTACGAGGGCACTCCACTAGAGCTACTTCTACGGCCTTTTTTAGGGGAACTTCCTTGAATGACATCTGTAAGGCAGCAACTTGGGCTTCGCCACATGTCTTCATGAAGCACTATGCCTTAGACGTCCGCCGCCATCAGAGGACTCAGCTGGGATGTCTGGTTTTGCAAGCAGCTTCTTCAGGCTGACCTCCAGCACCCTCCTCCAGGTAGGTCTGCTTGCTAATCTCCCATGGGTGTGAACCACAGAGACCACGAAGAAGATAAACAGGTTGCTTACCTGTAGCTGATGATCTTAGAGTGGTCATCTGTGCATTCACATCACCCACCCTCCTTCCTCACTGCTGTCGGTCTTACTGGACTTATTTATATGTGACAGCAGTCAGAAGGAACTTGCCAGATGTCTGTGCCTCGCCTGGTGGGCATGCGCAGTAGGGGCTCTGCGCATGAATGCTGCTAGCGAGGCGTGAAAATCCCGGGCTTTTCAACGTATCAAATGAGATCGGCGCAGACGCCTTATCCCATTGGTGTGAATGTACAGATGACCACTTGAAGATCATCAGTTACAGGTAAGCAACCTGTTTTTTCATGGAGGATAGATCCATCCACCACAGGTACCTCCTCATGACTAAATAGAACTTCCATGCTCAAAAGCAGTATTCTTGTAAACCTGGGCTTTTTTTGAGCAAGAACACAGTTCCAGCTTGCTTGGCACCAGGGGGTGTGGCCTGATATGGAAATGAGTCCCTGCTGGGCTTTTTCTACAAAAAAGCCCTGTGTGAAATAATGGTGATGTCAGGGGTGTGGCCTAATATGCAAATGAGTTCCTGCTGGGCTTTTTCTACAAAGAAAGCCCTGTGTACACCTATTTAGAGAGCCAGTTTGGTGTAGTGGTTAAGTGTGCGGACTCTTATCTGGGAGAACTGGGTTTGATTCCCCACTCCTCCACATGCACCTGCTAGAATGGCCTTGGGTTAGCCATAGCTCTTGCAGGAGTTGTCCTTGAAAGGGCAGCTGCTGTGAGAGTCCTCTCAGCCCCAGACACAGAGTGTCTGTTGTGGAGGGAGAAATTATAGGAGAGAGATTGTAAGCCTCTCTGGGACTCTGATTCAGAGAGAAGGGCAGGGTATAAAGCTGCAGTCGTCTTCTTCTTTTTCTTCTTCTTCAATGCTATGGCTCTTTTTGTAAGGCCCCCCTTCCTGCTCTAGCATGGATTCCCCATGCTGCATGGCAAAAGTGATAGAAAAAAAGGAGGACTCTTGCTGTTCCCGTGGGTTTCACATTCAGCCTCTGGCCCTGCCTTTATGCCCCTACACTCGACGTCCACAGCCTCTTCCTACGCAGACAGTGTAAACTGCAGGATCACATCCTGTGCTTATTGCTGCAAATCTGCTATGGAATGGCATGGATCTCACGGAACAGCAGAACCATTCAGGGCACCCCATAAATGAAGTGCATTGAAACAGCCCCCGCCCTTCAATTTCAGTAGAAGTATATTGCCCAAGGCTTCTTTTTGTATCAGGAGCTCGTTTGCATATTAGGCCACACACCCTTGATGTAGCCAATCCTCCAAGAGCTTACAAGGCTCTTCTTACAGGGCCTACTGTAAGCTCTTGGAGGATTGGCTGCATTAAGGGTGTGTGGTTTAATATGCAAAGGAGTTCCTGATACAAAAAGAAAAAAGTCCTGATATTGCCTAAGCTTGAAAAACCCTGAAAAGCTACGCTTTAGTCCTTAAGAGGCAGCTTGAGAGGGTAGTGGTTAAGAGCGGTGGATTCTTATCTGGGGAACCCTCCAAATTCAACCAGCTGGGTGACCTTGGATCAATCACAGTTCTCAGAGCACTCTTAGCTCCGCCTACCTCATGGTGTCTGCTGTGGGGAGAGGAAGAGAAGGCGATTGTAGGCTGCTCCGAAGCGCCTTTGGGTAGTGAAGACTGGGGTATAAAAACCATCTCAATTTTATCACTGGCCTTGAAAATGATAAAAATGCACTGAACATAATTGTAGTTATTGCTATACTACTGATTGCTCTCCATAAATAAAGTGCTTTGTTTTTGGCTAACAAGGTCATTTGCATCAATACATGCCATTAACATGAATTATTTATGAAAGTAAACCTAACCAATAATCCCAAAACAGCGCTCTGACCCTCAAAAATAATGGCTGGAACATGCCCCATTGTGCATAGCGTGAGCTGAAATCTCCATTTCTGAGCTTTAAAACTAAGGAGGCTATCGGGGCAGTGCATTGAATGTCTTCTACTGGAAATGCAGTTCTCAAGTAATGGAACCACAGCCCTTGTTTTCCCTGTACTGAAGCAGTTCTTTCCTGTCTGTGCTGCCTGTTCTCACTCTGCAGCCTCGTGACGCAGAGGTACTGCAATACTGTGGTCTGAACTCTCTGCTCACGACCTGAGTTTGATTCCGGCGGAAGCTGGATTCAAGAAGCCGGCCCAAGGTTGACTCAGCCTTCCATCCTTCCGAAGTCGGTAAAATGAGTACCCAGCTTGCTGGGGCGGGGGGGAGTGTCGATGACTGGGGAAGGCAATGGCAAACCACCCCGTAAAAATTCTGCTGTGAAAACATTGTGAAAGCAATGTCACCCCATAGTCGGAAACGGCTGGTGCTTGCACAGGGGATCTTTCCTTTCCACTATACCGTTGAGTTACCCACTCTTTCTAAACTGCTAGCTTAGCACCCTGCTTTCTGCCACTTAGTCATTGAGGTTAATGGAATTATGTTTGTTTTTTTTAATGTGGCAAAATGGACTGTAGGGGAGATTATTATGTAGATATCCCATATGGCATGACTGGTAGTTTAAAAATGTATTATTGTCAGTGGGTTTCTTACAGCAATTTTGTTCTCAAGAGTTCTGTATCTAGAAATGTGATGGTATCTCTGTAGAACTAATAAGAAAATTTTTTTTATTGAATGATGGATTTTATTGAATTTTAATGAATGATGGATTTTATTGAATGCAGCTTTTATTCATTCATTCATTCATTCATTCATTCATTATTTGTATCCCGCCCTTCCCATAAGTTGCTCAGGGCGGCTTTCAGAAATTGGTCAAACATAAAAATTAAACAATTTTAAATATATAAACAATTAAACATTTAAAACAGTTAAAACCTTAAAAAACCAGTAAACATTCCAATTACATATAGAACAGCCGTCTAGCAAGCTACATTAAGTTTTCATCTTAGCTAGGTGTAGGCTAGCCGGAAGAGGGTCGTCTTACAGGCCCTTTTGAAAGTGCCAGATTTAGCCCTTGACCATCTCCATCTCCCTTCTGTGTCCAAGGATCTGTAGAGCCACTGTCAAGTAGAGTAGGTAATATGGAGTTAGAGAAATCAAAGCACATATGTACCCACAGTTCTGGCAACCCTTCCAGTTGGTTCTCAGTCTCACACAGACTCACCACCCTGTGGTGGGATGCAAAATGCTGCCAACATGTTTCAGCCAACTTGTGACTCTATAGACCAGGAGTGTTGAACTCATTTGTTATGAGGGCCGGATCTGTGACCTTGTCAGGCTGGGCTTTGCGTTATAAAATGTAATGCCAGGTAGCATTGATATATAAATTTTATAAAGGACACGCACATAGACAATTAAAGATTCTTTAAACATTTAAAATGCCCTTAAAAGATTAGCATTCTTGTAACATTTTGTTTATTTAACTCTCTGATAACTGGCACCTCTTGCTCTGCATTATTGCATCAAAATCTGGAGACAATGTCTGTGCTGTTGCAAACTTGAATATGCTGTTCAGGTGTGCATCTGTAAGTTGCAAACCTACTTTTGATTTATTGACATTCATTACAGAAATCTCATGGTCAAAGTTTTGGCCTAAGACCCAGGGGAAAACATGAAATGGCTGGGCATTGTGAGCTTTTGTATAAAAACTGTCACATGTGCTCTTCAGCTAGTGGAGAAAATAGAGGCTTTGCTGTGTAGCTCCTGTGCGATTGAGCAAGCCTGGCAAAGCAAGCTGTGATGCAGAAGGAAGCAAGAGAGAGAGGAGGAAGCAGATAACAATGAGTTGCTTGGGACCTGATAAGAGCCCCCTGGGGGCCTGATCTGGCCCTTGGGCTGCACATTTGACACCCTGTCTTAAGCGGTTTGCAGGTCTCTTAAGCAGCTTACAATCTCCTCTCCTTCTTCTCCCCACAACAGGCACCTTGCAAGGTCGGTGGGGCTAAGAGAGTTATGAGAGAACTGTTATTTGAGAGAACGGCTCTGAGAGAACTAAGACTGGACCAAGGTCACCAGCAGTTTCATGTGGAGGAGTGGGGAATTGAAACCAGTTATGCAGATTAGAGTCCACTTCTCTGAACCACTACACCAAACTATCAAACAGCACCATTCAAAACAGAGTTAAACCCCTCCAAGCCCAAGGACTTCAGTGGACATAGATGGGTATAACTCTGCTTCATCTTTACCTCCAGGGTTCCTATTAAACTTCTGTCGTGCTTTAATGCCCTCGCAGGGAAACACAAGATTAACAACATGAGGTTAATATTAGAAGTGTCTTTGTTTTCCTTTTTTTAATCACACCATGAAAGCATATGTGCTTAAATGATTTAAACCACCCACTGATTCTGCCAATCTGTAAACCCTAATTATTTGCTCTCTGATGTTGCTGAGAAAAAGAAGTGTTAAAAATTCATGCCAACTATTTGCATCTTTTATTATGCACAGAAACTTTTTAGAAAATTGTTTAGAGGGTGTAGGCAAAGCCCTAAGAACCTGGAGTGCTTGAATCAAATCAGAGGGTAGAGAGATTCATCAGTGGCTATTAGTCTCGGAGGCTAAACACAGCCTTTCTCTTCAGTGGCAATATACCTCTGAATGTTAGTTGCTGGGGTCTAACATTCTGCAACATTCTGGGGTCTAACATTCTGCAACATTCTGTTGCTTCTGCGATCTGCTTCTGGATTTCCTGGAAATTTCTTTGACCATCGTGGGAAATAGGGTGCTAGAGTCATTAAACCTTCCTCTCACAGCCTTGGAATCATATAGTGATATGGACAACCTCTATATGCTAAGTGAAACGCAGACATTCAGAATCCTGAAACAGAGGATCTTAGATATTGAGAAACAGTCCCTTTGTTCTTCTGGACATAAAACGTGTTCCCCTTTAGCATTTGGTATCTTCCCAGATCATGGGCTGCCTGCTGCCTACCTTTCCCAGATTACTGCACCCCAGTTACGCCGCTTCTTTATGTTAGCAAAACTCAATGTTCTACCCTCAGCGATACTGTCTGGGAGGTTTGCCAACATCCCTTATCAGGAAAGAAGCTGCCCATGTAATGGAAGGCACCTTGAAACGGTCGCTCATGTCTTACGTCACTGTGATTTTTATGGGGAAGTGCAGGACTGTATAATCAAACCTATTTTGTCTAATTTTTATGAATTACCTGAAGCAAAGTTAGGTTTTTTTCTACTATCCAACCAATGTTCCCATATCACAATCCTAGTTGCAAAGTACCTTTTGGCTGCCATAACAATCAGGGAGCCAAAGACTAGCTCCCCTTCTTGATGTTTGACTAAGTGGGGCTAGAAGCCCTTCCACTTTGTCCCCCCCTCCCCAAGCACCAATAATACAGAGCATCACTGCCCCAGACAGTTCCAATAATATGCTATGGCTAATAGCCACTGATGGACCTCTGCTCCATATTTTTATCTAAACCCCTCTTGAAGCTGGCTATGCTTGTAGCCACCACCACATCCTGTGGCAGTGAATTCCACATGTTAATCACCTTTTGGGTGAAGAAGTACTTCCTTTTATCTGTTCTAACCCTACTGCTCAGTAATTTCATTGAATGCCCACGAGTGCTTGTATTGTGAGAAAAGGAGAAAAGTACTTCTTTCTCTACATTCTCCATCCCATGCATAATCTTCTAAACCTCTATCATGTCAACCCGCAGTCGACATTTCTCCAAGCTAAAAAGCCCCAAGCGTTTTAACCTTCCTTCATAGGGAAAGTGTTCCAACCCTTTAATCATTCTAGTTGCCCTTTTTTGGACTTTTTCCAGTGCTATAATATCCTTTTGGAGGTGCGGTGACCAGAATTGTACACAGTATTCCAAAATGAGACCGCACTATCGATTTATACAGGGGCATTATGATACTGGCTGATTTGTTTTCAATTCCCTTCCTAATAATTCCCAGCATGGTGTTGACCTTTTTTATTGCAATCGCACACTGTCTTGACATTTTCAGTGAGTTATCTACAACTGCTTTTATAGCTGAAACTCCGTGTAAATTTGCTATGCTGTACTTTTTTTTCTATGCCAATAAAGATATTTGGACCTAGTGATATGGATGTTGGATTAGGACAAGGGGAGATCCAGGTTCAGATCTCTGCTCCACCATGAACCTTGCTGGGTTTCCTTGGGTCAATCACATTCTCTGAGACTCCCAGAGCTATTGCGAAGATAAAAATGGAGACGCATGTCTCTCCTTGAGCAATCTGGAGGGGAAAATATTCTTTTCTTTCCTTGCAAAACTGTTATGTCCCTCCTAGTCAGGCCTCAGATCCAGTGGGAGCTCACTGGAGCACAGCTCCTGAACCGTTCTGAGAGTTCCACCTGCTCCTTCTGAGAGTTCCTCCTCCTTCTGAGAGTTCCACCGCCTTGTCCATTGAATACTAGGTGCAGCTACATAACCATCCCTGGATGAGCTCCACCATCTATTTTTTCGACAAAACGACCCTTGTTCCTAGTCATAGCCAGTACCATGATATTGCAAAATTAACTCCTAGGCACCCCACCTTGGTAGTGGTTGATAAAAAAAGAAGCATGACCAGAGCAACCTCCCGCAGACCAGTGCTTGGCCCGCAGCATTGGGCTTTGGGAATAATCGGCACAAGGGTTGGTTGGGTGGCCATTAAAGGTATATGTTTCATGGGAGGAGGCCTTCAGTGCAGCAGCACAAAATCAAAGAAATCAGCACGCTCTCTGCACCATTGTGCAGCTAGCCGGAGATTTAGACAATCTGCTGAAAATCGCTGAAAGAAGTCATCCATTGCCCCTCGGTAGTCCAAAGCCAGGTGGTTAATAAAACTCCCACCCGATTCCATTTTGCTTTGCATTTGTTGCTTGCACCCAGCACAGCTCAGTGAATGCGGCCTCATGTTTGAAAATGTGCAGGCCTGGTACGTCTGAGTAGGCCAGGTAGGCGAATGCCTATGGGTGCCAACAGTCCTACAGGAGCCCCCTTCCACCCTCCCCAGTGTGGTGTAGTGGTTAAGTGTGCGGACTCTTATCTGGGAGAACCGGGTTTGATTCCCCACTCCTCCACTTGCAGCTGCTGGAATGGCCTTGGGTCAGCCATAGCTCTGACAGAAGTTGTCCTTGAAAGGGCAGCTGCTGTGAGAATCCTCTCAGCCCCACCCACCTCACAGGGTGTCTGTTGTGGGGGGAGAAGATATAGAAGATTGTAAGCCGCTCTGAGTCTCTTATTCAAAGAGAAGGGTGAGGTACAAAACTGAAGTCGTCTTCTTCCTCCCCTTTGCCGGAGAGGCTGCAAATAAAAGCAGTGGCCAGCAAGGCAAGAAGCGGGGCGGAAAAGTGTGTACAGTCTTGAGAGACAAGCTGGAATGTAAGACAGTTGATGGAGTAGCTGGTTTCAATTCATGGAAATCTTGTGTTCAGAACCTGAAGTATATATTCAGGATACAACTGTAAAGTTTTCTCCAAGGACAGACATGTTTGTTCCTTTGTATGAACACGGTCAGTAAATGAGACAGAGGTCCCCTCCTGCTGACTGTGACTTGGCTGGCTTGCATGAGTGACCTGAAGCCCACGCATGCGTCTTTCTGCCGTTTGTTTACTGCCTTTGCATTTAAGGTTTGCAATTTAAAATTCTAGAACAAACAAAAGATAACCCGAAACAAAAACCTCTCAAAACAATGAAGCTGTAAAACTCTCTCTGGCTGTTAACAGTCTGTTCGGGTGAAAAGCCAGCCCAGTCGATGCCTCTCCTAGGAAGTCGGGCAGTAAAACAGTTGTTACAGATCCTTGGCATGTAAAGTGCTCACAAAACAGGCATCAAGA
Organism: Heteronotia binoei; assembly: GCF_032191835.1. Lineage (NCBI taxonomy): Eukaryota > Metazoa > Chordata > Lepidosauria > Squamata > Gekkonidae > Heteronotia > Heteronotia binoei. Next base: position 16,871,480 of record NC_083233.1, read on the forward strand.
TTTCAGGCCGCAAAACTGCAGTTGGCATGACCGCACGGCCTCATTGGCGCTTCAGCAGACAGGCAAAGAATGGAGATGGAGGAAGGGCCAAACCTCATGCGGTCCTCCTTCCAATTCTGTTGTACCAAACGTAGCTTGCAAAGTGAAGACAGAAGCTGGGGAGGGGAGAGACGTTTGAGCCCTTTCCCGATTCTATTTTCTGCTCAGAGTTGCAGCCCAGGCTAAGGTTTTCAGGTTCATTGTTCAGAAGTTAAGGAGGTTTTCCCCCACCACCACTCAGGGCTAACCCTAGACAAGGGGTGGCCAAACCGTGGCTCGGGAGCCACATGTAGCTCTTCCACACACATTGTGTGGCTCTTGACAAAGCATTTGGCTTGGCAGCATCAGTTGGCTTGGAAAAAAGCATTTTCCTCTTTAAATCACTTCGCCAAGCCACTAGAGAATGCATTTCAAGTTGCTTTTCCACCCCTCCCTCCATCATCTGGTGGCTCTCTGACATTCATGAACTGTGGCTCTTCAACACCTGACGTTTATTCTTCATGGCTCTTATATGAAGCAAGTTTGGCCACCGCTGCCCTAGGCTCTCTGGCATCCTAGGCAAGGCTAACTTCTGGTGCCCCCCCCCCTTACACTGATAGCGTCACAGAATCACATGGGGGTGCCCATTTCTGCGCCCTCAGAAGGCCAGCACCCTAGGCAGTCACCTAGTTTGCCTAATGGCAGGGACAGCCCTGTTCCTACCACCACCAACCCCACCCCACCCCCGCATATGCAACTAGGCAAAGTAACAGCGAGGACCTAGAGATGACAAAGAACCGTGGTGTTCTGTTGATATTGCATGTAGTTCGGTGCCTAACTCAAGTCCGTGAAATTGCAGATTCGGCCATCTTTTTTTCGCCGAACATTAATTATCCAACTTGCCTCCTTCCTACAACCTCTGCATGGCTTTGTCCACGCAGGGCTTCTGGTCCCTGGCGTAGTTTTTTGTGGTCCAACAGGATCCTCTCCTCCCTTTTGCACCAGCAGGAAAGTTGACTGGATCCAAACCAATAGGGAAAGAAAGGAATGAAAACAAGCAAGTGGTATGGAATGATGGTCTTCTTGAAGGGAAGTCTAGCCGCGAGGCTGCCAGGTCTCCCATATGGAGGGTGACCTTCTGCCAAGAGTCTCTGTTGCCAGCTGCTGCTCCAAGCAGTGGGAGGAGAAAATTTAGAAACAAAACTTAAATCAGTGATGTCAGCTGTGTCACTGCCAGGGAAAACCCGGAAGTGATGTAAGGTAGCTATGGGAATCATCAGAATCTATAGTAGATTTCTAGGCGAAACTTAGAACAAGGGCTTTTTTTGAGCAGGACTGCACAGGAATGCAGTCCTGGCTGTCTTGGCATCTTAGATGCAAATGAGTTCCTGCTGGGCTTTTTCTACAAAAAAAGCCCTGTGTGTGAGACAATGGTGACGTCAGAGGGTGTGACTTAAGTTGCAAATGAATTCTTGCTGGTCTTGTTCTACAAAAAAAGCCCTGCCTAGAACTATCCTACATCTAGGCTTGCCAGGTACCTCCCCCCTGCCCCCCAGCCACTGGTAGGAGAAGTACCTAGGGCTGCCAGATCCAGATTGGGAGACTCCTGGAGATATGGGGATGGAACCTGCAGAGGACGGGGACTTCTGTGGGGTACAGTTCCCTAGAGTCCACCCTCCAGAGCATCCATTTTCTCCAGGGAATCTGATCTCTGTAGTCTGAAGATGAGCCGTAATTCCGGAGGATCCCCAAGTCCCACATGGAGGCTGGAATCCCTAGCTACATCACTTCCGGGTCTGCCCTGGAAATGACACAGCAAAGTAGCCAATGTCATGCACCCCATGCTCCTCTCCATTCCCCCACCATCAGTAGCCAGGCTCAGCCTGGCAAACCTAAACGGACAGAGGGGAAAACTTAATCTCCAGGGCTTTTTTTTTCCTAGCAGGAACACACAGGAACGCACTTCTGGCTGGCTTGGCATCAGAGGGTGTGGCCTAATGTGCAAATGAGTTTCTGTTCTTTTTCTACAAAAAAAAAAAGCCCCGTTAATCATTCAGAGGAGACCTCAGGCGAAGTTACATGACGGTTACTAAAACAATCGGGTTCATACGGCTAAACATGACCACCCTCATCCCCCAAATTTGAAACTGAGCTGTTTCCTGCCCGTTGTCCAGAATTACACTGCAAGCAGATAGCGTGAGGATATTTTTCATGAAAAGTATCTAAACCGCTTTGATCTAAAGCTGAACCAGAACTGAACCCAATTTGAGCGGTTCAGCTCCCTGCTCTCCATTGCATTTTGTCAAACAAAATAAATCAGGAAGAGGCTTGTGAATGAGTCCAAAGCTCCCGTCACACCTGCTGAAGGTTTTGCTTGGCCTCTTTCACTAAGGATTTGAAAACTGTCATAACACAAAACTCAAAAAATGCCCCCTCGAGCAATGTTCCCCCCCCCCTTCCACTGCCCTCAATTATATCTAATCCCATAACAAAATACAAGATAGGATTTTGCACAAAGGCTGGGTCATAGTATTAGCAGCTTTTATTTTCACTTATTATTTCAAAGCATTTCTCTCCTTCTCTCCTTAATCACTTCCTTCGCTGTTCTTCCAGAATGATGCCAAAGATGATTAAAAGTTAAGCATACATATTAAATTTATTTTCTTGAAATTATTTCTACAGTCATTAGCGAGCCAGTGTTCCGGGAAGTATTCTCCATTCAGTCTCTCTGATGACTCCAAATCATATTTTGCTACATGCACTGTGCAATTCCAGTCTTTCTGTGCTGAAATGTAGTATCTTTCTCAGCATTCCATTATAATCCATTTGCAGAAGTAATGTAAGAACTTTTAAAATATACGTATCTGGGCAAGCATTTTAGAGTGTGGATTGCAAAACGAGATGTGAGAGAACAGAAAATGCGAGAAAAGTACACAGTAGCAACCATATTTTCATTAATATTTTATCCGGTAGCGGTGATTGCTTATCAATTATAATGCTATGGCATAATTGCAGTGTTGCAGCTCGTTACTAACCTGAACCATTATCTAATGCATCTATCCCAATTCCTTCCCCCACCCCCTTTCCCTTAGCCTTACATCTCTCCCGACAAATCACACCATCTTTCTAAACGTTCTGGATTACTGACCGGCTGGTGTTTCCGCAATCAGTGGGATGTTGAAATCTGAAAGGTGTGTTGATCAAGACATTGTAGTGACTGGAAACACCAGCCAAGGGGCATTTGTCACTTTCTCAAAACGGAGGAGATAGCTGAAGTATTTCCAGACCAGCTACAGACCTGAATCTGCGCTGTCAGTAGTACAATAATAAGTTCCAGGGTAAAGAGCTGACCTAGTGGTTGATACTGTTGCTGGCGCACAGCCATTGCAGAAATGAAGTCGCCCAGTGGTATTTTGAGCTGTTGCTAGAAAAGAAGCGTGACAGATGATTCCTTGAGTTCGGGTTGGAGGGAAATCAAATGGGGTTGACTGAACATCATTTGGAAGGTTTCTCCTCCCCCCACAGTGGTGTTGGTGGGTGTGACGGGCAGCCCTGAATGGGGGAGGGGAAGCCACATTATGGGAGTGCTGCTCCAGCATCCAATCAGCATCGAGCCGCCTTTAGACAGCCGAAGATGTGCTCGATCGCCCTTCCAAGCATTGAAATAGACCTGGGGTGGGGAAGGGAGGGAGGAGGAGGCACGGGGGGGGGGGGGAACTAGGTGTTTGCCCAGGGGGGAGGGGGAGGTTGAATTTGGTGCCCCCACCCTGCCAGCGCCCTAGGCTACCACCTAGTTTGTCTAGTGGGTGAGCCAGCCCTGCTCATACCACCAACACCCAGACCAAACACTGTGTGAGTGATCAAGGCTTCTGAAATTTTGTCTCCCTCCTTAGTGGCCCTAATTGAACCAATTACAGATTCAGATTGTAGGAATTTTGTCCATCATGATGCATAATGCAAAACGAAATGTCATATTATTCTCTGTATCTTTATCACGCAGTGAACAAAAGCAAGTGTTTTTCCTCCCTCCGTGTTGGCCAAGTTTTAAGTGAGCAATCATCAGCATCGTCAGTTACCAGATGTTTGGAGTAAAACGTCTTATTCCAATGCAGCATGTACACGGAGTAAATGTCTAGCGCCGATCACACTTTCGGTGCAATGCCAAACATTCAAACAGTCAGATCTCCAAGGCACTCATCTGGCAAATGTTGTTTTAGCAGAAAGTGGTGGGGTTTTTTTGGCTGGCAAATGTCTCATTAAGCACTGGCTCCTAAGCACTTGTTTGCACATGTATGTTTTCTCATTACCCGATATTTGATGGATTTCAGCTCAATATATTGCTGTGGATTTCACTATCGGATTGGCGTGAATGGGCTTGGCCTAAGGTACTGCACTGTGGGTGTGGCCTGAAGTAATACTAATGGTGGGAAGAAGCCATAGTCTTGTGATGCAAGAATGTTAATGGGCACTGTTAGGAGATGGTCCCCTGATAGCTCTATCCAGGAATCATTTTGTAGAAAAATAGATGCAGGAGCGCAATAGCATATCTCATCTGCATATGCCCCAGGATCTGTGCAGCAGGGAGAGAACTCCCCACTGCATGCAGACCCTGGCTGGAGGTTCAGAAGCTGCTCCCCTGTGAGCTCCTGCTGAATTCAAGGCCCGGCTCTATCAAACCTTTGTCATATGTTGAACCTCTCCCTGTCAAACTTCTATCTCATATGGTTAATTAGGGGGGAGAGAGATGAGAGCAAAACAAGAACAAAATAAACCAGTGTTACTCCACCACCTAAAGGCATTTAATATAACCCGAAAACAACAACAAAAAGCAGATGAATGTCAGCAACCAGTATTAACAACAGAAAAGCATATAGGAACAGTTAAATAAAAAACAACTAGCAAAATAGTAGCCAAGTCAGAATCTTTGGCATTTCATTCTGATGAAGTGTGCATGCACATGAAAGCTTGGAGAGCCAGTTTGGTGTAGTGGTTAAGTGTGCGGACTCTTATCTGGGAGAACCGGGTTTGATTCCCCACTCCTCCACTTGCAGCTGCTGGAATGGCCTTGGGTCAGCCATAGCTCTGGCAGAGGTTGTCCTTGAAACGGCAGCTGCTGTGAGAATCCTCTCAGCCCCACCCACCTCACAGGGTGTCTGTTGTGAGGGAGGAAGGGAAAAGAGATTGTGAGCCGCTCTGAGACTCTTCGGAGTGGAGGGTGGGATATAAATCCAGTATCTTCATCTACCTCACAAGGGTGTCTGTTGTGCGGGAGGAAGGGAAAGGAGATTGTGAGCCGGTCTGAGACTCTTCGGAGTGGAGGGTGGGATATAAATCCAGTATCTTCATCTACCTCACAGGGTGTCTGTTGTGGGGGAGGAAGGGAAAGGAGACTGTGAGCCGCTCTGAGACTCTTTGGAGTGGAGGGCGGGATATAAATCCAATATCTTCATCTACCTCACAGGGTGTCTGTTGTGGGGGAGGAAGGGAAAGGAGATTGTGAACCGCTCTGAGACTCTTTGGAGTAGAGGGCGGGATATAAATCCAATATCTTCATCTACCTCACAGGGTGTCTGTTGTGGGAGAGGAAGGGAAAGGAGCTTGTGAGCCGCTCTGAGACTCTTCGGAGTGGAGGGTGGGATATAAATCCAATATCTTCATCTACCTCACAGGGTGTCTGTTGTGAGGGAGGAAAGGAAAGGAGATTGTGAGCTGCTCTGAGACTCTTCAGAGTGGAGGGCGGGATATAAATCTAATATCTTCATCTACCTCACAGGGCGTCTGTTGTGGGGGAGGAAGGGAAAGGAGATTGTGAGCTGCTCTGAGACTCTTCAGAGTGGAGGGCGGGATATAAATCTAATATCTTCATCTACCTCACAGGGTGTCTGTTGTGTGGGGGGGAGGAAGGTAAAGGAGATTGTGAGCCGCTCTGAGACTCTTTGGAGTAGAGGGCGGGATATAAATCCAATATCTTCATCTACCTCACAGGGTGTCTGTTGTGGGGGAGGAAGGGAAAGGAGCTTGTGAGCTGCTCTGAGACTCTTCAGAGTGGAGGGTGGGATATAAATCCAATATCTTCATCTACCTCACAGGGCGTCTGTTGTGAGGGAGGAAAGGAAAGGAGATTGTGAGCTGCTCTGAGACTCTTCAGAGTGGAGGGCGGGATATAAATCTAATATCTTCATCTACCTCACAGGGTGTCTGTTGTGTGGGGGGGAGGAAGGTAAAGGAGATTGTGAGCCGCTCTGAGACTCTTTGGAGTAGAGGGCGGGATATAAATCCAATATCTTCATCTACCTCACAGGGTGTCTGTTGTGGGGGAGGAAGGGAAAGGAGCTTGTGAGCTGCTCTGAGACTCTTCAGAGTGGAGGGTGGGATATAAATCCAATATCTTCATCTACCTCACAGGGCGTCTGTTGTGAGGGAGGAAAGGAAAGGAGATTGTGAGCTGCTCTGAGACTCTTCAGAGTGGAGGGCGGGATATAAATCTAATATCTTCATCTACCTCACAGGGCGTCTGTTGTGGGGGAGGAAGGGAAAGGAGATTGTGAGCTGCTCTGAGACTCTTCAGAGTGGAGGGCGGGGTATAAATCCAATATCATCTTCTTCTACATTCTGAATAAAACATTGTTGGTCTGAAAAGTGCTACTAGACTCCAATTTTGTTCTGTTGCTCCAGACCAACACGGCTGCCCACCTGGATGTAAAAACAGCTAGCAATACTTATCTAAAAGAATTGAAATAGAATAGGATTAGAATAGGCAAGGTTAATAAATAGGCAGAGCTAGAGGGTAGATATAAATAGATGTAAATATAGTTAAACGGTTAAATAATTAAATGGCAGGTAGAACTAAATAGAATTAACCCCCTGACAGGAGGCACAATAAAAACCATCAAACCATAGAATTATTTCTTCTCTGCCTTCCCCTCCCCAACTCCAAGATTGGAACAAAAGGAACAGACACCTGCAGAGGAAGGAAGGTAGGAAGGAGTTAAAGGAAGGGCGTTAAGACAAAACAATGTCAAGACTTCAGTTGTGCTAAACAGTGATAAACTGGGGAGAGGAAAAGGCAGCAAAGCTCAAAGATGCTGAAGGACGCTGCCAGCACCAACCCCCTTCAGCCTCATCTCCAGTTCCCGTAACAGAAAAGAAAACAAAGTGAACTCCCCCCAAAAAAGAAAAAAAGATAGAGTAAAACTTAATTTGTCCGACTACGACAGACAACAGCTGTCTGTCTAAGAAAAAATAAAAACAAACTAAAACAAGTAAAATGATAAACGAAATAATGTTAATAACTAAAATGTTAAATTGATAAGATCAATAATACTTGTCCCAAATAAAACTTGCCCTGAACAGAGCACAGCCTCAGAGCATCTCCTTGCCCAGACTGAGCTATAGGTATGTGCCCCCTGATATCTCTATCAGGTATCCTTCCAAGTGTGAAAAGGGCATGGGGGGAATTCCCCTTGAGGGGGGACAGGTGGTTATGAGTTTAGAGATGGACCGTTTGGGATTTGTAATAGACAAAGAGCGAATTGACAGAGAAAAAGGTGAATTTGTCCTAACTGGGTCAGTTCCTCTCTGACTCTTCCACTGAACTCGACTTTATCTCTTCTGGGAATTTTTAATGCTTTCTTAGGTAGAATCACCTTTGCTTCCACCCCAACTTACTTCCTTTGTCCTGCAAATAGTGTTGTCAGTGAAAACAAGAGCTAGCCTGAACTATCTGAGTTTTGATAGAACAGGTGAACTGGTTAGAGGTCAAGCTTTTGAAATGAACACCAAGAGAATGGTAGGTGGGGGGTCATGGCAACAAGTACTGTCACCTGCTCAGACAGTGCTACTCAGAGAAATGGGGAACACATAACAATGTGAGTTGACTCCACTGAAAAGCAGTATGGGTGAGGCACAGTGATTCCTTCCTTCCTTCCTTCCTTCCTTCCTTCCTTCCTTCCTTCCTTCCTTCCTTCCTTCCTTCCTTCCTTCCTTCCTTCCTTCCTTCCTTCCTTCCTTCCTTCCTTCCTTCCTTCCAACATCTAAGCTGCCAGTGAGTGCTGTACTTGGGCATGTGTGTTACCGATACGCTAGTGTACATTTGAAATTCTCTGCAAGTTATGAAAAATAAACTCATTTCAGGAAGTGTTTGTTTGCCTACAGGGAAGGAGAATAAGTGTGTGTCAGAGTTTACATATCCTGTTAAGGCAGATCAATTATTGAAGGTTTCTTCCCTCCACCCCTTTATTTTCTTTGTGTAGAAATTCTGTTCTTATAGTAATTTATATAGGACTTTCTTCCACAATATATAATGATGAACAGTGCTACTTTACACTATCGTGACAACAAAACTCATGTAAATATTGCATTCCAAAGAAACATTCCTTCATTATCTTGAAAATTGTCTAATACATCTCAAGTAAAGTTCAGTTCCCCTGCTCCCTGTGCCATCAGCTTCTAATGCCTCTTGTCCCCCAGGAACAAGATTTAAGAGGACATTTCAGGGAACCTTAGGAGGGGAGAAGCAAGAAAATTACCCCCTGTGAACACATATCCTTCTGTATATGGAATACTCTGGGGTATCTAACCCATAGACTTTAGGCACTTTCACATATGTTAAATAATGCAGGTTTGATCTATTTCAGTAACTGTTTGCAAGTAAATTTTGCCATTTCACACAGCAGAATCCAGTTGCAAAGTGCATTGAAAGTGCGTTATTTAGTGTGTGTGAAAGTGCCTTTTATCTCAAGTTTGGCGTTATTATCCCAGGATGGCTGTTTATTTTTTTTTTTCTTCATTGCTTGCTTTCAGGATCATTATACAGTTGAGGTAACCAGTATATAATCTTCAGTAACCATATTTATCCCCATACACTAACTCTCCCATCTCTCTTCCAAAGCAGGTATTTTAGATGGTTTCTCTGTTAGTAATTAGCATTTCCAACACTTTCACATCAGGGCTAACACCCTCCCACTGTTCCAGTTGATCTCCAGACAGCCAAGATCAATTCCCCTGGAGAAACTGGCTGCTTTGGAGGATGGGCTTTGTGCAGGGTCGGTGCGTGGGAGTCGGCGAGGTAGGCGGTTGCCTGGGGCACCACCTCACCGCGGGGGGTGGGGGCCCCCTCCCCATCCCTGCTCACACCAACCCTTATGCTCTTCCCGCTTCAGAGGAAGCCGGGAAGAGGTCTTTCTGGCTCCCTTTGAAGCAGGAGAGGGCCAGGCACGGGGCAGGCCACAGGGGTCGGGCTGCCCTGTGCCCGGCCCTCTCCAGCTTCAGAGGGAGCCGGGAAGATCATAAGGGTCGAGGTGGGCAGGGACGGGGGGCGTCATTGGGCCATACGCACAAGTGGAACTCTTGGGGGCGGGGGGGGGGGTTGGCCTGGGACACCAGAACCCTTAGTGCTGGACCAGGCTCTATGACATTATACCCTGCTGAATTCCCTCCCCTCCCCAAACCCCACCCTTCCCAGCTCCAACCCCAAATTTCCCAACCAGAGCTGGCACCCCATTTCACATTCCTTCCACAATCCAACATGTTTCTAAATTCCACTCTGTTTTCCTCACAATTTTATAGGGAAAAGATTAGTTACAAGCACCATACATATGGATGGATACTTGACTGGGTTGTTTTTAGTCGGGTAAATCTCCCAGTTTCCAAAAGCATTCTGAAAGGAAGCCCGCATTTGCTATCGGAGCCTGAAATGAAATGTCCGTGTGACTCCTGAATTTGCACAGCGATCACGTTCAGGAGCATCGCTCCACAAGCTCTTGCGGACCTTCTCTGGATCAATGGAAACCGTTTAAATTTTCACTGAGCTGCCCACTATCTGTATTTTTGCTGCTGAAATGAGGGAAATGATAAGTCCTTCATGTGGCTTCGGTAAGCCCAAATCTTCCGTGTGGCTTAGCGAAATAACATTCGGGTCCATTAGATAGCAGTTTCTATTCCGAATCATTATTATGTTTTTTTGAAAAGCTTGTGAGTGGCCTAGTAAATTGGTTCTTAAGTAACTTGGAGCATTTTATATACTCAGAGATACTCAGATCTTTGGAGTTGGGGTGATTCCATTCTGTGGGCGGTAAATTTCCTTTTATGAGAAAAGATTTTCTGTTTAAAAGATTCTGTTTATGTAACTTTGACGTTTGAAATTATACCTCATGGACTCTTGCTTTAAACATGATGGATTGTGTACAGGAGAGTTGTTGTTGTTTTTTTTCCATTGCAACCTGGCTAGTTGTAAAAAGCAGTACTTTTGTTTTGTTAACCTAACCCCTGACTGGATTATTAGGCACTGAAGAGGTGAGGTGGTAGTGACATAAGAACATAAGAGAAGCCATGTTGGATCAGGCCAACAGCCCATCCAGCCCAACACTCTGTGTCACACAGTGGCTAAAAAACCCCCAGGTGCCATCAGATGACCGATGATGATGATATTGGATTTATATCCCGCCCCCCACTCCGAAGAGTCTCACAATCTCCTTTCCCTTCCTCCCCACAACAGACACCCTGTGAGGTGGGTGGGGCTGGAGAGGGCTCTCACAGCAGCTGCCCTTTCAAGGACAACCTCTGCCAGAGCTATGGCTGACCCAAGGCCATGCTAGCAGGTGCAAGTGGAGGAGAGGGGAATCAAACCCGGTTCTCCCAGATAAGAGTCCGCACACTTAACCACTACACCAAACTGGCTCACCAAACAAGATGAGTGAACATCATCATAATTTGAGTAAGAAAACAATTTAGACTGAGTTCATATAAATCCAGCTCTTCCTCTGTGTCAGCCTTACCTAGTTCGATAGGGATCCATTCCCTCACAGGCTCACGGGTTAGAGATTCCCTCACAAGCTCACAGCTTAGAAATTCTCCTTTGCAAATGGTTGAATCGAGTCATTTTTTTGAACGCTCGGACTCTTGCAATCTATTTATTCTTAAATCACCATCTGTGTGTGACCGGCGATGTTTTAATAGTTGCCATGCAATGGTATTTAGGATTTGACAGTGTTTGATAGCTGACATTTAATGGTTTTTCAGTATCTGACAGTTTCTGATGGATAATATGCAATGGTATTTACCGTATGACAGTTGATAGCTTATGACATTTTGTATTTGATGCTTGCCCAGATCAATTTATCACATTATTTATTTATCACATTTATATGCTGCCATGGTGATAAATCTGAATTCATGGAATACCAGCGTTTCCATGTTTGCGAGTCTCTTGTACAGCCTTTAGTTTTGTTACAGATTGCTTATTCACGCAGAGACATTCCAAAATCTGATCTTGCCATTTTGTTAACATTGTTAGTTATAAGTTAAGATGTGGCATTCAGTACATAAAACAGGCATCGGTATGACATTCACTTGAACGGAGTTATACCTAGAAGATGAAGAAGAAGAAGATATTGGATTTATATCCCGCCCTCCACTCCGAAGAGTCTCAGAGCAGCTCACAATCTCCTTTACCTTCCTCCCCCACAACAGACACCCTGTGAGGTGGGTGGGGCTGGAGAGGGTTCTCACAGCAGCTGCCCTTTGAAGGACAGAGAGCGGCCTTCAATCTCCCTTCCCTTCCTCCCCCACAACAGACACCCTGTGAGGTGGATGGGGCTGAGAGGGCTCTCACAGCAGCTGCCCTTTCAAGGACAGAGAGCGGCCTACAATCTCCTTTACCTTCCTCCCCCACAACAGACACCCTGTGAGGTGGGTGGGGCTGGAGAGGGCTCTCACAGCAGCTGCCCTTTCAAGGACAACCTCTGCCAGAGCTATGGCTGACCCAACGCCATGCTAGCAGGTGCAAGTGGAGGAGTGGGGAATCAAACCCGGTTCTCCCAGATAAGAATCCACACACTTAACCACTACACCAAACTGGCTCTACCTAAAAGTTACCAGCATGATCCACCTTCCCTTATCCACATGCATATTGAGCACATTTCTACAGGCAGTTGGCTTCTGGCTGCGCATTATTTGAGCATATTGATAAGTGTGCCTGAAGCTGGGTAACATATGCAGTCATCACTGATATAAAGTGAGCTGTTGCCAACCGCTAGTATCCAGCATCAGCATCTAGTACCTTGGTATACTGCCAGCTTAACATGCATAGGAGCTGCATAAAACAAACAGCCGTCTAAATGTATCAGTTAATAAAACAGTTGATAAAACTCTTCTTAATCTTGGACCATTAAGATGCCTTAAAAGAAATAAAAAAAGTCTGGGTAAAGACAGCAAAATTGCTTGGTGTCTACAGAGATGTAAGGTGGGCAGCAGGTGAGCCTCAAGAGAGAAGGCAATTCCAATAGCAAGGAGCCACCACCAAAAAGCCCTACCTCTGGTTACCATCCACCTCATTGCTGCAGGTGGGATCAGAGAGAGAAGGGCTTGAGGAGAGAATCTTAGCTGGTGGACTGGACAATATGTATTCTAAATCAGTGTTTTGTGGGAAGAAAGTTCAATCTCAGGGATTTCCTGTTAAAAGATCTCAAGCTGGATGGCCAACTGGCCTGGAGAAAAATGTTCTTTCCCTTTAAGAGAGGTTTAAAATGTGTGGAAATGAACAGTTGAAGTTTTACTTTGCACGGAGGTAAATATAACCTGGTAAACAACACCCCATTAAGACCCTGCAGAATGAGATGGAGGAATTCTGGCATGGTAGAATGAGCTATGTCATTTCAAATTTTAGAAGGGGAGGGCACTTTTCCTGTTTATTTTTAAATAATTGTTATTTTTTAAATGCTTGCTACCCGGGACCCAAGTTGACTTACAGTCGAAGTCAAACGCCACTGTACAATACAATAGAAACCCTAGGCCAGCCCCACTGATGGGGGCGGGGTGACCCTTTGTCTCCAGTTAAGGATGCTACTGGCAATGTTCCCTCTAAGGTGTGGCGTCTCGTGAGCAAAAATTCTAACTTGCAAGCCAAAAATGGAACTAGCTTTAAAATTGTGAATGGGCCGACATTTTTTTTTTAGAAATCAGGTTACAAGCATACAAAAGCAAACAAACATAACATATAAACTATTATCATTTGGACTATAAAACATGTATTTATAGGGAATGCATATCTGCTTTTGATCACATACGGGTTTTTTTTGTTAGAAAATTGTTGCCTTTAACCTCATGAAAATCTGAGTTGGCACAGATCACGGTTGCAGCTGAATGGTTTTGAAAGCAGTACTTGGCTCGGCTTACTTCTGGCTGCTTACAACCTGGTTCTCCCCTCCTCTATTTTACTTTCAATTCGGCTGAGAAAGAGTGAGAGCGACTGGCCCAAGGCAACCCAGTAAGCTTCTCTGGCAGAGGAGGGACTGAAACCTCAGTGTCCCAGAGCTTAACCTGATATTCCAACCATGAGATAAAGCCCGCAGGGGTAGAATTCTAGCAGGAGCTCCTTTGCATATTAGGCCATACCCCCTGATGTAGCCAATCTTCCAGGAGCTTAGGGCTCTTTTCTTGTAAGCTCCTGGAGGATTGGCTACATCAGGGGGTGTGGCCTAATATGCAAAGGAGCTCCTGCTAGAATTCTACTCCGAGTAAAGGTCACATGGACTGCTATAAGATCCAGACATCAGGCATTATTTTTAAAAAGAAAACCAGAAATAGACCATCTATGTTTGCAAAGCTGGAAAATACGAGGGCAAACAATGGCGATTAAAGACCGGGCAGAAGAACAAAGACGGGAACTGCTGTTGATGGAGAAGGAACCTTGGTACAGATGAAATGGGCATTCAAGAACTGTAAGCTGTGCAAGGAAGAGTGTCATTTATTAGTATTTTTTAAACATGTTGCTAATTTTATTGAAGGAGAAAACAGAGAACACAATGAGAAACTCAGGACTGTGTATTTAAATTTCTGAATATGCTCTGATGAATAAAGGAAGCTGAAAGATACAAAACCATAGGAGGGTTTTTAAGGGTTGCCAGCCTCCAGGTTGAGTCTGGAGATCTCCTGCTCTTAACAGGTGATCTCCAACTGTCAGATATCAGCTCCCATGGAGATAATGGCTGCTTTGAAGGGTGGACTCTGTGACCTTGTACCATGCTGAGGCCCCTTCCCTCCCCAAACCCCGCCGTCTCCTGGATCCACCCCCAAAGTCTCCGGGTTGACACAAACCTGGCAACCCTGGTTTTCATATACTCTCAAATGGTGGGAAATTACAAAAACAAAAGTATAAAAGAGAAAAAACCCCAAGTTTCATTTAAAATCATAAGGCACCGAAATTGTTGGAAAACACAAATCAATATACATTTTTAAAAATGAAACCTGAGGGGAGAAATTAAGATTTCTAAAACAGATATTTGAATATTTGCAACTGCTTTCAAAGGCTGAATGCCAGTAGGAAATTCACTCAATAAGTAAAGGGGTACCAGAAGGAGATACCTAAACATGACATTCAAAAAGTAAGAACATTTACAAGCAGACTAAAAGTCATCCAGATAGTTGTTCAACTCTCCCCCCACGCCCCAAAGCAAAAGGAAGAAACGTAATGCCCATGACAAAGGTGGAAATGATCATGCTCAATTCAAATAAAGTCACTCCAGGTATTAATAACCATTTAAAGCAAAGTGACTCAAAGGTCTGAAGGGGGGAAGATAATAATAAATATTACTAAATTAAATATGCCATCAAAAAGAAATAATATAGAAACTTCTGACTGCGGATGGCTCAGGGAATTAAGACGGCATGCACTGAAGTGAAGGAAGAATATAGGGGAAATTAAAAAAAAATGGAGATACTGTCTCTTTTTTTTAAATATAAAAATTTTATTAAACCACAAAATAAGGGGATTGCATCAATTGCATTCATATAAACTAGTAAATCCCTAAGGTACAGAAGGGTTACCAATATAGGAAGATAAAAAGTTAAAAAAAAAAAGTAAAGGTGGTAGGTACAAACTATTAATACACTATGTAATACATGGCAAGCAAGTAAGGCATATATGTTTTACATTATCATTATTCATGACCACGCTATTTTTTTTTGCTAACATTAATTCAGAAAAATAATAATTCTTTATAAAAGGTATAGGAGATTCCGTCTCATGAAGCATCTCTTCAGTCCTAAATTTGCCCTGCAAACAAAAAAAAAAACCCTGAGTAGATTCTTACTGATGTTTTAAAAGATGGAGAACAACAACTTCATGGGCATTATTATTAATGTCCATGAATTATTATTAATGATGATTAATCTATTATTAATAATATTAATATTTATGATTAATATTTATGATTAACTTATGTTTTAAAAGCTTGTATTTTTAGGAGTTTGTAAATATTTCAGTGGGTTACCTGAGGTTATTGAGCCCGGCAGATCTTCTGTTTCTCATTGCAGCTTGCGGTGCTCCCTGAAATGCAAGGTTTTGGGGGGGAGGATTCTACCATAGCAGAAGGAATGAGAGCCCCCCCCCCCCCCTATGCCAATGGAGGTTCCCATCTATTTATAAAAAGACATGGGCAGCTCCTACTGTGACTAAGGAATGATTACAGACATTCTGGCAGAGATGCTGAGAAGGAAACTGCCTTCGTTTGATAGAAGAAGAAGATGAAGAAGAAGATTTATACCCCACCCTTCTCTTTGCATCAGAGACTCAGAGCGGCTTACAATCGCCTATATCTTCTCCCCCCACAACAGTCACCCTGTGAGGTGGGTGAGGCTGAGAGGGCTCTCACAGCAGCTACCCTTTCAAGGACAACTCCTGCGGGAGCTATGGCTGACCCAAGGCCATTCCAGCGGCTGCAAGTGGAGGAGTGGGGAATCAAACCCGGTTCTCTCAGATCCACACACTTAACCACTACACCAAACTAATGGGCAATTCCTGCTCGGCAGCTTACCATGATTCTGTTCACAGTCGCTTTAAAGCACTGCGATGTTCCATTGGGAAAGATCAGGGAGGTACAAAAGCTGCCCCTTCATTTCAGCAGGCTTGGAGAAGGCAGGGATTTAGAGAGACAGTCCCCCTAAGTGCCTGCCTTCTCTAAGCCACTGACCTCCAGCCACTCACCTCTCCCTCCACTCCCCATCTTCACTACTACCTAGCAGCAGGAGACTATGGAGGAAGCACCTCTGTATCTAGGATGATAAGCTATGCATGGAGGGATAAGCTATGCATTTATGAACATAAACACATTAGGGGGAACCAGGCAGGACCAGCCCCCAGGCAGGACCTGGGTATTCTCCAGAATCACAGTTCATCTCCTGGAGAAAATGGATGCTTTGGGGGATGGACCAGTGTTCCCTCGAGGCTGAGTTAGTGTGACCTAGCTCACAGTTTTTTAGCCTCCATCTCACACATTCTTGCCTTAGCTCAGGAAAAATGGCCCCAGAACAAACTTAATTGATGCTGTAGCTCATAACTTTAATGCCAGTAGCTCACAAAGTAGTTTTGTTGCTCATAAGATTCCACAGTTTAGTGGGAGCATTGGGATGGACTATATGGCTTTGTACTTCACTGAGATTCTTGTCTTCCTCAGGCTCCACACACACACACACCCAAATCTCCAGGAGTTTCCCAACCTGTGGCTGTCAACCCTGCCCCCTATCCCCTACTGGTGTCCCACTACTCCCAGCTGACATTTCCAAGTGGGGAAAAATGTAAAAAAAAAAAATGAATGTCAGCCAATAGTATGGAAGTGATGTCACACTTCTCTAGGAATTGTCCAAAATTCTGTGGTAAAACCATAGAGTTTGTTGGTGATTCCTAGAGAGGCAAATCGACTGATATCCATCTCCTAATGTCCGTAGCCTTCTGGTCTCCGTCTGGTTTCCAGGCCTGGCCTGTCATCCCTATGAGAGCACTCACTTTGCCCATAGACTATCCAAGGTTCATTCTCTGGCATCTCCAGTTAAAAGATGTTCAGCCTGATCTGAATGTGAATCTGGACAAGGTGAAAGACCTTGGCACTGGCACAGCATTTTGCTTTATTGAAACAGGGCTGCTACCTGTGCAAAGTTTAATTAACATGACAGCATAACACTGCCTGGGCTATGAACCTCTGGAATGAGAATTATGCGCACACATCAGCTTTGAATGGTGCTTGGAGGGCGCAACAGTGGGAGGGCTTCAAGTGTCCTGGCCTCACTGATGGACCTCCTGACGGCACCTGGGTTTTTTGGCCACTGTGTGACACAGAGTGTTGGACTGGATGGGCCATTGGCCTGATCCAACATGGCTTCTTTTATGTTCTTATGTGACGCAGAGTGTTGGACTGGATGGGCCATTGGCCTGATCCAACATGGCTTCTCTTATGTTCTTATATTAACAGCCCAATTTAAATAAAGGGTATATGACTGGTTTTGCCTCTTACTATCACATTTAGAGTAGGCCTCAGGTGGCACATGTTGAGGGACATGTTATTGAGCTTGAATTGCTGCCAGTTGCAACATATCAATACTAGTCTTCATCCCATACAGGCTGGGTGCAGAGCAGCTTTCTTTGCCGTGAAGTCAATTTCTTTGCAGAAATCTGGTAGCATTGCTTCATGATGTCTACCCTGGCTCTTGTCAGGGTTGATGTTGTGGGTGCGAGCTACCTGGAGAAAGGGCAGGAACAAAGTATAGTCAGAAGTTTTTAGCCTACCTTTTATAGCATAAAGAAGTCAATAATGGTCATCAGTTAGCCTTACATTCTTTGTCCACTTGGGGTGGTTGAGCTAGAAGTATTTATTTGTTTATTTATAACGGTCATAGACCAGCAAACAATTCATAAAAGTCCAATTCATAACCAATAAAAGGTGATATAAATATACAATAATTATTATACACTAAAATATGATGCCACCTAAAATATACATAAAATACAAATACAGACTTTAAGACACTGACACTGAAGATGTAAAATTAGTGTTAAAACCAAGGATAAACTAAAAACCCTGTCTAGAACTCTTTGTTCCCTTAATAAATAATGTATTCACTGCCTAAGCCAGCATTTAGAGCAGTAAAATCATACAAAATTAAAACTGATTGTCCATAAAATCATACATAAAAGGCATAAAATACTGTTATAAAACTACAAATATAACAAAACATGGCGGTTACAGCCAACAGATTGGCAAAGGTGTTTAGCCAGTTCCTGACTGAATTATTAGAGTTTTCCTTATTCTTGTGGCAAGCCGGCCAAATTTTGCTAATTTGTATGTAACCTCAGGGTTCTTATCGTCAAGAAGATTCTTAAGGAGTTGCAGTTTTTGACTTCTGGTAAAAGGTATGGCCGTGGAAAATGGAAGTACTTCGCGATGATCATTATAAGCCTCACAGTCAAATATGACATGGACTAGAGATTCGATACCATCATTGCAGCAGGGACATAATTGTTCTTGGAATGGCACCTTTTTGTATCTCCCTTCCACCACTGCTGAAGGGAAAATGTCCCACCTCATAAGAGTAAACGTTCTCCTGTATTCATTGTTTGTTAAGTGGTATAGGTAGGGCATCGGGGTCACCCTGTTGATTGGTTCTGTCAGAGCTCGCCATTTGGTTGTGCTATTGAGATCATTTTGTCCGACAACGTCCAATATTCTCTGTTTCACTATCTCCCTAGCATTATCATAAGTGAGAGAACTGAGATATTGTTTGGAAAGGCCGTAATAATGAATTCTGTCTTCTATGGCCCTAATCCATCTTGGGACCAAGGTATCTTGGCAGAATTAAACTGATCAAGCCTTTAGGAAAAAACATAAGTTTCAACCAGAACTGGATGGCCAAAATCCAAAGCCTTGTTTCTGCTGTAATCATGCCAGTTTCTGTCCTAATTAATGCATTCGGAATGCCCTTGGGTACCTGGAGAACTGTTCTTAAACATTGTGATTGAACACGCTCCAGTTTTTTTGTAGTTTGTAGTGATGTTGATTGGGGCACCAAATGTTAGCTGGCAGAGGGATTTAGCCTTAAACAATCTAAGGGCCACAATTATGCATTTACCCCCTTTGCCCCAGTAGAATTTTTGGATAGCCCCCGCACTCCTTTTGACATTTGAGGTCATCATGTTTATATTGGTGGTTTTTCTTCCATTCGCTTGAAACATGACCCCCAGGTACTTAAAGCATGAAACTTGTTCAATGGGAATAGAATTTAAGTACCAATGGTGTGATCTGGGTGTCTTTTTGCCAAAGGCCATTACTTTGGTTTTAGCGTAATTTACCTCTAGATTCCAGGCAATATTGAGCGAAAGCTTTCAAGGCTCTTCTGAGGCCTAAGGGACTCCTTGAAAGTAAAACAGCATCATCAGCATAAAGGAGCACCCCTATATGTTTGTTACCTAGCTTCGGTGGGTGGCATTCTGGTTTATTTAT
The DNA here is from genome assembly GCF_032191835.1 of Heteronotia binoei. Classification (NCBI taxonomy): domain Eukaryota; kingdom Metazoa; phylum Chordata; class Lepidosauria; order Squamata; family Gekkonidae; genus Heteronotia; species Heteronotia binoei. The sequence goes on from NC_083233.1 coordinate 16,890,766, forward strand.
ATGCGACGCCAAATCATTGCTATAGAAGTTAAATAAATAGGGTGCCAGGAGGCATCCTTGCTTAACCCCTTTGTTGGTAGAAATGGGGTCTGTCAAATAACCTTGATGGGAATATTTGACCCGGATGGTTGTTTGATCATAAAGGGCCTGAATAAGAAGATGAAGAAGATATTGGATTTATATCCCGCCCTCCACTCCGAAGAGTCTCAGAGTGGCTCACAATCTCCTTTATCTCCCTCCCCCACAACAGACACCCTGTGAGGTGGGTGGGGCTGAGAGGGCTCTCACAGCAGCTGCCCTTTCAAGGACAACCTCTGCCAGAGCTATGGCTGACCCAAGGCCATGCTAGCAGGTGCCAGTGGAGGAGTGGGGAATCAAACCCGGTTCTCCCAGATAAGAGTCCGCACACTTAACCACTACACCAAACTGGCTCTACAGAATAAGAAATAACAGCCGTCTATCAATGTTGGTGGCTCTTAATTTATCCCATAGGATGGTCCTAGAGATAGAGTCAAAGGCTGACTTCAGGTCTAGAAATGCAGCATATAATGACACATTTGAGTTTGAGGAATATTTTACAATCAAGTGGTCCAACAGCATGAAGTGGTTTAATAAGGCACAACCTTCTCTGAAGCTAGAAGTAGATTTCTTTTCATTGAGTCAGAACCCAGATGGGTCGAAATGTGTAAAAAGGTAAAGGTAGTCCCCTGTGCAAGCGCCAGTAGTTTCTGACTTTGGGGTGATGTTGCATCATGATGTTTTCACGGCAGACTTTTTACAGGGTGGTTTGCCATTGCCTTCCCCAGTCATCTGCCCTTTCCCCCCAGCAAGCTGAGTCCACATTTTACCGACCTCGGGAGGATGGAAGGCTGAGTCAACCTTGAGCCGGCTACCTGAGCCCAGCTTCTGCTGGGATCGAACTCAGGTTGTGAGCATAGAGCTCAGACTGCAGTACTGCAGCTTTACTACTTTGTGCCATGGGGCTCTTCCCAATGTGTGGTTCCTCCCTTTTCCAGTTGCCTGTTTTGCGAGCTAGAGATGAGTGAATTCCTGCAACTGTGTTCGATTTAGAGTTAGATCCTTCTCCTCTTCAGGGGATTTGTTCTGAAGACCTTTTGGCATAAGTTTCCATGGAGCAGAATCCCAGAAGGAGAAAGAAAATATTCCTTTTTCTCATGTCCCTCTCAATTTTTTCATCAGTAAACATGGAGAAAATGGAGGAGGAAGGTTCTAAATGCCATGGTTGCAAAATATCTGCTCTCTCACAATTTAGGACATTAGGATCAGGCCCACACCTGAGCTTTTTAAAGGGTCACTTTGGGTCCTAGAACACAATTGTGCCCCCACCACCACTGATGAATCACCTTCAGGGCTTGGGACAGCTTTTCTGTGTGCTCAAAAAGACAAATAAGTGGGTTCTAGATAGAATCAAGCCTCAGCTCTTCCTAGAAGCTAAAATGACTGAATTGAGGCTATTGTGCTTTGGTTACGATATGATGATGATGATGATGATGATGATGATGATGATGATGATGATGATGATGATGATGATATATTTTATTTATATCCCACCCTCCCCGCCGAAGCAGGCTCAGGGCGGCTCACAATATATAAAATTTACAAATTACAATATAAAAACGTTATTTCAATGCAATATATATAATTTACTAATTAAAACCATCAAATTTACAATTAAAACTAACATTTATAGTGCTATATTCTAGATGTTCTCCTCAGTAGTTTATGATGGCTGGATATAGTAGACTAAATCCACATTTAAACGACATTTAAGAAGACAAGAGAAGAAGAAAATAATGCTAGGAAAAGTTGAAGTCAGCAGAAAAAGAGGAAGACCCAACAAGAGATGGAGTGACTCAGTCAAGGAAGCCATGACCTTCAGTTTGCAAGACCTGAGCAAAGTTGTTAACAATCGCAGGTGATGCAAAATCAAAGCAACCAATTTATAATGGCTGTAGTAAGCAATAAATTGTCCATCAGTGGCTATTAGCCACAGCGTATTGTTGGAACTCTCTGTCTGGGGCAAGTGATGCTCTGTATTCTTGGTGCTTGGCAGGAGCAACAGTGAGAGGGCTTCAAGTGTCCTGGCCCCACTGGTGGACCTCCTAATGGCACCTGGGTTTTTTGACCACTGAGTGACAGGGTGTTGGACTGGATGGGCCATTGGCCTGATCCAACACGCCTTCTCTTATGTTCTTATGTTAACAGCCCAATTTAAATAAAGGGTATATGACTGGTTTTGCCTCTCCACCATCACATTTAGAGTAGGCCTCAGGTGGAACATGATGAAAGTCACATTTTTCACCTTGAGCTGCTGCCAGTTGCAACGCATCAATACCAGTCTAAGTCCCCATACAGGCTGTGTGCAAAGCCGTTTTCTTTGCTGGCAAGTCAGTTTCTATACTACAGTGAATTCTATGCATAGATGAGGCAAGGTGGAAGTGATAACAAGCTCTTTATCGAGTGCAGCATGGTAGATGGCTGCACTGACAAGACTCAGGAATAGGGCCAGCTGGGCCAACTATATGCAACACTGGGTTCCTGCGCTAGCACGTTATTGGGTCATTCAAACCAGCAGGGGGCCTGTGATTGCAGCAAGGCCGTTTGGATTTGGATCCTCCTGCCCATTGTTCCTAAGTCCCCAAGCTCAGTCCTTCAGGCTCCAGGGACACCTTTGGTTACAACATGGATTCTCATACATAACAGTTTCTTTGCAGAAATCTAGTAGCATTGCCTCATGATGCCCTCCCTGGCTCTTGTTAGGATGGATCTTGTGAGTCAGCACTACCTAGAGAAAGGGCAGATCAAAGCACGATCAGAATTTTTTAGCCTACCTTTTATAATACAAGGAACTCAATAATGGTCATCAATTAACCTTACTGTTACATTCTTTGTTCAAGTCCACTCGGGGTGGTTGAGCTGGAAGTAGGTTTCTCTTCATTGAGTCAGAACCCAGATGGGTCCAAATGTGTGATCCTTCTCTTTTCCAATTGCCTATTTTGCAAGCTAGAGATGAGTGAATTCCTGCAGCTGTGTTCGATTTGGAGTTAGATCCTTCTCCTCTTCAGGGGATTTGTTCTGAAGACCTTTTGACACAAGTTTCCATGGAGCAGAATCCCAGGAGAAAGAAAATATTCCTTTGTCTCATGTCCCTCTCCATTTTTTTCCTCCGTTAACATGGAGAAAATGGAGGAGGAAAGTTCTAAATGCCATGGTTGCAAAATATGTGCTGTCTCACTATTTAGGACATTAGGACCAGGCCCTCGCCTGAGCTTTTTTAAAGTCACGGGGGGGGGGGGGCGTATTGTAGAGCACAATTTTGCCCCTCCTCCCATGAATCTCCTTCAGGGCTTGGGACAGCTTTTCGGTGTGCTCAAAAAGACAAATAAGTGGGTTCTAGATAGAATCAAGACTCAGCTCTCCCTAGAAGCTAAAATGACTGAACTTGTTCACAATATGAGAAGATAATAGGAGGGGAAATAATGCTAGGAAAAGTTGAAGGCAGCAGAAAAACAGGAAGACCCAACATGAAATTAAGTGACTCAGTCAAAGAAGCCATGAGGGCCTTCAGTTCGAAAGACCTGAGCAAGGCTGTTCACAATAGATGCTTTGGAGGTCATTAACTCAAAGGGTCACCATAGATTGGAAGCTACTGAACAACATTTCACACACACAAGGAACTTTAAAGAGCATCTCAAAGGGAACTTCATCTCTTTCAGCATATTTCTGGATAGTGGAAAGGCTCCTTAAAACTTTAAAGAATTCATCCATTTGCTGTGATCCCTAAATAATGAGATTGCACAATGGTGCGAACAGAAGTGTGTGGAGGGGGAAATTCCAAGAGACCTTGAAGCACACAATTCAGGACTGTGGCCAGTGCACTCAAGCTATTTTTGTATGCTCCAGTGTCCATGATCTATGTAGACGCTAGGGCTGCCAGGTGGGGGAGTGTTAGGATAGAGTTGCCAGCCTTAGCTTAGGAAACTCCTGGAGATTTTGGAGGTGGAGCCTGGGGAGGACAGGGACCTCAGTGGGGCACAATGCCCTAGAGACCACCCTCCAAAGCATCCATTTCTGGAGATGAGCTGTAATCCCTGGAGAACCTCAGGTCCTGCCTTCAGGCTAGCATCCCTAGTAGACAGTGGGGAGGGAATGTTTGTTAAAAATAATGATTTGAACAGCTAATTGGAACTCCAGTGGATCTGTGTTCGGTTTGATGAGCCAGCAGGGAAGGGTGGGTTTGGAATCTTGCTTTGACAGCCAAATCTGATCAGCGTAGGCTGCTGCCATCCTTGCTTTAGGCACAAAGAAGAGTGTGTGTGTGTTTGTGTCGGGGGGTGGTGGTGGGGGAATAGCAATATTATGAATCAGAGAAAGGATGGGGGCTGGATTTATTCTCCTCCTCACTCACGCTCCTTCCCCATTGAGCAGGTGACCATGATTCACCATCACAATGGCTAGCCCAAGGCCATTCCAGCAGCTGTAAGTGGAGGAGTGGGGAATCAAACCCAGTTCTCCCAGATAAGAGTCCGCACACTTAACCACTACACCAAACTGGCTCTCCTACCAGAGCCAGTTTGGTGTAGTGGTTAAGTGTGTGGACTTTTATCTGGGAGAACCGGGTTTGATTCCCCACTCCTCCACTTGCACCTGCTAGCATGGCCTTGGGTCAGCCATAGCTCTGGCAGAGGTTGTCCTTGAAAGGGCAGCTGCTGTGAGAGCCCTCTCCAGCCCCACCCACCTCACAGGGTGTCTGTTGTGAGGGAGGAAGGTAAAGGAGATTGTGAGCCGCTCTGAGACTCTTTGGAGTGGAGGGCGGGATATAAATCCAATATCTTCTTCATCATCTTCTTCACACACAGTGTTGCTCCTGCAAGCCTCCACCACTGCGCATACATAGAAGAAGAAGACTGCAGATTTATACCCCGCCCTTCTCTCTGAATTGGAGATTCAGAGCGACTGACAATCTCCTTTACCTTTCTCCCCCACAACAGACACCCTGTGAGGTGGGTGGGGCTGAGAGGACTTTCACAGCAGATGCCCTTTCAAGGACAACCTCTGCCAGAGTTATGGCTGACCCAAGGCCATTCCAGCAGCTGTAAGTGGAGGAGTGCGGATAAGAGTCCGCACACTTAACCACTACACCAAACTGGCTCTCCTACCAGCTACCAGCTCCACCCTATGTTATGGCTGCCTGGAACCATTTATCTGGGGTGTATGGGTGTGTGTGTTTATGTGATTTTATTCAAGTTTGTTATCTAGCCTTAAAAAAAGATTTCCCCTTTAAAAAAAGACTGTACCATATATACAGTAACAAATGCTGCATTTTCTGCTTTTATAATTTGAGTTGGGGATATTTCCAGATACAGTTATTTCCTTTGAGGGATAAAATGTATTTATATACCCCAAACAGTAAATTTCAGGAGGAAAAAAAATGATTAAGTACTGTAGCCTTCCATAAGAAATATAGCTATGCTGCTATAGAGAATACTCCAGCCCTGTGTGATTCATGTCCCATAAAACTTTATTTGTAGTCTCAATCAGATGCGGAATGTGTAAGGAAAAGGAGTGTGAACATTTGTGTGGTCACAACGCTATTTGGACTGGTGGTGTAATGGCTTAATGTGTTTATCCAATGGTCTGTGGAACTCCCTAACTTTCCTGGTAATATGTGTATGTATGTGCACTTGAGGTAATTTCCCTTCCAAAAAGAGTCTGATCTTAAAATCCTGCACTGACAATCTACAGAAATCCAAGCAGGCAGCCGTGTTGGTCTGAAGCAGTTGAACAAAACAGGAGTCAAGTGGCACCTTTAAGACCAACCAATTTTTTTTTTTTAGAAAGTAAGCTTTCGTGTGCCCTTAAGCACACTTCATCAGACGAGGAATCCAGCACAGTGAGCAAAGCCACACATAGCTGAGCAGAGCCATACATAGCTGGAGGCAGTGTACCATGTTGCATTCTGAGCCACTGCCTACCTGCTATGTATGGCTCTGCTCAGCTGTGTATGGCTTTGCTCACTGTGCTGGATTCCTCATCTGATGAAGTGTGCTTAAGAGCACACAAAAGCTTACGTTCTAAACAAAAATTGGTTGGTCTTAAAGGTGCCACTTGACCCCTGTTTTGTTCAATCTACAGAAAAGTCTTTTTTTTTTTTTACAGCAAGCAATCACACTGCAGTTCCCATTTCACAAGCTCCTAAGACCTTCTCAGAGCTTAACCCAAACAACTTTTATGTTCTCAAAATATAGCCTAGAACAATGAATGTTTTTCTAAGAGAGAGAGCCAGTTTGGTGTAGTGGTTAAGTGTGCGGATTCATCTGGGAGAACTGGGTTTGATTCCCCACTCCTCCACTTGCAGCTGCTGAAATGGCCTTGGGTCAGCCATAGCCCTGGCAGAGGTTGTCCTTGAAAGGGCAGCTGCTGTGAGAGCCCTCTCAGCCCCACTCACCTCATAGGGTGTTTGTTGTGGGGGAGGAAGGGAAAGGAGATTGTGAGCCTCTCTGAGACTCTTTGGAGTGGAGGGCGGGATATAAATCCAATATCATCATCATCTTCTTAAGAAGCATATGCCGCTATATGCCTTTTGAGGATACCTTGTTACCATTTTGTAAATGTTGGAACAGTAGGTTGGTCATCCTACCTTTGCTGACACTGCTGATATGGAAGCACCATCTTAAGTAGCCCCATTTATAAAGTTGGAGACCAGTGATCCTAGCTGGATCCCCCTGCTCTGTCAATTTATACTGTTTTATTGGTTTTTAAATTGTTATTTATATTGATCTTATATGTTTTTATCTTTATGTTGTGATCCACCTTGAGCCCACTTGTACGGTTGGTGGAATATAATTTTATAATAAACAGATAATAGAAGATGGATAGAAGGACGGACAAACAGACAGGCAGATAGGTAATTTTGTTCTCCCTGCATATAAATGTATACACATGTGCATCAAATGCTACTTTACCTATATGGATGCATGTGTGTGCACATGAAGGCATCATTTGCTGGCTTCTCCAGTTCCCAGTGCACATAAATGCATGCATATGCGCATTAAGGCATCTTGTGCTGCTAGTCCCGCCATTTGCACCCAGTAGCTACTGAAATCAGCTTTGAACTGTTAACCACGAAAGCAGAATTGGATGCTTGCGTGGTTCACAGAGTAATTTGATTGGTACAGTGCAACAGTGTTACGGCAAATACAGCAAGTTCCATTTAAAAAGTGGCAAAAAAGTGGCTCATAAAAGCCTGCCAGCGCTTAATTGTGGGTGGGTAGGGATCCCAACCTTTTGGTAAGACCTGGAGATCTCTCGCAATTACAATTCTATCCAGAGCTCAGTTCCCCTGGAGAAAATGGCTGCTTTGGAGGGTGGATTCTGTGGTATACCCTGATGAGGTCCCTCCTCTCCCCAAACTCTGCTCTCCCAAGGCTTTACCCCTCCCCCCCCCCCAAAAAAAAACTCCAGGATTTTCCCCATGCAGTGCTGACAATCCTAGGGGTGAGTGTCAGGTATGAGGAGAAATGGGGCCAGATATGGGTGCAAAGGTGCAGAAATGTTCAATTTTCCCAAACCTGTTTTAGTTACGATCTTTCAAGAAAGAGGTATATATATATATCTCTTTCTGTGTGTGTGTGTGTGTGTGTGTTTGTGTGTGAGTGTGTGTGTATCAGAAGCTTAGCAGGATTGGCCCTGCTCAGGCCTCAGATTCAGCAGGAGCTCACAGGAGCACAGCTCCTGAATCTTTCTGAGGGTTCCCCCTCCTCCTCCCCACCTACCTTGTCCATTGAATAGCAGGTGCAGCTGCATAACAATCCCTGGGTTAGGAGAGCGGGCAATCAGCCAGCTTTGCCACATCCCCAGCAGTCCTCATTAACCCCTAGAGAAGCCTGCACCACCCTTTCTCCACCACTTATGTGATTTTGGGCAGCGGGGACTTTTGACTGGGGGGGGGGTGGCCAAGGAGAGCCCCAGATGAGCGAGGCCTGCTTGGAGTGGCTGGGTATCTAGCTAGCCCAAGCAGGCCTTGCTCACCCAGGGCTCTCCTTTCTTGCATCAGGTTGCTTTTGGATGGTGGAGGGAGCGGCATATGTTAATGGGTTATGCTAATGAGCTCCACCACCTGTTTTTTAAAAAACGACTCCTGGCCCTGAATACATGGATGGGAGACCACTGAAAAAATCCAGCATTGCTGCGCAGAGGCAGACAATGGCATGAGTGTGAATGGCATTTGTCTTGAAAACCCTGCAGGGTTCCTGACCCAGATAGCCCAGGCTAGCCCGATCTTGGAAACTCATCAGGGACGACCCTTGCAAGTACTTGGAAGGGAGACCTCCAAAGAATACCCGGACCAGGACGCAGAGGCAGGCATTAGAAAGCCACCTCTCTAAAATGACCTAGCCCCACTGGGGGTTGCCAGAAGTCACCATGACTTCCAGGAATGCAAGCACACGTTGTTGTTCAGTCACACAGTCGAGTCCGACTCTTTGTGACCCCCTGGACCAAGTCACATCAGGCCCTCCTGTCTTCTGCTATCCTCCGAAGTCTGCTCAAATACGTGTTTGTGACATCAGTAATGCTGTACAGCCATCTCATCTTTTGCCATCCCCTTCTTCTTTTGCCTTCTGTCTTTCCCAGCATCAGGGTCTTCTCCAGGGAGTGCTCCCTTCTCATTTTGTGGCCAAAGTATTTGAGCTTCAGCTTCAGCATCTGACCTTCCAGGGAACAGTCTGGGTTGATTTCCCTTAGGACTGACTAATTTGATCTTTTTGCAGTCCGAGGGACTCTCAAGATTCTTCTCCAGCACCACAGCTCAAAAGCATCTATTCTTCTTCGCTCGGCCTTCCTTATGGTCCAACTCTCACAGCCATACATTACTACTGGGAATACCATCGCTTTGACTATATGGACATTCGTTGGTAGGGTGATGTCTCTACTTTTTATTATACTGTCCAGTTTCACCATAGCCAGTTTGGTGTAGTGGTTAAGTGTGCGTACTCTTATCTGGGAGAACCGGGTTTGAGTCCCCACTCCTCCAGTTGCACCTGCTGGAATGGCCTTGGGTCAGCCATAGCTCTGGCAGAGGTTGTCCTTGAAAGGGTCGCTGCTGTGAGGGCCCTCTTAGCCCCACCCACCTCACGGGGTGTCTGTTGTGGGGAGAGAAGATATGGGAGATTGTAGGCCGTTCTGAGTCTCTGATTCAGGGAGAAGAGCAAGGTATAAATCTGCAATTCTTCTTCTTCTAGCTGTCCTCCCAAGGAGCAAACGTCTTTTAATTTCATGGCTACTGTCACCATCTGCAGTAATTTCTTCTTGCAGTCCAAGGGACTCTCAAGATTTTTCTGCAAGCACACACGCAAATATACTCACACAAAAAAGAAAAGAAAAGAAAGCACTGCAGGGTCACTGTAACTCAACTGCAACTTGATGGCCTTTGACACCGTTATATGAATATAAACTGTTAATCTTCCTTTTAGTGGAACAAGCATTAATTAAGACACTTTCTGGCTGTTGATAGTGATCTGTTAGGAAACAATTGTTCTCCTGTCAAACAAGACAAAACCCTTAACCGGATGACATTTTCTAAGCGACGGGGCTGCAGCATCAGGTGACGAAAGAGCAACACAAGAGATATGGTTATAGGCAGAGATGAAAGTCATTAAAATTGATTTCCCAATGAATAACGCAGCAAAAGCCTTCCTGCAAGTTGTGGGGGGGGGGCGGGGGCGGAGGAGGAGTATCAGTTTAGTTTGCACTGCCAAGTCACATAAAAAACAACGTGCAAAGTAAGTCTGGCTCATTAGATCCAAGAGACCTAAAGGCAAAATATCTGTCAACGAACAGCTGGGAGACAGTAGTCTGGCACTCGACTAAGGAAAATGACTTGTCAAAATATGCCCTGCTCTTGCAGCTGTAACTTCGCTGCTGTCTCTGCTGGAAGAAGCCGCTTCTTCCCCAACCAGGGCGACCAGTGAGGTTAAAATCAGTTCTCTGTGCTGCACCGTAGAGTCGCACATGACAAGCTCATTCAAGTGCATTATTTGAAAATGCCTAAGTACCCTGCATCTAGGGATGCCAAGTCCAATTCAAGAAATATCTGGGGACTTTGGGGGTGGAGCCAGGAGACATTGGGGGTGGAGCCAGGAGACATTGGGGGTGGAGCCAGGAGCAAGGGTGTGACAAGCATAATTGAACTCCAAAGGCAGTTCTGGCCATCACATTTCAAGGGACTGCACATCTTTTCAATGCCTTCCTTCCATAGGAAATAATGAAGGATAGGAGCACCTTCTTTGGGGGCTCGTAGAATTGGACCCCCTGATCCAATCTTTTTGAAACTTAGGGAGTATTTGGGGGAGAGCCACTGGATACTATACTGAAAATTTGGTGCCTCTACCTCAAAAAACAGGGGCCCCAGAGCCCCAGATACCCGTGGATAAATTCTTCATTATTTTCTATGGGAATAAGTCTCCATAGGGAATCATGAGTACCCAGCAGACATTTCCCTCCCCTCCCCCCGCTCCAAACCGGGGGATCCCCTGCTCCCACCTGGGGATTGGCAACCATACCTGCATCTGAATTTTGAATGCTAGGAGCAAATCAGCCAGGTGGAGGGGTGGGGGGAATACACCATTCAGGGGTGTCAAACTCATTTGTTAAGAGGGCCGGATCTGACCGAAATGGGACTTTGTGGGCCCAAGTCCTGCATGTCCTAAAATGTAATGCCAGACAGAGGAGACATAAAGGACACAGGCAAACCCAATCAAATATATTATTTTAAACTTAAAATATAAACATGCTTAAAACTCTTGCAATAACTTGTTTAAAACGGAAAGGCAGGGGAATAGTGGGATTTTACAATGCAGTTTTAAAAATAAACGTCAAGGAGAAGCACAAGGATCACACAGCAGAAAACTAAAATAAAAAAATTAAATTGCTCTCAGCCTGGGAAAACATGAAACGGCAAGGCATTGCAAGCTTCCCCCCCCCCCCCCCCCAGGTCTACTCAGATTAGCAATGGCTCTCCTGTGTAATATCCCCCTTTGGCTGTGGGTTCCCAGGTTAGAATACTCACTAGGCACTAGTTCTCACTCCACTGAGAAGAGACAAATCTGACTAAGAGCATGGATGCTTGATTTGCAAGCACACAACTCCAGGAAGCTTCAGATGGCCGTAGGAACGCTGGGAATTTAAACCTCTCAATTGAAACAAAGTTGCAAGGAAAACATGGAGTGGATTTATCATTCCTGTCAGCTCTGCGAATGGACCGGAATGGGAAATCCATTCCACATTTTCTTTGCAACTTTGCTCCTGCTTTAACCTCTGCAAAGAGAAGGCAGAAGGAGCAAGGAATGTAGTCGCCAGCATTGGCGCTTCAAAGGGTAATGACGGGACGGGGAGGAGAAGAGAGCCCTGCAGGCCTGATTGAAGCCCTTGTGGGGAGGGGGCGTTTGGCCCACGTGCCGCATGTTTGACACCCCTGATCTAGATGGTCCTGCTGAAATTAGATGTAATAAAAAAAGTGCCGTCGCTACTCACTGGACAATCTGATTTCAAGAAAACGCCTTCCTTACCCCCCAGATATGCTAACCAGTCTGAAAATGAAATGAGCAAAACCCAGTTGTTAAAGCTGTGGGTTGTCTTTAGATTTAAGGCTGCGAGAGAATTTATGCAAGCCATTTCATGTCATCCCATTGGGGAACACTAAAGCATCATTACCATGAGGAACTCAGAGTAGCAGCTAGGTTGTAATTCCTTATCTCTTGAACCTCTGGAGCTCTTGATTGGGGCTGGCCATAGGCTGTCTGGCACCCTTGGTAAGGCTAACTTCTGGTGCCTCCCCTGTACTTATGTCACCGAGTCACATGTGGGGCACCCAATTTGGCACCCCCCAGAAGGCCAGCGCCCTAGACAATTGCCTAGTGGCAGGGCCAGCCTTGCTCTTGATTTTGCTCCGGCAGGTTTGCTCTGACTTTCAAGGGTGCAGTCTTGGCTCTGGTTCTTCCGAAGCACTCAACTCTAAGGGGTCAGCAGTTGTCTGCTGAGCCTTACAAAGCCAAAGAGGCTAGGCTTAATTCCACCAGAGCAAGAACCTTCTCGGTTGCAGCCCCAATACTCTGAAACACCCTCCCAGAACCCAGAAGACTGCAAGGCTGAACTGTTTTGGATGGCATATGACATCAAATGGGAGAGGGCTGCGACCATATCTGGATCTATCCGCGCTTTAGTACTAACTGCCTAGAATCTGTAAGCGTTAAGAAAGGAAAATATTCTTTGATCCGCCTGGAGTAGCACCATGGCAATTGTCTATTTTATGTTGTTAGCTGCCTTGAGTCTGCATAGAATGGGCAGGATATAAATATAATGTAAATATCAAAGATTTCAGGTTTTCACGGCTGGCATCATCACTGTCGCTTGTTTCAGCCAGAGAAATCAGCTGTCACTGAACATGCACTTCAAGAAGGAGACCACGTCATCCACTTTGAAAGAACTGAAGTCCTTTCTACAGTCTCACATTATCACACCCGCCTGAACAGAGAAGCTATTGAGATTTACAAACACCAGCACAACTTTAACAGAAAGGAAGAAGGCATTTCCATCCACCATTCTTGGTATCCAGCTCTGCAAAACACCCTACAGACTACAAATTGCAGAAGGTCACAGAACAACCAGCACATTCCAGAGAACAATCAGCACAATCAACAACCATCTTCCTTATCTTCACACCCCTTCCAACCCTCCCAGCAATCAACACAGAACAATTGTCACATTCCACAGCCAGTTTCCTTATCACCACCCTTCCAGGAAGCCCCACCAAACAATGGGTACATTCACAAACCAATTGCCCTCTCACCACACCCCCTCCAGCCTAGGAATAGCAGCTCTCCAGCAGCCCTGGCCTCACTCAATGCACAGCAGCCAAGAAGGTCAGAGTGCCTGCTCCGGCTGCACCGCCACTGAGGATGTTCTCCGCAGCTGAGAACGAAACGTCTGGAAGAAAAACTTTCTCCAGTAGAACACGGCACTTGAGCACGAAAGATTCTACAAACCCTAATAATGTAAATAAATAAATAGCTTCCAGGGCCTCTTCTCAGTTAGTCTCTTGGGTGAGGATATGATGTGGGAAGCTCCTCCTTCTTCTGTCTCAGAATTCTCAGTTCTCAGAATTCAGCTGATGCTTGGGTTTGACTATGCAACTGTTTCTGGGCAACTGGACTGTCAGCCGGGTCTCACTGGGTCTTAGATCCTGCCTTAAAACTGAGGTATGACAACTCCTCCTTTTCCAGTCTGTATTGAGTGCAGCAGCCCATATGTACTCAGTAGTCAAACTATGTTTACAAGATGGAGAGTGGAATGCTTTTGAATGCAAAGAATTAACTAAGTGAACCTTTAAAAAAAAATTTAGGACATACAGTTCCATGCACTTGTCTCAAAATTCCGTTTAAGATTTCTGGCATAGAATAGAAGCAAGGGTCATAGAAATTTCCTAAATATGCCAAGCTTTCCATGCTGACAAATTCCGCTTCTCGTTTTATGGTCAGTTTTGCTGTTTTAGGAGCCCCGCAGCGCAGAGTGGTAAGCTGCAGGTCCTGCAGTCCAAGCTCTGCTCATGACCTGAGTTTGATCCCGGCAGAAGCTGCTTCAGGTAGCCAGCTCAAGGTTGACTCAGCCTTCCATCCTTCTGAGGTCGGTAAAATTGGTACCCAGCTTGTTGGGGGTAAAGTGTAGATGACTGGGGAAGGCAAGGGCAAACCACCCCAGAACAAAAAGTCTGCCAAGAAAACGTCCTGATGTGATGTCACTCCAACTTGGTGCTTGGACAGGGGTAACAACTCGGTTCCTGCACAGGGGCTACCTTTACCTTTTGCCGGGGCTTTTTTTTAAATCAGGAACTCCTTTGCATATTAGGTGACACCCCCTTGATGTAGCTGGTCCTCCTGGAACTTACAGTAGGCCCTGTACTAAGAGCCCTCTAAGCTCTTGGAGGACTGGCTACATCAGGGGTGTGTGGTCCAACATGCAAAGGAGTTCCTGCTACAAAAAAAGCCCTGCCTTTTGCTGTTTTGGCCAAAGTTACCCCCTTTCTAAAAAGAGCCCCGTGGCGCAGAGTGGTAAAGCTGCAGTACTGCAGTCTGAATTCTCTGCTCACGACCTGAGTTCGATCCCGGCGAAAGCTGGGTTCAGGTAGCCGACTCAGGTTGACTCAGCCTTCCATCCTTCCGAGGTCAGTAAAATGAGTACCCAGCTTGCTGGGGGGAAAGTGTAGATGACTGGGGAAGGCAATGGCAAACCACCCTGTAAAAAGTCTGCCGTGAAAACGTTGTGAAAGCAACGTCACCCCAGAGTCGGAAACGACTGGTGTTTGCACAGGAGACTACCTTTACCTTTATCCCCTTTCTAAGGTGTTATGTCTTTTGAAGCTCCTTTCTTCTTGAACTGATGGATGTGATCTGAACTTCAGCCTTGAAGAAAAACATTATTAACGCGAAGAATCAAGCACACCGTCCCCCCCCCCCATTTATTAAAAGTAACATTCTGACAAATGTATTCATATTATTTGGTTTTCAATTATCCAATTATAGATCTTGATATGAAACCAGGCATCCTTATATCCCTCTGAAGTTGGCATTCTCGCAAGAGAAAATCCTTCAACAGACTTTCCTATAAACTGATGTTGGCCTGTAATTTTTTGCAGTTAACGGGGGAGTTGATGCTTGATGAACAATCCAATTAAAACTGGCAACAAAAGATGTAAAATGTCAGCCAAATTGCTTTTTAATAGTATCGCAACCGTCGCAATACATAAACATGAAAATCCCCGTAGAATCGTAAAGCTTCTTTGTGAAACAATTCTAGGAATGAATAATAATCACAGCATCTTGAGGATTCTTTTAATAGATATGCGCTCATTAAAAATGTTTTCTTGGCTAGGTTTATATGAAAAAAGGATGTTTCCCTGGGTATTTCTTTGATGCCTTTGTTACTGTGATGATTTTGTTTGATATTGTAGAGATGCAACACCTACTGTTTTTTTTTTTAAGTAACTTGATTGAGGGTTTTTTTTCCCCCAAATTGGTATACTAACAAGCTATAGTAGAGTTGACAGCTTTGTGTGAAATTGAGGTGGGGGCAACTTAGGGTATGATCCTTGGAGAACAGAAATGTTGGAAGCTCCCCATCCACCCTGGAAAGTATTGGAAATAGGCGAGGTAGGTGGGTTTTGTAGCGGGAACTCCTTTGCATATTAGGCCACACACCCCTGATGTAGTCAATCCTCCTGGAGCTTACAGTAGGCCCTGTACTAAGAGCTCTGTAAGCTCTTGGAGGATTGGCTTCATCAGAGAGGTGTGGCCTATTATGTAAAGGAGCCCCTGCTACAAAAAAGTTCTGGAAACAGGGCTGCCAACCTCTAGGGGAGGTCTGGAAATTCCCCTGTAATTGCAACTTATCTCTGGATGACAGATAGCAGTCCCCCTGAAGAAAATGGACTCTAGGGCACTGAACCTCACTGAAGTCTCTCCCCTCCCCCAAACCCTTCTTCCCCAGGCTCCATTTCCAAATATCCAAGAATTTCCCAACTCAGAGCTGGCAGCAACCCTGATTGGCTATTCACCATAATATATGGGGGTTATTATGAGAATTTTAACAGGTGGTTTGCAACTTCCACAGTTCAGTTTAAAGGAAAAATCAGTGAGCTAAAGAAAAAACAAAATGTTCAAATGAATCTTTCATTGAAATTACTGTTCCCCCCCCCCCAGAAATTATATGATTGTACCCTTTAACCACACAGAATCATAGAGTTGGGAGGGACCTCCAGGGTCATCTAGTCCAACCCCCTGCACAATATAGAGGATTCACAAATTACCCCCCCACACACACACACACACACATACATCCCCATTGGCCCTTGCTCCATGCCTAGAAGATGTCAAAAACTTCCGGGATCCCTTGACAAACTGGTCTGGAGAAAAATTGCTGACTGACCCTAAAGTGTCAATCATCATTTCTCTGGGTGTGTAAGAAAGAACCACAAAAACTAGGCACTAATGCAGCACTTCCTGCCCTCCTTCTGATGACCTGACAGTTGGCGATTCAAAAGCTACACAAATTAATTTGCCATCTGCTGAAACATCCCCTAAGACAACCGATGGGACATCCCCTAAGACAACCGATGGGACTTTTAAGACCAAGGAAGTTTTATTGAGAATGTAAGCTTTCATGTGCATAAGAAAGCTTACATTCTGAATAAAACTTCCTTGGTCTCAAAGGTGCTACTGGACTGCAGCTTTGTTCTGTTGCTTCAGACCAACGCAGCTGCCCACCTGGGAAAGAACTACAACTGATGGGAAAGAACATACCTGTGTCGTAGCCAGAATTAAAAACACCTGTTGTTAGGTCATTAAAGGTCTGGTCTGGTATGATATGGTAAAAACGCCTGTTTAAATTATAGAACTGATAAGTAAAAGAAATTATTGCTCACGTTTGCTTATGTTAGCACACTGTGAATCTTGATGGCACTGTTTTATTTTCATTGATGCTGTTAAGAATGAATAGCATATGTGGAAAAAAAAATGCCTCAGAATCTCTCTCAGGTATAATTAACAAACCATGCGTTCAAGTAATAATCTAAATAATGTCACCGCCAGAGATGTACCCTGCTACTCAAGTTTGTCATTTTGGTTTTTTAAAAAAAACTCAAAGTACATCCACTTTGATTCTTTTGAGGACTGTTTATTTTTAAAAGGCATTTTAATTAGAGACGACGCACTCCATTTCTCGGTCTTTTAGATTCTTTAGAGAACTGTGTATATTCGTTAGCATCTCCTGTCAAATTCTAGGAGATCTGCATTAATGTAGAGGAAGAAAAAGTAACAGGAACAGAGATAATTCTTAGCTGACATTTCTTTCCTTCATTAAAAAAAAAATTAAAACCTTTGATGCAGAACTTCACATTTCCTTGCACTAATTTTTGGGGATGCTCCAATGCCCTCATGCAGGCTATCACTTTTGAACCGCTTTTATTAATGAAACGACAGCCAACCCACCTGTTGCTTTTCTGTTTGGAACGCAAATGTTAAATAAGCCTATTAAAACTCTGCTGGGATTTCAATGTCTCAGGCTTGGCCATCCAGTTCACCTGGAGGTCTAACAACGGAGCATAGAGGAACTGGTTGGCCCCCTCATTGAGGATGAGGTCTAAGCAGTTCTCAGCTGGAGTTGCCAGCTCTAGATTGGGACATTCCTGGAGATTTGGGGGTGGAGCCCAGAAAGGAGAGGTGTTGGGGAAGGGAGTGATCACAGTGGGTTATGATCCTATAAAGCCCACTCTCCAAAGCAGCCATATTCTCTAGAGCTGGGGTGGTCAAACTGTGGCCTGGGAGCCACAAATGGCTCTTTCACATACATTGTGTGGCTCTTGAAGCCCCCGCTGCTCCATTAGCCAGCTTGGAGAAGGCATTTCTCTAAATCACATATCCAAGCCAAGCCAGCTGGCAGCTTGGAGAACGCATTTAAAGTTGCTTTCTTTTCCCTCTCCTCCCTCCCCCATCTATTTGCCTTCCTTCCTTCCTTCTGCCTACTTTCAAACATCTGACATTCATGTCTTGCAGCTCTCAAACATCTGACATTTATTCTTTGGCTCTTACATTAAGCAACTTTGCCCCCCCCCCCAGTCAGAGCAACTGACCTCTGCTGTCTGGAGAATAGTGGTAATTCTGGGAGATCTCCAGGCCCCATCTGGAGGTTGGCAACCCTATGTACCTAACTTAAACTATCTGCAAATAGCTACCGAAAATTCAAATAATTTAACTAGCGATTTTTGGTCATATTTAGTTTATCTAAGAGTTCTGTTTTTAACACCCTTATTCATTTTGCTTGAACAGCTTTTTGTAGCATTATTTATAATTGTCTAATATCCATCAAGCCTGGAAAGCTGGAACTTATCTGCTGTGTGCATGGATGTAAATCCAAGCACAAGAACACTAGTAAGGCACCATGAAAACAGGCACAGGCTAACGTTTCACTTACTGCCTTATTTTTAAACAGCTGATAACATAAAATAGATCACTTATGTTTTTATAATGCCTCCTTTAACCAAAAGAACAAATAACTCAGCTTTGCTTTTTAAATTACTCTGAATATAGCTGGTAAAGTAGAGCTCTCAGCAATACAGGAAATAGAAGTCTTTTGTGGTGAAGATCCTTGGTATAAGAGTAGGGGTATCGAACTCCTGTTGGAGGGTATCGTGAGGTCACTGGCAGTGAGAAAAGCTGGATTTAATTTGGGATCATAGCAACCGAAGAACGTGTTACATGTAGGGTTGCCAAGTCCAATTAAAGAAAAATCTGGGGACTTTGGGGGAGGAGCTGGGAGACTTTGGGGGTGGAGCCAGGAGACATTGGGGGTGGAGCCAGGAACAAGGATGTGACAAGCATAATTGAACTCCAAAGGAGTTCTGGCCACCACATTTAAAGGGACGGCACACCTTTTCAATGCTTTCCTTCCATAGGAAATAATGAAGGATAGGGGCACCATCTTTTGGGGCTCATAGAATTGGACCCCCTGGTCCAATCTTCTTGAAACTTGGGGGGGTATTTTGGGGAGAGGCACTAGATATACTAAAAATTTGGTGCCTCTACCTCAAAAAATAGCCCCCCCAGAGCCCCCAATACCCACGGATCAATTCCCTATTATTCCCTATGGGAATCGTTCTCCATAGGGAATAATAGAGTGCCCAGTAGACATTTCCCTCCCCCCCCACGCTTTCTAAAGTGGGGGAGGGCCTCCAAACCAGGGAATCCCCTACCCCCTCCCTCTCACACACACAAATACTTACCAGATTGGAGAACTCTACTTGCTGTGAAAACGAAAGAAAAAAAAGGGAGGGGCTGTTCTCCGAAGCTCTTCCTGCCCTGCCTTAAAGGAGCCACACATTTTACAAACGGCTCAGGATCTCAACAATATGAAGCCTGCAGGTATGTTCTTCCCCCCCCCACCCCCGCTTCCCGATTTCTGGGGGGCGGGAGATTAGGCTGCGAACCCAGAAGTCCCCCGCCAGAGCGGGGGGGTTGGGAAGCCTAGTTACATGCAGACGCAGCAAGCTACATGCATGCAAACACATGCAGGTCCAAGTCAAATTTATGACAGATGATCTTTTTGAGTACAAGCTGAAAACATGAGACTTCCAAATGAGCATCAAAACATAGCAGCTGTTTAGAAGTGAGGTAGGTACGTCTTGTCTGTAGTGCTTATGCATGTAAATGCAACACATGTCCTTGTGCAGTAAAGCCCATTTCACATGCAGCAGGTTTATATTGAACTATTGATAACAGACTAAAGTTAGAGATTGTAGGTCAGGGTTAGGGTTAGGATCAGGGTCAGGCAAGGGTCAAATCAGACCCCCAGAAGGCTCCCATCAGGCCCACAAGCACCTCACTGTCACCTGCTTCCTTCTCTTTCTCTCTTGCTTCCTTCTGCATCACAGCTTGCTTTGCAAGGCTTGCTCAGTTGCACAGGAGCTACAGAGCAAAGCCTCTATTTTCTCCATTGGCTGACCAGCACGTGAAGCGACTTAGGTACAAAAGCTCACAATGGCCAGCCATTTCATGTTTTCCTCTGAGTCTTAGGCTCAAAGCATTGACCATGAGATTTCTGTAATCAATGCCAGTAAATCAAAAGTAGGTTTGCAACTTAGAGATGCACTCCTGAACAACACCTAAACAGCATACTCAAGACTGCTACAACACAGACATTGTCTACAGGTTTTGATGCAATAATTCAGAGCAAGAGGTGTCAGCTATCAGAGCTTGTTACATAAACAGAATATTGCAAGAGAGCTAATCTTTGAAGCATGTTTTGTTTTATTTTATTTTTTTAAAAATCTTTAATTGTGTTTGCTTGTGTTCTTTATGAAGTTTATATCTCCGCTATCTGGCATTACATTTTATGACACACATGGCCTGGCTCGACAAGGTCTCATTTTTATCAGATCCAGCCCTCATAACCAATGAGTTCGACACCCCTGTAAGTCATCTCTCCCTGTGCATGTTTTTCCTTCTAGTCGTCATTAAGCAAAAGAAAAGAAAAAACACCTTGTTGGCTTTTAAAACAGGGCACCACAAGTCACTGTAGAGTAAGTGATTTTAGCATATAGAATCGAATGGCTTCCCAACATGTCACTCATGGGCACTGTGGTGCCCCCAACACCTTTCCTGGTGCCCTCCCAGTGTTTTTAAGAGAGTGGGTGGGGCAAGATGGAACTGTTGCCCAGCAGGGCTTCTGAATGGCCATTGAAGATCTGGCTGGACAGATCTTTTAAAAAGTTGCTTTGACAGCAGCTGCTGCTACAGCACAAGGATCTTAAGTGTGTGACTGCATTAAGCTGTGTGTATGAAAGAAAATACTTTAAAACAATAAGTTCATTTTTAAAGGCAGCCTGTTAAGCTGTTTCTGCCCCTTCTTCTGAAGAGTCACTGTTAGAATTGTGCAAGCCTTCGCTCTGTGACATTTGGCGTTTGGCTCTGCCTCCTGCAACAGCCATTTTGTGGTTGGTTCTGCCTCTCGTGTCAGCCATTTTGTGGTGGTGTCCAGCGCCCTATGTCAGAATTCCATAGGTGCCCACAGTCTCAAAAAGGCTGAGGACCCAAGGATAGGGCCTTTTTGATATGTAATGGGTGGGGGGCGGAATGGCTTGTATAGTGCTTATAGTGCTTGTATAGGGGCAATAAGGTATTATAAATATGTTCCTCTTTTCATTTGTGTCATGTCGGAAGTTATGTACCCTGTGTTAATGTTGTTCCATCTTTTCCCCCTTCCTACTGAATTTCTCACCCTCTCTGCTTAACAATATGTTGCTATTTAATTCATTAAATAATGGATTTCAAGCTAAATCCTGTTTTTGTGCAAAGCAATACCAATAAATAATGAATTTTGGGCAGAGATGAATCAGAATGCCTTTGGAGCCCTGCAGATTAAATGCAGAACTTTTAAGGTTCATTACTTTTTAATATCTTCTCTTAAATGGGTAGCTTCAATGTGTAACAATTCTGGCAGTATTATAGCTCTGTCAAGAAATGATGGAACAGTTTGATTACTTTCTGGTTTTGTGGATGCAGCAGAGAGAGAGCGAGAGAGCGATGCTTCCGTTCTTCAAATGCAATATGAAAATGATTCTATTAAAGCCTTTGCTAGGTTTACAGATAATTTGCGGTTAATTAATAACAGGCAATGCAAGAACCATCCTTTAATTAATTGCTGGAGGGTCTCTATTTTTTAACAAAAATAATTCTGCTGGAGTTGAAGGGTATGAGAAGAGGAAACATTTTTTCAGCCGCATGTTGACTTCTAAGAACCAGTGGATGACATTGATCCATGGTTATTTATACGTCTAAGGAAATATATGAAAGTCACAAAGGATTCAAATCTACAAACACCTGGGAGCAACACTCTATTGAACAGTGTGGGACTTACTTCTGAGTAGGCATCCTAGGATTGCATTGAAGCACAATATGTGGGCAAAAAAGAGGACAGAAAGCCTCTCAGCTTAAGCTCCATTTTGCGGTGATACCTGAATTAATGTTGCCAGCCTCCAGGTGGTGGCCAGAGATTCCATGGGATTACAACTGATCTCCAGCCAACAGAGATCAGTTCGCCTAGAAAAAATGACCACTTTGACCATTATAACCCACTGACATCCCTCCCCAAACCCCACTCTTCTCAAGCTCCGCCCCCAAAACCACCAAATATTTCCCAATTCAGATCTGCCTCAATACAGGTGCCTCAGCAAGTTTACTCCCCACAAAGCAGGATTCTACACTGGGCTTTAACTGACATTTAGGATCCCAGTTTGTGGCGGGAAACAGCTCCAGTTGCTGAAGCACCTACATTTGAACATAAGAACATAAGAGAAGCCATGTTGGATCAGGCCAACGGCCCATCAAGTCCAACACTCTGTGTCACACAGTGGCAAAAAATTTTATATACACACATACACTGTGGCTAATAGCCACTGATGGACCTGTGCTCCATATTTTTATCTAAACCCCTCTTGAAGGTGGCTATACTTGTGGCCGCCACCACCTCCTGTGGCACTGAATTCCACATGTTAATCACCCTTTGGGTGAAGAAGTACTTCTTTTTATCCATTTTAACCTTTCTGCTCAGCAATTTCATCGAATGCCCACGAGTTCTTGTATTGTGAGAAAGGGAGAAAAGTACTTCTTTCTCTGCTTTCTCCATCCCATGCATTATCTTGTAAACCTCTATCATGTCACCCCGCAGTCGACGTTTCTCCAAGCTAAAGAGTCCCAAGCGTTTCAACCTTTCTTCATAGGGAAAGTGCTCCAGCCCTTTAATCATTCTAGTTAATCATTTGGACTTCATGGGTGAGAACAGATGGGCGTTTAAAGCCACCCCGGGGATGGGAGGCGGGCAGACCAAAAAAGTGCGTCCACGTGCACTTTTGTCTCCCTTCTCCTGTCCCCGTCCTGCCCCGAAGTTGACCCTGGCTTACTGGGAGCTGGCTTGAAAAGGCACCACTTGTACGCCTCCAAGGTGCCTCCCTGGTCATCTGGAAGGCCAGGAAGCATCCAGAGAGTGCCTGGGAAGCTGCAGACGGGACGCATGAGCTTCCAGATGCTCCCTGAGTGCCCATGGCCCGCCCCTTTCCCAAGTGCCTTCCGGAAGCTCTGGGGCATTCTATTTCCAACCGGCTCTTTTTGGGGTAGCTTCAAGCCTCCTTGAACTGTCCATCTGTTATTGGCCCTCAGTAACCTTCTCAAGCCAGGGATGTATCAGTCAAGTTCTCTGTGCAAGAGGAAGGGGGAGAAGAGATAGGAGCATTTGAACCCAGAAACAAGCTATGTTTATGTCCAAACACAATTTAATTACAGCACAGGTCCCCAGCATAGCGCCTGTGGGCACCATGGTGCCCATTGAAACATTCTTGGAGCCCACCAAGTGTCTTTAGAAAGAAAGTGGAACACTCCGGTGGGACTTTTACCCAGCAAGTCTTCCCGCTGGCTGTTGGAGATTTCATTGGGCATGCAAATTTTTAAATATAGTGCTTTAGCAGCAGATGCCGCCACAGCACAAGGATCTTCACTGTGTGTATGGAGGCAAGATGCAGCAGCCATTTTGTGGCTGGCTCCGCCTCCTGCAGCAGCCATTTGTGGCTGGCTCCACCTCCTGCAGCAGCTCCCAGTAAGTCCCCCCCCCCAATCCCCCACCAGTTACTAGGAGGGACATGGCAACCCTAGTAGCTAGGCAAAAAAAAAAAGTTGGAGTAAGATGTGTTATTTCAGGGGTGTCAAACATGCGGCCCAGGGATCGAATCAGGCCCCTGGAGGGCTCCTATCAGGCCCCAAGCATATTGCTGTCATCTGCTTCCTTCCCCGTCTCACTTCCTTCTGCATCACAGCTTGCTTTGCCAGGCTTGCTCAATCAAGCTACAGAGCAAAGCCTCTATTTTCTCCATTGGCTGAGGGTCCTCTCTTGGGGAGGAGGGGGAGAGGGATAGATTGCTTTGCCAGGCTAACTCAATTGCACAGCAGAGCTACTGTGCCCAACTTCTCTACCTTCTGTTGGCTGAGGCTCCTCCCCCTGCTGGTCTCCTGGGGAAAGGAAGGAAAGATCCAGAGCTTCCTCTGCCCAGTTCCCTGGATCCCATGGAAAAGATACAAAGAAAGCACATTTAAGACCAATGAGTGCTAATGTTTTAAGCATGTTTTATTTTAAGGGTTTTTTTTTCTGATAGTTAATTGTGCTTGTGCTTTATAAAGTTTACATCTCTGCCACCTGTCATTACATTTTCTGTCACACATGACCCGGCTCCACAAAGTCTCGATTATGTCAAATCTGGCCCTCATAGCAAATGAGTTTGACACTCCTGTGTTATTTGATTGTACCAGTCTCTGACTTACTCGGGTTTTGTTATTTGAACGTACCAGTCTTTGTCTTGTTAGGAGCCACAAGTTGCATATGATTATGTCTGCTCATCCAAAAAAACAATGCATGCAACCTTGGGTAGTATCCAGATTTGATAAACTATGCAGTAGCATAAAACAGCTGAGTAAAAACATTACTGCTTGTTTCTCAAAGGTTAAAAATGTTGACCAGAGGAAGACTTCATTTCGAAGGGAGTTTTACAAAATCAGGTCCTACTGATCCTAATCCTTGATTGGGAAATCCCTGGAGATTTTTTGGGGGGTGGAGCATGGGGGGCAGTCAGGCCCGGCCCGAGCCCTTCCGGCGCCCTAGGCAGCACAGCTCCGCCTGCCCCTGAGTCCCCGCGCCAGTCATGGGCCTACTTGCAAGTAGATGTGGGTGCACGCACAAGTAGACACAGGTGCTACTCACGAGTAGACAGCAGGTGCAGGCCCAAAGGCAGCCCCCCCCCCGCTCACGTGGAGGACCCCCGAGGCATACCAGCTGCAAGGTCTGTGGGTGTTTCCCCCTTTGGGAGGGGGAAGAAACTTCCTCCAGAGGTCTCTTCAAAACACCTGCAGACCTCAGAGCTGGTATGCTTCTCAGGGCCAGGTGGGAGCTGGCTGCGGTGGCAGGGCGAGCGGGGGGGGGGGGGAGGGAGGGAGTTGGCTGCGGCAGCAGCTCAAACTTCGCGGGGGGACGGGAGGGAGGGAGATGGCTGTGGTGGCGGCAGGGCAAGTTTCGGGGGTGGGGTGGGCGGCGGCAGGGCAAGCTTTGAGAGCAGGAGGGAGGGAGCTGGCTGTTGCAGCAGTAGGGCAGGGCAAGCTTCGGGGGCAGCAGAGTGAGTTTCTGGGGGGGCAGGCGGGAGCACGGCAAGCGGGAGGGAGCTGGCTGCGGCAGGGGGAGGCAAATTAGGCGGTTGTCTTGGGCACTGGGGGGGAGCCCGATTCGGTGCCCCTTCGATCCCAGCGCCCTAGGCAACTGCCTAGTTTGCCTAGTGGACGAGCCAGCCCTGGGGGCAGTGGTTTGGGAGGGGAGGGATGTCAGCACAGTATAATGCCATAGAGTTTTGCAAAATCAGGTCCCACTGATCCGAATCCTTGCAGGTTTTTGCAAGGTTTGGAAATCAGAGCAGGATCCCTTCTGAAAATTAAGATGGGCAAGCAGATTCTTATAGAGAAAGGTGCTCTCTGAATAGGGTGGGCAAGCCTACCCTCAGAGTTGGCAGGCCTACCCTCAGAGTCTCAAAGTGGCTTACAATCTCCTTTATCATCTTCCCCTGTATCTTCTTCCTCCTTTGAGGTGCGTGGGGCTGAGAGAACTCTCACAGAAGCTGCCCTTTCAAGGACAGCTCTTGCGAGAGCTATGACTGACCCAAGGCCATCCCGGCAGCTGCAAGAATCCGCACACTTAACCACTACACCAAACTGGCTCTCTCTCTCTTTTAACCCTTTGTTCTTGACTCTCAAGTTTGCGTGAGGCAGGGAGCAAGCAGGAAAATTCAGAAGGCTTTTGCATCTCTTTAGAGAAGAAGTTAAGACCTGGCTTGCTTCCAGCATTAACACTGAATTGTAACAAGAGGCTGATAACTTTGAAGAAAACAGCAATACTCCTGAGGAAGTCTGGATGAAATGAGCCTACATCTGGGTGCTCATTGGATGGACTTTTCTTTGTAACATTGTAAAGTTGTACTTATTTATAATGTATACAAAAGATTTATAAGACTCTTTAAAAAGTGTTACTCAACTAGGGTTGCCAATCCCCAGGTGGGGGCAGGGGATCCCCCAGCTTGGAGGCCCTCCTTCAGGGTCGTCAGAAAGCGGGGGGAGGAGAGGGAAATGTCTGCTGGGAACTCTATTATTCCCTATGGCGATTTATTCCCATAGAAAATCATGGAGAATTGATCCGTGGGTATCTGGGGCTCTGGGGGGGGGGCTGTTTTCTGGGGTAGAGGTGCCAAATTTTTCGTATAGCATCTAGTGCCTCTCCTCAAAATACCTCCCAAGTTTCAAAAAGATTGGACCAGGGGGTCCAATTCTATGAGCCCCAAAAGAAGGTGCCCCTATCCTTCATTATTTCCTATGGAAGGAAGGAATTGAAAAGGTGTGCCGTCCCTTTAAATGTGATGGCCAGAACTCCCTTTGGAGTTCAATTATGCTTGTTACAGCCTCGATCTTGGCTCCACCCCAATGTCTCCTGGCTCCACCCCCAAAGTCCCCAGATATTTCTTGAATTGGACTTGGCAACCCTATACTCAACGTTATTAGCCAGTATATCACAGTGGAGGCTTGTTTTTTTTTTTATTATTTCCTGTTATACGAACTGTGACCCCAGGTTGTTGGTTTTTTACCCTCCAGATGGTGGCTAAGTCCTTAGAGTGGAATGTGAGGGATTGCCAGAGATTGGCCTAAGAGTGTCTGAGGACAGATTGTGGCAAAGGCCAAGAAATTGGAAAGATGAGTTCGAGAACTGATACTAGAGAGTACCATCCCAGCAAAATACATTGAAATTGGGTGACATAATAATGTGCATCATTTATCAATATAAATGGGTAAAGATTGAACTGCAAGACTGAACTGTTTCGGATGGCATATGACATCTAATGGAGAGGGCTGCCACCACATCTGGATCTATCGTGCTTTAGTACTAACTGCCTAGGATTTGTACGCGTTGAGAAAGGAAAATATTATATGATCTGCGTGAAGTAGCACCATTCTGATTTGTTTGATTGTTTTAATATTGCTTATTGGTTATTGTGTATTTTTATGTTGTTAGCCGCCTTGAGTCTGCATAGAAAGGGCGGGATATAAATATAACGTAAGTAAATAAATAAATAAATAAATAAGATTGCATTTATCCCTTGTTTATTTTTATTTTGTTTGGTAGTTGTTAGCTATTCCCCCCCCCCCCAACTTTCTGTAATGAATGGTTTTAATTTTAAGCAAAGTTATTGTTTTTCTTTCATTCTGGTGTTATTGTGGTCATTTTGCACCCACATAGAAACCTAATTTGGTCCATACATTAAGATGGCAAAGGAATGTAGGTAGGGTTCTGCTGCCTGGATCTGAATTTCTAAAACAGAATCAGTTCCCATTGATTTGCCCTTAAATCCAAGGGAATTGGAAGCCAGGTGGCTGGAGGGACACCTGGGGTGAGAACAGATGGGCGTTTAAAGCCACCCTGGGGACGGGAGGCAGGCGCACAAAAAAAATGCATCCACACGCGTGCGTCTGCTTCCTGTCCCCGTCCAGCCCCTGAGTTGCCCCAGCTTGCTGGAAGCTTTGAAGGTGGTGCCTTTTTGCGGGGGTGACTCTGAGGCGCCTCCCTGGCCATCTGGAAGGCTGGGAAGCGCCCAGAGAGCACCCGAGGAGCCGTGAACGGGGTGCATGAGCTTTCCAAATGCTCTCTGGGTGCCCACAGCCCGCCCCTTTCCCAAGTGCCTTCCAGAAGTTCTGAGCAGGCCCGGTGTGTGGGAATAGGCCAAGTAGGCGGCTCTCCCTGCGCCTGCCTCCTCCTTGTGCCCACCACTGCCACCCGCCTCCTCCATGCGCCTGCCTATGCCTCCTTCCCGCGCTTGCCGCCACCGCTGGCCACCTCCCCGCCCCTGCGCTTGCTGCCTCCTGCAAACCTCCCTGCACCCGCTGCTGCCTCCCCATGCTTGCCCGCCACCTCCTCCCGCGTGCCTGCCCCCCGACTCTTCGGAAGAGGCCGAGCCAACTGGCCCCACCACTCCCCTGGACTCTTCCAAAGGCGCCTGGAAGAGCCTGAGCCACACCAACTGGCTTGGAGCGTGCTCACCCCCTCTTCCGAAGCCTCCTGAGGCTTCAGAAGAGTCCGGAGGTGTGTGTGGCAGTGACATCATTATAGCATCATCTGGGCGTGCATGCAAATAAAAAGCCGTGGGGGGAGGGGCAGAATTAAGAGGGCATGGGCACCCCTAGCCCTGGGCCTGGCTCTGGGGCACTCTATTTCCAGCTGTCTCTTTTCAGGGTGGCTTCAAGCCACCCCGAACTGGCCGTCTGTTGTCAGCCCTGCAGTCAATAAATGAACTTTAAATGAGGAGGGTCTGTGATTAGCAGAAGAGTGAATGGCCAAAGGTCTCTATTGGCTTCTGCAAATAACAGTGGTAAAGAGATTTTATTTGTGCTTGGAGCATGGTAGGAGAAAATCGGGGAGAGAGCCCCCTTTTGACTTTAAGGTCAAAAAGTGTGACCTGGGTAGGGTTGCCAAACTCCCGGTGACGTCTAAAGTTCTCTTGGAATTACAACTGACCTCTGGAGTGTGATAATTTCTCATAGAGAAAACACAAGTGTTGGGGTAGGGGGGGATTGAATGGTATACCACAGAATCTGGGAGCAGTGAAAGCCCTAGAGTGACACCACATCACAACTGATCTCCCTGCCCTCCATAGATAATGCCCCCCAATTTCCAAGAATTTGTAGAATGGAGTTTATTGAGAATGCAGCTGGCTCCAACCCAATACATAATAGCCCTGGAAGGACGTATAAATTCCCACCGAAATATGCATTTAGCAAATTTCAGTGTTGCCCAATTGATGGGGCGCTTGTGGGGCCCTTGCAGTGACATTGTGGTGACCTTGCGGTGACTGTTTTAGTCATTGCATATCTATTTTATTATTGAATGTGTAATTTTAATACTCAATTTAATAGTTTGTGGGATTTTATGTTGTGAGCCGCCCTGAGCCTGCTTCGGCGGGGAGGGCGGGATACGAATGAAATAAAATAAAAATAAATGAATGAATGGTGCCCTATTGCAGTGCAATCTTTGGCCCTCAGTTAATACGGTGCTTATAACTGTGTACCTAATACAATGTGCCCTTTCCGCTGGTAGTGCACTTTATTGGCTGTTTTATTGTTTTACCTGCTTAATTTGAATGTAGTGTTTTAACTCTGATTTAACTCCGAGGCAAGCTTGCTTCGGGAAAGACTGATCCGGTAATGGCGTTTGCCGCCTTATCTGGCCAGCCAGTCACCTCCCGGATTGGCTAGATCTCCCATGCCGTATCTGAATAGGCTCATTCCACCCCTCATGGTTTCATTTGAGGAAATGGGGTGTGGTCAATCTCTGCGGCTGCTCCATGGCACCCACCGGTTTTTACCTGTTTAATTTTAACGTAGTGTTTTAACTCTGATTTGTAGGTTTTTCTTGATGTTAGTATATGTCGTGATCTGCCCTGAGCCCGTTTACGGGAAAGGGCGGAATATAAACCTACTACGTAAATAAATAAATGATAATAGATAGTGCTGTAGAAAGCATTTCACACCTATCACCTTGGTAGAGTTTTTCAACAACCCTGGAACTGAGATGAGTCTGCATTGCATGTATTTATTTAATTCCTTTCTATGCTACTTATTGGGTGCTTATCCCCATATTGCAAATGGCTCTGAGGCTGAAAGTGAGCAGCTGGGCTAAGAGCACTTAATGGGTTCAAGGCAGGCTGCGGTGATAGATATCAGGGTGGATCAGCTGGGCGCAGGAAGTGTAACATCTACATGCGGCTAGCCCATTGTTGCTTTAGGGCAAGGGTTGCTCATTAGTGCAGAAGGACACTCAAACTGCTTCTTGGCACAGTCTCCTTGTTATCCAGCTGTTTCAGCCAGTTGAACTGTTACTAACTCTGGAATCTTGAAGGGTTTGTACGCTTGTAATGATTTTATGACCCGACAGCATCTTCTATGGCTTTCACATTCTTTCTTGAACTTGTTGCATGAGTCCTTCTCTAACTTTTCTTTCCCCCTGACTACTAGAGCTAATCGTGATTACCATAGTTAAAAGCAGGCCTCAGATTCAGCAGGAGCTCACAGGAGCACAGCTGGAGCTCACAGGAGAAACAAGAGCACAGCAGGAGCTCACAGGAGCACCTTTCTGATGGTTCCCCCTCTTCCTCCCCACCTACCTTATCCACTGAATAGTAGGTGCAGCTGCATAAAAGTCCCTGGATTAGGAGAGCGGGCAGCCAGCCAGCCACCAGGGGCTTTGCCCTACGCCCCCAGCAACCCTCATTAACCCCCGGAGAAGCCCACACCACCCTTTCTTCACTTCTAATGTGATTTTGGGTGGCAGGTGGCTTGCTGGCACTTTGATTGGAGGGGGGAGGCCCAGAAGAGCCCCATGCAAGCAAGGCCTACTTGGGTTGGTTGGATCTCTAGCGAGCCCAAGCAGGCCTCGCTCGCCCAGGGCTCTCCTTTCTTGCATCAGGTTGCTTTTGGCTGGGTAGTAGTGGCATATGCTAATGAGTTATGCTAATGAGCCCCAAAACCTATTTTTCTACAAAATGACCCCTGGTTAAAAGAATGAAAAATTATGACTTGAAATTTCCAAAAGCAGGTCTGTTTTCTATCAGGCAGGAGATGATCGGGCGCAGTTCTTTGCGATGTTGTAGCATCTCTGGAGACAGATCCAAAAGAACAGGGATCCTCCTGTTGTTGAATAGCAGTCCATTTTCAGAGCGGGCCTTGGCTAAAATGCTTTCCCTGGTGTGGGCATCGGGGAAGGTGGCAATGATGTCTCGGGGGAATTCTGTTGAGCGCTGTTTAGGAGGCCCCAGGCGAAGCGCAGTTTCAATGATTGGGGCGACGCCATTTTCTAGGTTGAGAGTAGAAGCCAACCAATTCATCAGGAAGGTACGTGCACCCTGGTTTTCTTCAGCTTTTTCTGCAATTCCGCAAAATTTGAGGTTGCGTTCCCGCACTTTGTTTTCCAGAGACATAATTTTTTCTTTGGCCCATGATTCTTCTCTAGATAAGGCTTTAACATCGTTTTGAGCTTGAGTGGCTATTTCATAAGCTAAGTCCGCTGTCTGTGCCACTTCAGAGATAGTGTCGTTTAGTTTTTTAAGTTTTTCTTGAATAGGAGATGTAGCTTGAGTGATACGGGCCAAAAGAGTATTTTCAAGCTTAGAGATGGTTTCAAGGAAGGTTTTGCTGGAAAGGGCGTCATTCTCCTCACA
This sequence comes from Heteronotia binoei, assembly GCF_032191835.1. Taxonomy (NCBI): domain Eukaryota; kingdom Metazoa; phylum Chordata; class Lepidosauria; order Squamata; family Gekkonidae; genus Heteronotia; species Heteronotia binoei. The sequence goes on from NC_083233.1 coordinate 16,921,673, forward strand.
TGGGGAGGGATTTTCACCCACCATTTTCTCTGAGGCTTCTTGGGCCCTGGGAGAGGTATGACGTTTTTCCCCTGACCTGAGGTATTGGGCCAAGTCCTGGGAATTCTTTTTCGTAATGGACTTACCCAGGTTTCGTTTGACCATCTCTTGGTGGTGGCGAGTGGTCCAGGGACCGGATGAGGGGTGATTTATATGGATTGTGGAAGGAGCAGCTCTTTCAGGCGTCCGCCATCTACCATGACGCCCCGCCCCCTCCAAAAGCAGGTCTGGACTTTAAATTGATTTACCAATATTAAATCCTCTGCTAACCATTGCAGTTTAAATAATATTACCTTTATTTATTTATTACGTTAAGCTTATATCCCGCCCTCTCCGCAAGCGGACTCAGGGCGGCTCACAACATCACATCACTTCCATTAAAAACCAATAAAACATATAAAACATAATTACATATTTTAATTATTTAAAACATTTCATGGTGCTGTATTAATACAGTACAGTATAGCGGTTCTGAAAGTTCGATGGTGACCATCAGTACTCTGCATGGTGCTCTATATGATGTCCAGTGGCAGCTCTCTCTCGGTTAAATATCGAAGGCCTGTCGGAACAATTCGGTCTTAAAGGCCCTGCGGAATGTAGACAAATCCCGCAGGGCCCTTATGGCCTCCGGGAGAGTGTTGCAGAGTTCTGGTGCTGCCACCGAGAAGGCCCTGCAGGCCATCTGAGAAGAGTCTCAGATTGCTTAGAACCAAATTCCTGTTTCAAAAATTGATGATGTTGTATTCCAAGGTCAACTACACTGTTTGTTTTCTTTTTTAAAAAAGTTTGTTACTAAAGTGCAGCTTTTTTCTATAAATAAATAACTCTTAACTGGAATTTATCCTGGAGCTGTAATGAAAGACTGAGTAAAATCAAACATCCTGATTGCTAAAAAAAAAAAAAAAAAAAGACTCTTGTGATTGGTGTGAAATTTTCTCCTTTCTTAACTGATATCTCACTTCCCACGCAGAAAAAGCTGTGCTATGTTACCACCCTTTTGTTATTGACATCTTCACCTCGGGCAATTGAAAATGTCTGTGAAGATTCCATGACATCACAGAGCCATCAGCTTCAGCAAGGATACAGATGACAGGATGACAAGGCAATGACAGCCAGTTCCTATTCATAAAATGACATTTTACCACGATATGTATATGATGCTGTATAATCGCACAAATAGATGTCGTCCTAGTCCAAAAATAAGTTGATGCAAAATGGTTTGCCATTCAGCTTAAGGAGCTGTTCAACAGAGAACTTATAGGGAAAACCCCAGTCCACATTTTTTCCCAAGTTGTGATCATTTATATGCCCTTTCCTCTTGTTTCTGTATACTGTCACTGTGAATGGTTTGTCTGCCCACTTTTGTTACTAAAACTGCATATTTATTTGTTTCTTTTAAGCAGTTTTTATGCAACAGAATACTGCATTTATACATACCATATCTGTGAGAGAAAAAGACAGAAAATGAACCCTGGAAAATGTATTTATGCAGAAATAATGTCAGTGTGCTCATTTTCCTGTTGAAATTTAATGCAAAGAATCAGGAAATAGCCCCCAAAAGAAATAAGTGTGGGTTTGAGTTGCACCAGTGGGAGGGGGGGGGAATTGAAATGGGCATTTTAAAGTTGAAGGAATAGGGATAAGAAATTCAGAACCGTCCCTACCAGGCATAGTACTGAAATTCTAAAAAGATAGCAGAAACATTCTTAGTAATTAAAAACAATAAGAAAATGTCTCTTATGCAAGGCTTTTTTTTAAAAAAGCAGAAATGCACGGGAACATAGTTCCGGCTGGCTTAGTGTCAGGGGTGTGGCTTAATATGCAAATGAGTTCCTTTTCTACAAAAAAAGCCATGTGAAACAATGGTGGTGACGGGATGTGGCCTGATATGCAAATGAGTTTCTGCTGGGCTCTTTCTACAGGAAAAGCCCTGCTCTTATGGCAGTTCAGCCTTTTCACCAGATGCCTGGGGAGAGACTGTGGCTCAGAGGTAGAGCATCTGCTTGACATTCAGAAGGTCGCAGGTTCAGTCCCTGCCATCTCAAGTATAAAGGGTCAGGTAGAAGGTGATGTGATATGATGAGACCCTGGCAGGGCCACATTAAACCCTGTGGAGGCCCCTAGGCAGTCAAAATCTTGGGGGGGCCACTCACAAATTATCTCAGAGTCGGAGCACCCACGGTCCCCACTGCAGCCTGCAGGCACCTTCTCAAAAGCCCCTTTGACAAAGCCGCAGGGGAGAGGCAGAAAGAGGCAAACTTGGCAATGATGGCAGCAGCAGCCACACCAGGCAAGTCGGGCAAAGAGCGGCTCAGTTGCTGGCTGCACATGCAGGCTGGGAGGGCTGTAGGCAGGGAGGAAACGGGGGGGGGGGAGCCAGCATGGGGCCCCTAAAGGCATGGGGGCTCATAGGCCAGTGCCTACTTGGCCTAATTGTTACTCTGGCCCTGGACCCTGGAGAGCTGCTGCCAGTGTGAGTAGACACTACTGACCAAGGTGGACTGATTCAGTAGAAGGCAGCTTCATCTGTTGATGTGTGTTCAGTAGAGAGGGATGCCAGTCTCCAGTTGGAGCCTGGGGATCCCCCAGAATTACAGCTCATCTCTAGACTACAGAGAGGAGTTCCGCTGGAGAAAATGGATGCTCTGGAGGGGGGACTCTTGTACCCCAATGAGGTCTCTTTCCTCCCCAGGCTCCCTCCCCAAATCTCCTGGAGTTTCCCAGTTGGGATCTGGCAACTCTGTCTCCTCATCCCCTACTGGTGGCCAGTGAGGACCTGGCAACCCTAGTTCAGAAAGATCTCAGTTAAGTGTGAATGTGTGCTTCGAATCCATAATTATCATTTTACAAGAAACATAATTGAATGGTGAAAAAAGAAGCAGGTACCTTGTAAAAGAGCCCTGTGGCGCAGAGTGGCAAAGCTGCAGTATTGCACTCTGAACTCTCTGCTCCCAGCGGAAGCTGGTTCTGGTAGCTGGATCAGGCCAACTCAGCCTTCCATCCTTTCAAGGTTGGTAAAATGAGGACCCAGCTTGCTAGGGGGAAAGTGTAGATGACTGGGGAAGGTAATGGCAAACCACCTCGTAAAAAGACTGACGTGAAAATGTTGTGAAGGTAGCGTCACCCCAGAGTCAGAAACGACTGGTGCTTGCACAGGGGACTACCTTAACCTTTTTTTTTCCTACCTTGTAAAACTGGAAATCTTCAAAGCACGAGCCTAAAAGCATTGTGTCCTATACAGCAGGGGTCCCCAAACCCTGGTCTGTGGACCGGTACTGTTCCATGACCTTTTAGCAACTGGGCCATGAGTTCTACAATTATTTCATTATATGAACATATGAAGCTGCCTTATACTGAATCAGACCTTTGGTCCATCAAAGTCAGTATTGTCTTCTCAGACTGGCAGCGGCTCTCCAGGGTCTCAAGCTTAGGTTTTTCACACCTATTTGCCTGGACCCTTTTTTTGGAGATGCCAAGGATTGAACCTGGGACCTTCTGCTTCCCAAGCAGATGCTCTACCATTGAGCCACCGTCCCTCCCCTATTATATATTATATAATTACAATTACAATGTATATAATATTACAATGTATATTATTATTATTATTATTAATAATACGACATTGAATTTATATCCTGCCCTCCACTCCAAATATCAGAGTCTCATAATGGCTCACAATCTCCTTTGCCTTGCTCCCCCACAACAGACACCCTGTGAGGTGGGTGGGGCTGAGAGAGCTCTCCTCAGAAGCTGCCCTTTCAAGGACAACCTCTGTGAGAGCAATGGCTGACCCAAGGTTTTCCAGCAGCAGCAAGTGGAGGAGTGGGGGATCAAACCCGATTCTCCCAGATAAGAATCCACACACTTAACCACTACACCAAACTAATAGAAATAAAGTGCACAATTGTATCATCCCGAAACCATCCCCGCCCCCCAGTCTGTGGAAAAATTGTCTTCTACAAAACTGGTCGCTGGTGCCAAAAAGTTTGGGGATCGCTGCTATATAGATACATACTCCAGTACACTGGCACAATGACTGTGAGTGTATTTTAATCCTATTTTCAACACTAATGACTTCAAACTCTAGCGAACTGTAATGGTTTCAAACACACTAAATAACACACTTTCGGTGCACTTTGCAGCTGGATTTTTATTGGGTAAAATGACAAAATCCACTTGCAAATGGCCGCTGAAGAAGAAGAAGAAGATGATATTGGATTTATATCCTGCCCTCCACTCCAAAGAGTCTCAGAGCGGCTCACAATCTCCTTTACCTTCCTCCCCCACAACAGACACCCTGTGAGGTGGGTGGGGCTGGAGAGGGCTCTCACAGCAGCTGCCCTTTCAAGGACAACCTCTGCCAGAGCTATGGCTCACCCAAGGCCATTCCAGCAGGTGCAAGTGGAGGAGTGGGGAATCAAACCTGGTTCTCCCAGATAAGAGACCGCACACTTAACCACTACACCAAACTGGCTCTGAAGTGGATTGAAATGGCACTGTTAATGTGTGTGAAGGCATAGTGCAGGAGTGGCCAACGGTAGCTCTCCAGATGTTTTTTGCCTACAGCTCCCGTCAGCCCCAGCCCGCATGGCCAATGGCTAGGGCTGATGGGAGTTGTAGGCAGAAAACATCTGGAGAGCTACCATTGACCCCCCCTGGCATAGTGCATTCATGCATCAGCCACAGGGCATTGAACAAGTGCCCACTAGTGGTCATTGGTCTGGATAACAGGGAAGAGAGCGTTCATGCCTCAAGCAGGGCGGCATCTCCTTTGTACATAGAAGGGGGGAAAAACTACTCCTAATCCCTGTTAAATCCAAATTCAATGCTGTCAAATGTGTTACTGAAGTCCAACTCTGACGCTTCAGGTTTTATTTAAATATGGCAGTTGAAGATTTTCTCAAAGTCCTGGACAACATAAACAGTCTTGTACAACAGCAGTCCCCAACCTTTTCGGCACCAGGGACCGGTTTTGTGGAAGACAATTTTTCCAGGGACTCGGGGGGGGGGGCGGTGACAATGGTTTTGGGATGATACAATTGTGCACTATATTTCTATTAGTTTGGTGTGGTGGTTAAGTGTGCGAACTCTTATCTGGGAGAACTGGGTTTGATTTCCCATCCCTCCACTTGCAGCTGCTGGAATGGCCTTGGGTCAGCCATAGCTCGGGCAGAGGTTGTCCTTGAAAAGGCAGTTTCTGGGGAGAGCTCTCTCAGCCCCACCCACCTCAGAGAGAGCCGGTTTGGTGTAGTGGTTAAGTGTGCTGACTCTTAGAATCATAGAGTTGGAAGGGACCTCTAGGATCATCTAGTCCAACCCCTTTACAATGCAGAAAACTCACTAACACCTCCCACTAAATTCACAGGATCTTCAGTGCTGTCAGATGGCCATCTAGCCTCTGTTTAAAAACCTCCAAGGAAGGAGAGCCCACCACCTCCCGAGGAAGCCTGTTCCACTGAGGAATTGCTCTAACGGTCAGGAAGTTCTTCCTAATGTTGAGCCAGAAACTCTTTTAATTTAATTTCAACCCACTGGTTCTGGTCCTACCTTCCAGGGCCACAGAAAACAATTCCACACCATCCTCTATATGACAGCCCTTCAGGTACCTGAAGATGGTGATCATATCACCTCTCAGCCGCCGCCTCTTATCTGGGAGAACCGGGTTTGACTCCCCACTCCTCCACTTGCAGCTACTGGAATGGCCTTGGGTCAGCCGTAGCTGTGGCAGAGGTTGTCCTTGAAAGGGCAGCTGCTGTGAGAGTCCTCTGAGTCCCACCCGCCTCAAAGGGTGTCTGTTGTGGGGGAGAAAGATAAAGGAGATTGTGAGCCACTCTGGGATTTAGAGCGGAGGGTGGGATATAAATCCAATGTCGTTGTCTTTTTCTTCTCCTCACAAGGTGTCTGTTGTGGGAAAAGAAAATAAAGGAGATTGTGAGCCACTCTGAGACTCTGAAATTCAGAGTGGAAGGCGGGATATAAATCCAATGTATTACTACTGGTAGTACTGCTACTACATTGTAATATATAATACAATAATTATACAACTCACAGCCCGGTTGCTAACGGGCCACGGACCAGTACTGATCCACAGCCGGGGGGTTGGGGCCCCCTGCTGTACAGGTTTCAGAGTGTTGCCGCTTCTCATTACTAACTCAAATCCATGAATTCCTTTGTGCAGAAATTTGACCGGTTCACTGTGTATCAACAGGAGACGACATTGCTGAATGGTGTATATTAACATGCAAGCGAATTAGTGAGTGTTGCCTGTGATGATAACGGGTTTGTTCCCTGGCGGATTTTTCCTCTGTTTGGCAGTCAGTTGTTGCAAAGGTGAGCTGAGATTTCTTTGGGCAAGGGAGAGAGGGTTGGTTTTCGTAATGCCATTTGGAAATTCCACAAGCATTATTTTATATTCCTTTCTTAACTCCGGCAGTATGATAATTCTCACTTAAACCTGCCAAATTTTATATACATTTATCCCCAGATGACCAAACAGGCAAAGCAAACAATTATTCGAGTGGCAGTAACACATCTTGGGCAGGTTGGAGAGCACAGGCAGAAGGGTGAATGTTCTTTTTTTTTATATGTTTGTTTGTGTCATTTATCATCTGCCTTTCTCACTGAGACAAGGCAGCTGACAGAGTTATAAGAACAATGCAGTAAAGGCCATTGTAATGCATTTAGTGAGCAGTGTAATGAAACAGGATCACATAGAGCAACAGAATAGAATACAACAGATACCGTGCAATGCAGCCCATGGACTGGATTTTGTAGGTGAGGAATTCCATTTGAGAGAGAGAGAGAGAGACTGTCAAAGTGCACTGAATTTAGCTTGCAATGCATCATGTGGCTGGATTTTGGGTTCAGGGAAGATTAGTATCCATCTGTGGTCTAAAGACTTGTGCTCTAGACAAGCGTCCCTGTGAACGTGGCCCATTTCCAAGGTGAAGCCCAGATTATGGTTTATTTATTATTTATTATATCCAATAATATATTCACTTAATCCCTGCTGTGACTTTAAAATTAACCACGAATAAGTTAATTTTAATAGCTTTGAAACAAATCTCTTGGTTTCTTGATGTTGCCAAGTTAGTGGGAGGGAAATGTACTCCTTTTTGCCTCCCAGAGACAGCCTAATCTGTTCCATTTAGTGGGATGACATAATAAAATAACTGTCCTGTTTCTCTGCTGGAGAGAACTATATAGGGATGCCAGCCTCCAGGTGGGACTTGAGGATTACCTAAAATTACTACTCATCTCCAGATTACAAAGATCCGTTCCCTTGGAGAAAATGGCTGCTTTGGAGGGTGGACTCTGTGGCATTGTACCTCTCTGGGGTCCCTGCCCTCCCAGGCTCCTTCTCCAAATCTTCAGTGGTACGTTCACTAGGGGTAGATTTCTAGCAGGAGCTCCTTTGTGTGTTAGGCCACACCCCCTGATGTAGCCAATCCTTCAAGAGCTTACAAAAAAGAACCTTGTAAGCTCTTGGAAGATTGGCTACATTAGGGGGTGTGGCCTGATATGCAACGGAGCTCCTGCGAGAATTCCATCCCTGACGTTCACACTAAATAATGTGTTTTACATTAGGATTTTTGCTATTCTTACACAGTAAAAATCCAGCTGTAAAACACATTATTTAGTTTAGTATGACTGTAACACAAGAGTTTCCCAACTTGGATCTTGCAACCCTACCGCCATCCCCCATTCCCCACCAGTGGCTAGGGGAGGACCTAGCAACCCTAACTCTGAACCCAAACAGAAGCAGTTTGACGACAGTGTCTTTATACATCATCTTGGGCTCCTCCTTTTTGAGTTTGACTTTCCGTCACAGAAAGGCCCCTTTCACATTGCTGTTCTGAACTTAGGGACGGTGGCTCAGTGGCAGAGCATCTGCTTGGTAAGCAGAAGGTCCCAGGTTCAATCCCCGGCATCTCCAACTAAAAAGGGTCCAGGCAAACAGGTGTGAAAAACCTCAGCTGAGACCCTGGAGAGCCGCTGCCAGTCTGAGTAGACAATACTGACTTGATGGACCAAGGGTCTGACTCAGTGTAAGGCAGTTTCATATGTTCATATCCGTCGTTGGGCCCAAGTCCAAGTAAAATGGTATTGGGGATGGGGGTTTCATCCAGCTGATTTAAATCCATGCATGATTAAAATGATTAAAACCTTTAAAATTAAGCATTAAATTATATGTAGTTAAAAAGAAAAAGGAGAATCTCTCCCATAGGAGTCCAGCCTTTTCATTGAATGCATGAGGAGGAGCCATGGCAAAAATTTAAACCTTAAAAGAAGAAGAAGTCTGAAAAAGAATATGCATTGGAAAGGATGGGGGAGGAGTGGCACTTTTGGGAATGTTTCAGACATTTCAGTCACCACACTACAGCAGCTCAGAAGTGCAAGAAGACCTGAAAAAGGAAGAAAGCAGTTTAAAAACAAACAGCCCATTCCCTCCCCCCCCCCACAACCCTCCATTCAGCTCTCCTTTGTAAACAGGACACAAGCAGGTTTGTATGAAAAAGCAAAATAATAATAATAACAAATCCATTAACAGCCAGGAGCCCAAACAGTAATATCTGAAATGACACAAAAATCCATTAACAGCTGGCTGCTAAAACAGATTATATAGGCTGTCTGAAAAGGGGCCAAAGTGTAAACTGAGAAAAGGTGGTAATCTTGAGGAAACCCAAGCTCTGGGGTCACAGAAGAGGGAAGGGGAGTGAGAATCTGCTGTGGTGAATTTTTGATCCACGCATTTGAGTTCCCTCCTCTTTGTGTTTTGAAGCTAGTAAGTCCATTCTGAATACCTGTGCCTTTTATTCTTGGGTCCTCAAGACTATTGATGGTATTTTCTTGGGACTTGTTTTTTGTGGTGGTACTCACCACTACTGAGTACTCTTACCCAGGGTTTGTTGTTGTTGCTTCAGAGCAGGAACACACAGGAATGTAGTTATGACTGGTTTGGTCGGGGGGAGTGGCCTAACATGCAAATGAGTTCCTGCTGGGTTTGTTCCCAAAAAAACCCCAGTGTAAAACAATGGTGATGCCAGGGGGTGTGGCCTAATGCGCAAATGAGTTCCTGCTGGGAACTCTTACCTTTTAGACGAGGGAGACTCCCCCAAGCCCTAAGGGAATAATTGGTGGGAATTGATGCAACCTGTATGTCTATGAATGCCAGAACCTTTTTGTATGTGGACTAATGTTGTTAATAGTGTTCCTGCCTGGCTCATTGGACTGAGCTTGGGGACTCAGGAACATTGGGCAGTAGAATCCAAATCCCTGCCGCCCTGCTCCAATCACGGGCCCCCTGCTGGTTTGAACGGTCCAATGGCGTCCTAGCACAGGAACCTTGAAGTATATATAGTTGGCCCCATTGGCCCAGCTCACCAATCTTAGAGTTCAGCCGTCACTATGCCATACTGAATAAAGAGAGCTATCAAAGATTTCAGGTTTTCACGGCTGGTAACATCATTAGGGTTTGTAGAATCTTTCGGGCTCAAGTGCCGTGTTCTACTGGAGAAAGTTTTCCTTCCAGACGTTTCGTTCTCAGCTGCGGAGAACATCCTCAGTGGCGTTGCAGCTGGAGCAGGCGCTCTGACCTTCTTGGCTGCTGTGCATTGAGTGGGGATGCACAGCAGCCAAGAAGGTAAGAGCGCCTGCTCCAGCTGCAACGCCACTGAGGATGTTCTCCGCAGCTGAAAACGAAACGTCTGGAAGGAAAACTTTCTCCAGTAGAACACGGCACTTGAGCCCGAAAGATTCTACAAACCCTAAAGAGAGCTATGATCATTGCAACCGCATCTCCTCCTTGCATTGAACCGTCGTGTATGTGAATCAGTATTGTTATCAGTGGTGTTTCTGCCTGGCTCATTGGAGCCTGAAGGACTGAGCTTGGGGACTTGGGAACAATGGGCAGCAGGATCCAAATCCAGATTGCCCTGCTCCAATCACAGGCCCCTTGCCAGTTTGAATGACCCAATAATGTGCTAGCACAGGAACCCAGCTAGGGTTGCCAGTCCCCAGGTGGGGGCTGGGGATCCCCCAGATTGGAGACCCTCCCCCCACTTTAGGGTCGTCAGAAAGCGGGGGGAGGGGAGGGAAATGTCTGCTGGGAACTCTATTATTCCCTATGGAGATGTATCCCCATAGAAAATCATGGAGAATTGATCCGTGGGTATCTGGGACTCTGGGGGGGGGGCTGTTTTTTGGGATAGAGGCACCAAATTTTCAGTATAGCATCTAGTGCCTCTCCCCAAAATACCCCCCAAGTTTCAAAAAGATTGGACCAAGGGGTCCAATTCTATGAGCCCCAAAAGAAGGTGCCCCTATCCTTCATTATTTCCTATGGAGGGAAGGAATTGAAAAGGTGTGCCGTCCCTTTAAATGTGATGGCCAGAACTCCCTTGGAGTTCATTTATGCTTGTCACACCCTTGCTCCTGGCTCCGCCCCTAATGTCTCCTGGCTCCACCCCCAAAGTCCCCAGATATTTCTTGAATTGGAGTTGGCAACCCTAAACCAACGCTGCATAAAGTTGGCCTAGTGGACCCCGTTCTCCAGTTTTGGTTAGTGCAGCCAACTGCCATGTTGTATTCAATAAAGAGCTTGTTATCACTTCCACCTCGCCTCTTCAGTACCTAAGAACCCACTATATTATGAAAGGAAAGGTCCCCTGTGCAAGCACCAGTCGTTTCCGACTCTGGGACGACGTTGCTTTCACAACTTTTTCACGGCAGGCTTTTTATGGGGTGGTTTGCCATTGCCTTCCCCAGTCATCTACACTTCCCCCCCCCCCCAGCAAGCTGGGTCCTCATTTTACTGACCTCAGAAGGATGGAAGGCGGAGTCAACCTGAGCCAGCTACCTGAACCAGCTTTCGCTGGGATCAAACTCAGGTTGTAAGCAGAGCTTAGGACTGCAATACTGCAGCTTTAACACTCTGCGCCACGGGGCTCTATATTATATATTATACTATATTATGGAACCCACTATATTATACTTTTCTTGATAACCAAACAAAAGAAAACCCTGTGTTTTCCAGGATGCACTAACCTACTCAGGAACAGTATTGTTCAAGAGCGCATTTTTGCAAAGGGAACAGAGGAGCAAGATGCGCTCACATTTCTGGCTTATTTCCAAGATCATTATTCACAATCATGGAACATGCTAAAGCCTCATTCCTGATTGCCTTCTTCCTCTCTGTCACAGAATTTAGCTTCCGTTATTGGCCATTGATTTAATAATGGGAATGTTTGCTAGAACTTTTTAAACACTTAGCTGAGTACAATATCTGAATTTTTATACCCTTATTTTATAGAATGGATTAGCTGTTGCGGAGGTTTATATCGAGAGCTGGTTTGATAGAATTGGATGATAGTATCTTGTGGTCCAATTTAAAATGAATGATGTTTCTCTTTGCAGCGTTACTATTCCTTTTACAGGTATTTTCCTAAATGGGATTTACAGTTGATTAAATCAAGTGGTGCTTGAGTTGCAACTTGGTGTCATTCTGTGATTTATCTGTGTTTATTCTTAAAGGAAGGCAGGATGGGGTGGGAGGGGGGAGAAAGGGAAGAGAACTTCTCCATAGTTTGCATAGAGATTCAGATCCATGCATGACCGCTTTGCATAGGCTCATAAATTACATCTTGAGCGATGTGAACTCACTAGCAAACCAACTGTTGCAGTCCTGTTATATCAGGGGTGTCAGACATGTTGCCCGGGGGCCAGATCAGGCCTCTATAGGGGTCCTATCAGGCCTGCAAACAAATCAAAAGTAGGTTTGCTACTTAAAGATACACACCTGAACAGCATACTCTAGATTGCTACAGCATAGACATTTTAATCTCCAGGTTTTTTTTCATGCAGTAATTCCAAACATGAGGTGTCAATTATCAGAGACTGTTAATTAAGCAAAATATTGCAAGAGTGCTAATGTTTTAAGCATGCTTTGTTTTAAGTTCTTAAAAAAATCTTTGTGTTTGTGTCTGCTATCTGGCATTCAGCTGTCATTTTGTAGAAAAATAGATGTTGGAGCTCATCCAGGGATTGTTTTGCAGCTGCACCTACTATTCAACGGACAAGGAGGTGGAACTCTCAGGAGGAGGAGGTGGAATTCTTAGAAAGGTTCAGGAGCTGCACTCCTGTGAGCTCCCACTGAATCCGAGGCCCGCTGGCATTACATTTTATGACACGCATGGGCCAGCCCAACAAGGTTTCATTTATGTGAGATCCGGCTCTCGTAACACATGAGTTCAACACCCCTGTGTTAGACATTCTGCTAATTTTTTCTCCCATTGCATTGCTTAAAATAATAACTAGGCCTATTTTTCCTCCTGGTTTTTCTCTGCATCTAGAAATGCCGGGCAGCCCACGCAACCAGTTCACATTCAGACCTCTCCCACCACCCCCTCCACCGCCCCACGCCTGCACCTGCAGTCGGAAGCCGACTTCATCAGCCGACTCTCTCCAGGCAAGATCGATGACAACCCGCAGTCAGCCTAGTCCGGCTGCTCCACCCCCTCCGAGCAGCACCCAGGATTCGGTGCATCTTCATAACAGTTGGGTCTTGAACAGCAACATCCCCCTGGAGACCAGGTAGCTACAAACCTATATTTGAACCTGTTTGTGAGTTAAAAATAACATTATATGCTTGACTGGAGATCAGCACAACAGAACATAAAAGAATGGCCTAAATTAGGCTGCCTAATAATTGGGTTTTGTTTTCCTTCCATGGTGACAACCAGGACTTTTTTTGTACCAGGGACTCCTTTGCATATTAGGCCACACACCTAATACTGTACCGTACTAAGAGCCCTATAAGCTCTTGGAGAATTGGGTATATCAGAGGTGTGTGGCCTAATATGCAAAGGAGCTCCTGCTACAAAAAAAAAAGCCCTTGTAACAACTTGTTAGAAACAGTTTGTTACCCTCTTGCTGGTTTTGGGTCGAATCACTGATTTATTACCTGTGCTTGGCTGAGTTCTTGGGTATGCCTGATCTTCTCTCTTGATTTAGTAACTCTTCTCATCTGCCAGGTCCTTAGAGATCTAGGATGGGCTTTAAGAACACAGCCAGTTGGTTGCCAATATTACCTACTAAGAGTATCAGGGATGAAATATATTGAGGAAAGGTTATTATGATGGTCCATACAAGGTTATATTAGAAAGTGAAAACCTGTGAGTGCCAATGGCATGTGTCAGAAATCGTTATTACTTTTTGAAATGCCTTTGTTTCAAGGGTAGTATTTACTGCTATTAATTTCCAAGAAGAATGTATGGAAGAGAGCAGTGAAGGATGTGTTCGGGGAGCGTGAAGACTAGGATCTTAGAGCAAATGCAGACTCTCCAAGCGACGTCTGAGCTAGGTGTAATTCCTGAGGTGCGTCACCTGCTAACGTGAGTCAGTGGCTGATTCCCCACTAGCCTTGCCACAGTCTTGCGCTCCTTTTCCTTGCGGTGCTTCTGCCGGATTTTGTGGACGCTGCCGCAGAGGTGCAACTTGCCCCGCCTCTTTCCCAAGTTTTCTCTGTGGCTGTAGGATTCTCTGTAAACTGGATTTTGAAGCCATGGAGAGAACTTGGGAAAGAGGCGAGGCAACTTACAGCTCGGAGACAGCATGTGCAAAATCGGGCAGAAGCACCGTGAGTAAAAAGAGCGTGAGGCCACAACAAGGCTAGTGGGGAATCAGCCAGTGTCTTTCCCAGCTGGTCATGCAGTGCAGTGATCACCTTCCTAACTTGCCCAGCTTTACAGTTCAACATGAGGTTAGTTAAGTCTGCCGATGCAACCTTAGATATACTGACCTTTGCCTCCAAGACAATGGCTTCCACTACTGTGGCTAGACGCCTTCTGTGGCTTAGGGCTTGGCAAGCTGACTTTCTCTCTAAGTCTACAGTGGCAGCTTACCCTTTTCAGGGGGATCGTCTCTTCGGGGACGCTTTGGACAAGATCCTAGTAGAGACTAGGGATAAAAAGAAGGCCATGCCCAAATCCATTCGGAGGAATGAAAGGAGGGGCCCCCAGTCCTTTCGGACCCAACATTCCTTGGCCAGATATCGCTCTGAATCAAAAAAGTTTAATTGGGAAACGCCAAAGAATTCCTTCAAAAGAGGTTCATTCGGCTCCAAATTCAATCGCAATAACTTCTCCAAAACGGACAAGCCTGACAGAGAGGCCAAGTCCAAGCAGGCATGACTACAATCTCTTACCGGTGGGAGCTCGACTACTCCACTTTGCAGAAACCTGGGAGGCCTCTCAGGCAGACCAATGGTCTTTAGAAATTGTACAAGAGGGGTATTCAATAGAGTTCCACCGCATTCCACCAGACAGATTTGTCAGATCACCTACCCCCAAACAGGAGCACAAGCTTCTCGTCACCACAAAAGCAATACAGCATCTTATCGACATTCGAGCAATCGAACCGGTCCCAGGGTTGGAGAGGGGGAAAGGCGTGTATTCCATCCTTTTCACCATACCCAAGAAGAATGGCGACTGGAGGGCCATCTTGGATCTCAAATTTCTAAATCGCTACGTCAAAGTACGTCACTTCAGAATGGAAACCTTGAGATTCATTATGGACTCTCTCTTGACTACCTAGTGTTAGTTGCCGTGAATATCACTGATCTAGACCCTCCTGCATTTTTCCTTATTTATTTTTGAGACTTGTATCCTTCAAGCGGGCTCAGGGTGGCTTACAACATATAACCCAACAATAAGATCATACAAAAAAGAGTCAAGTTGCACCTTTGAGACCAACAAAGTTTTATTCAGAATGTAAGCTTTCATGTGCTCTAAGCACACTTCATCAGACAATAGTATGGAAAGGCAAGTAGTCCTAAATATAGAAAAAGTGGGCAGCAAGTTAGTATACAGAGTCATGTTTTTTAGCAGATTAAAAGAATCACAAGTTGGGGTCTGGTGTTTGTTAGTTAGTGTTAACTGGGCTGAAGCAACAACGCAAGGTAATATAAAGCAGATAGATGTCCATGTACTAAACCCATTAGTTATCCTGGGTGTGAAGTGCAGTAAATGAGACTCTGTTGTAATTTTTTGTTGTTGTTCAGTCTCTGGGTTAAAATGAGGGCGCAGGTTTCTCAGAGGTTTGATTTAAACATATA
Organism: Heteronotia binoei; assembly: GCF_032191835.1. NCBI lineage: Eukaryota > Metazoa > Chordata > Lepidosauria > Squamata > Gekkonidae > Heteronotia > Heteronotia binoei. Next base: position 16,936,824 of record NC_083233.1, read on the forward strand.
AGGCACATATAAACGTAATTCTAGTTTGCCGTTAGAAAAAAGAATGCATTAAAATATAGTGGAAGATACCGTGTCATCCTATTGGCTGATGAAGTGTGCTTCTAGCACACGAAAGCTTATATTCTGAATAAAACTTCGTTGGTCTTAAAGGTGCCGCTTGACTCTTGCTTTGTTCTACTGCTTCAGACCAACACGGCTGCCCACCTGGATCTAATAAGATCATACAGTCATTAATAAAACAATTCATTAAAACGTCAACTCAGATTAAAATTTAGTTAACTAATTTCAATATCTGCTAACAGCACAGTGAATAATCTCTTCTTCCTTTAATGTTTGCTGGGCTCATTACCGGGGGGGGGGGGGAGGGGGGCGGGCCTGTTGCGCTCCTCATAAACAGAGTCCAGGCACCCAAGATGTAAATAGAGCCATGGTCACTTGAGCAGGGGAGACCAATATTATCTGACATATGCTGCCTCAACCCAAAGCCTGGCGGAAGAGCTTCGTTTTACAGGCCCTGTGGAATCACAAGAAATTTCGCAGGGCCCTGATCTCAGTCAGGAGCACGTTCCACCAATCAGGGCCCAGGGCTAAAAAGGCCCTGACCCTGGTCAAGGTAAGGCAGATGTCTTTCAAGCCAAGGATTGCCAAATTGTGTTCGTCTGAAGAGCACAAGGCTTTGGGGGGCACAAATGGAGAGAGAGAATCCCACAGATATGCTGTTTCCTGACTGCATAGGGCCTTAATGGTTAATACTAATATCTTAAACTGAACTCAGTTTTCAACTGGAAATCAATGCAGCTGGCTATATGTGTGCCCACACAGACGTCCCAGTCAGCAGGCATGCCACTGCATTTTGTACCAGCTGAAGCTTCCGGGTGAAATTCAAGGGTAGGCCCATGTACGGCAAGTTGCAGTAATCAAGTGACCACAGCATGGAGAGGAGAGGTAGGGGACCTGCAGGGATTAATATATATCTATCTATCTTGTTTCTCCATTTCTTTCTGATGCATGATTTGGTCCCAAGATGGATTAGGGCCACAGAGGACAGAATTAATTATTACGGCCTTTCAAAACTATATCTCAGTTCTCTTACTTATGATAATGCTAGGGAGATAGTGAAACAGAGAATATTGGACGTTGTCAGACAAAATGACCTTAACAGCACAACCAAATGGCAAGCTCTGACAGAACCAATCAACAGGGTGACCCCGATGCCCTACCTATACCGCTTAACAAATAATGAATATAGAAGAACATTTACTTTTATGAGGTGGGATGTTCTCCCTTCAGCGGTGGTGGAGGGGAGATACAAAAAAGTGCCATTCCAAGAACGATTATGTCCCTCCTGCAATGATGGTATCGAATCTTCAGTCCATGTCAAGTTTGACTGTGAGGCTTATAATAATCATCACAAAGTACTTCCATTTTTCACGGCCATACCTTTTACCAGAAGTCAAAAACTGCAACTCCTTAAGAATCTTCTTGGCAATAAGAACCCTGAGGTTACATACAAATTAGCAAAATTTGGCCGGCTTGCCACAAGAATAAGGAAAACTCTAATAATTCAGTCAGGAAATGGCTAAACACCTTTGCCAATCAGTTTGCTGTAACTTCCATGTTCTGTTATATTTGTAGTTTTACAACAGTATTTTATGCCTTTTTTACATACGATTTTATGGTCATTCAGTTTTAATTTTGTATGGTTTTAATGTTTTAAATGCTGGCTTAGGCTGTGAATAAACTGAAACTAAACTGATGCATGATTGGAAGAGAAAATCAGGGGTCCAGAGATTCATGACCCTTTCCCCTCTTAGAGTGACAGAAAAAGGAACAAAATCCTTACGCAATCAAAGACGACATGTTTGGTGGCAGCTGCCTTACTGGTCTAAATCTTTCTTGTATAATAGCTCTGAAATCTGGCTAATAAGCGTAAGCTGATTTTTTTTTTATTTAGAACATTTGTAATCTCAGAGTAGATTTAGAAGCATTAATTTGTGTCCCACCATAATAACCAGAGATAATTGACAGTGCACATGTTGAGTTCTTACATATCCCACAAAATCTCATTCTCATTCTTACAGCACCAGTTTGCAACAGGTAGCTTTGGAGGGGGGGGGGGGGTGGAATTTAGAACATGACAATTCTTACTACCACTGGTTATATGATCCGGAATGCCTGTTTAGCACTGTTAGTCAGAAATGAAGTTAGCTTATCAGTGTGTTCACAAAGGAAGAATAAACCAATAAAGCACTTTCTCAGTGTGTTCGAAGCAGTGTTCAAGGTAATGGAATTACATATCCACTGTCCAGTTTCCCTTGAGCTATGAATTTACTAAGTAACCTTAGAGGAGAGCCAGTTTGCTGTAGTGGTTATGCAGACTCTTATCTGGGAGAACTGGATTTGATACCCCCACTCCTCCACTTGTAGCTGCTGGAATGGCCTTGGGTCAGCCATAGCTCTGGCAGAAGTTTTCCTTAAAAGGACAGCTGCTGTGAGAGCCCTCTCAGCCCCACCCACCTTACAGGGTGTCTGTTGTGGGGGGGGGGGATATAGGAGGTTGTAAGCCACTCTGAGTCTCTGATTCAGAGAGAAGGGCAGGGTATAAAGCTGCAGTCTTCTTCTTCTTCAGCATATCAACCTCTTATCACTCTGGAAAAAGGAAAAGGAAAGGTCCCCTGTGCAAGCACCAGTCGTTTCCGACTCTGGGGTGATGTTGCTTCCACAACATTTTCACGGCAGACTTTTTATGTGGTTGTTTTTCCATTGCCTTCCCCAGTCATCCTTGCTTTCCCCCCAGCAAGCTGGGTGCTCATTTTACCGACCTTGGAAGGATGGAAGGCTGAGTCAACCTGAGCCGGCTACCTGAAAACCCAGCTTCCACCGCGGATCGAACTCAGGTCGTGAGCAGAGCTTAGGACTGCAGTACTGCAACGTTAACCCTCTGCGCCACGGGGCACCTTCTTATCACTCTACCTTATCTGTAATAAGAACAGAAGGAGAGCTCTGCTGGATCAGACCAGTGATCCATCTAGTCCAGCATCCTGTCTCACACAGTGGCCAACCAGTTCTTCTGGAGGGCCAGCAACACGACATAGAAGCCAAGGCCTTCCCCTGAAGTTACCTACTGGCTCTGGGATTCAGAGATTGATTGGCTCTGAACATGGAGGTTCCCTTTAGTTACCATGGCTAGTAGCCACTGATAAAGATATCATCCATGAGGATAGTAATGGCCCACCTTACAGGATTGCTGGTGTGTATACTTTGAGCAGTAATAATAATGTTGACACCCAAGGAAGTGATCAGAGAGGTAATTACTGGGGGTTCTCAGTGTATAGATGGTACTCAAAGCCATAGGCCTGGATCATATCATCCAGGAATTACATATTATAAGGAATGCTCCCTGTAAGCTGTGGAGTCTTGTGAGCAAAAATTCTACTTTGTGGGCTACTGCCACTAAAGTTGTGAGCTTCTGCATAAATTAGTTTGCTCTGGGGCCATTTTTCCTGAGCTGAGACAAAAATGTGTGAGCCAGCGGCTACAAAACTGTGAGCTAGCTCACACTAACGCAGCTTAGAGGGTACACTGATTGTTAGATGATCATACAGGGCTGTAACTTTTACAGTCAGGTCCTGGTGTTTCACTTTTTGTGCCAGAGGAAAAGCTGTCATGGAGGAAGCAAGGAGAACGCGGTGTTGGTGCAGCCAACAGCATCATTGGGTCTGCTGTAGCTTCAGGTATTACCTGATTGAGCCTTGGCATAGGATACCTGGGCCCAGTCGAGATTGCTCAGGCTCTGTAAAGCCCCATCTTGAAGGCAGTCCTGTTCTCTTTCAGCAGCTTGTTAAGCGGCTGAAATTAAGCTCCTCCTCCTTTCTCTCCCTGCTGTGTTACCTTCCTGAATACCAAACGGTCCCTGCCTGGATCATTGCCTGAATCCTCAGAGAGCAGACTAGTGGCTGCCTTTGAACTTGCCTCTTTCACGCTTGCAGCTCTGGACCGAACCCTGATTTGTAGACACTGTGGAAAAGCAGAAGGCCAAGAATTAGAGCCCTACGACATGTCCATGTCTAAGGCCTGCCAGAGAGGACTTGGATTGCTTTTTCACAAAGAACCTGTTGGGGAGAGCTGTTTATGAGAATTTCCCAAAGTACAATCTCTGTCGATGTGACTAGGTTACACGCAGTCCACCCTCCAAAGCAGCCATTTTCTCTAGAGGAACTCATCTCTGTTGTTTGGAGACCATTTGTACTTCTGGGAGATCACCAGGCCCCACCTGGAGGCTGGCAACCAGGGCTTTTTTGCAGAAAAAGCCCAGCAGGGACTCATTTAATAATAATAATAAATTTTTATTTATACCCCACCCTCCCCGCCGAGGCAGGCTCATATTAGGCCACACCCCATGACATCACCATTGTTTCACATAGGGCTTTTTTTTTTTAGAAAAAGCCCAGCAGGAACGGTTTGCATATTAGGCCACACCCCCTGACACCAAGCCAGCTGGAACTGCATTCCTGTGCGTTCATGCTCAAAAAAGCCCTGCTGGCAACTCTACTTCTACCAGGTGTGTCAAACATGTGGCCCGCAGGCCACAACTGGCCCACGCAGGGCTCTAATCCGTCTGTGAACAGCTTGCCAAGATGTGCCCGTTAGCAGTCCTGCCCGGTGGGGGGGGGGGGCGGCCATTGTGGCCACATCCGGTAAAATGGGATGTGCTGCAGCAGCGGGAAAGTCTGACCCTCCCCTTCCCAAGTGGACCTATGGCTTGGTCTCAGTTGGGCTTGGAAGAGCGGGAAGGGAAGTTTCGCTCTGCATGAGATCTCGGATGCTCCACCGAGTTTCGCTGCTGCATGTGGCTGCCCGACGTGAGCAGAGCCCATGCAAACCCAGGCCAGCTTTGCCGGTCAGCCACGTTGATTTTGCGGAGCTCTGGAGAGGCTGCAGTGAGGGAAGGCAGCCAAGAAGCAAGTTCTGCCACTCCCCCACCCCTCCCCAGCCCTCGGGGGCATGTATCAATGGCCCAGACTTGCAGCGGGAGGGTGGGGGCTGAGGAGCCTGAGTGAAGTGGCGTGGGATACCATCGGGATTCAGCAGCCAGGATCGCTGTGCAGGCTCCTCCCTCCCCTTACTGCCTCTCATGGGGATATTGGGCACTCTGCCGAGCTGTGGAGGCTTGCATCACCTCCTCTGGACTGGACATGCCTGATGGAAAGTGAGGTAGCCAGGAATGCTGTGCACCCCCCCCCCCCACCCAATCTCGCGGGCCTCATTGATCCAGAAACTGCCAGTTTTCTTCAAGGGAGCTGCTGGGAGGTTAGATGTGACAGCTAAGACTGCTGGGCGGGCTGGCTCCCATATTTTTTCTGTGCGCTGGCCACAAGCTTTGGCACAGCAGCAGGAGGTTGCTAGCAGTAAGAAGAAGAAGAAGATGATACTGGATTTATATCCCGCCCTCCACTCCGAAGAGTCTCAGAGCGGCTCACAATCTCCTTTACCTTCCTCCCCCACAACAGACACCCTGTGAGGTGGGTGGGGCTGGAGAGGGCTCTCACAGCAGCTGCCCTTTCAAGGACAACCTCTGCCAGAGCTATGGCTGACCCAAGGCCATGCTAGCAGGTGCAAGTGGAGGAGTGGGAAATCAAACCCGGTTCTCCCAGATAAGAGTCCGCACACTTAACCACTACACCAAACTGGCTCTCCCTCTAAGGGAGAGGGATTGAAAAGGAGTTGAGAGAGCCGGGGTTGAGAGAGTCGGAAAGGTCGTGCCACAGCCATAGCCGGGGGGGGGGGGGGGGGGGCTCAGCAAGAGGTGCCTCCTATCCCAGTAGCCCCCCTCAAAGAAGAGCAGTACACCCCAATGCCAGGACAGAGACAAAAGACCATCTCAAGACAAACACCAGAGCTTCTCTTTGATTTCAAGCACATACAGCTGCATGTTTACACCCTCCCAGCAAAGAAAGCTGATGGGGAAAGCCAAGGGGGAGCAGAGAAAAGGCACTGAATTCCAGCGAGGCAAGAGGCTGGCCACTTCCTTTCCTTCCCTGTGGCATTGCACAAAAAGAACTTGTCAAAATAGCGCACCATCCGCCTCCCCGCCCTCCAGCCTCTGTTCCGTTCTCTGCTCCGCCTCTTCCAGCAGTCAGCAGCAAGCTCAGGGAAGGAGAAGCCGGGTGCACATTCTCCCACAGCAAACACAAAAAGAGTCTTTAAATAATTGTTTCTTTAAATTCTTTTATACCCCAATGGGAGACCCAAAGCGGCACACATAATTTCTTCACTGGAGATGTGCATCTTTAAACATCACCGGCTGTTCCGTTAAGGTGGATGGTCTTTCGGTCCTGTTTTGGCTGCTTTTAAGGTGGATCCTTTTATTTCCAAGCTGAAATTGACATCCATTCTTGTAGCAGCTTGATTTTTCTTTTTCTCTTTGGAGATGGATCAATAATATTGTTTTTGGATGGTCCTCTTTCTCTCTCTCTCTCCCCAGCTGCCTTAATTTAATTAACAGCTAATTTAATTTTCAAAATATATAAAAATTGATTGTCTTTGAAGTATGTTTGTATTTTGAGTAAAAAATAATATCGTTAATTGGGTTTGCCTGTGGTTTTTATAAAGTTTCTATCTCTGGTATCTAGCACTATGTTTTATGGCACACATGACCTGGCCCAACAAAGTGACATTTATGTCAGATCCGGCCCTCATAACAAATGAGTTCGTCACCCCTGACTTATACTGTGTCTGCATGTGTCCTATTTTAGCAGTAAATTAAGGGTATAGATATGGGGTGCCGTCTGGCACTAGGGTTGCCAAGTCTAATTCAAGAAATATCTGTGGACTTTGGGGGTGAAGCCAGGAGATTTTGGGGATGGAGCCAGGAGACATTAGGGGTGGAGCCAAGATCAAGGCTGTGACAAGCATAATTGAATTCCAAAGGGAGTTCTGGCCATCATATTTAAAGGGACGGCACACCTTTTCAATGCCTTCCTTCCATAGGAAATAATGAAGGATAGGGTCACCTTCTTTTGGGGCTCATAGAATTGGACCCCCTGGTCCAATCTTTTTGAAACTTGGGGGGTATTTTGGGGAGAGGCACTAGATGTTATACTGAAAATTTGGTGCCTCTGCCCCAAAAAACAGCCTCCCCAGATACCCACAGATCAATTCTCCATGATTTTCTATGGGAATAAGTCTCCATAGGGAATAATAGAGTTCCCAGCAGACATTTCCCTCCCCTCCCCCTGCTTTCTGACGACCCTGAAGTGGGGGGAGGGTCTCCAAACCGGGGGATCCCCTGCCCCCACCTGGGGATTGACAACCCTAACCGGCACGTGGGTGCCAGCACAAAGCCAGATCACCAGGCAAGGTGCCACCCCCCACCCCACCGCCTGCACCTTCTCTCTGCAGTGAGCCTGGCGGCGTGTGCCCGTCGCTGGGCCACTATCACTCTGCCTCCTGGCTTCCAGAAACTTCCAGAAGCTGGGAGACGGAGCCATGGCGACGCGATGGCAGCTCGCTCTGAGGCTCAGGAGCTGTGCCAACGGGCTCGCATATGTCCCTCACCACAGAGGCAAGGGTAAGAGGGAGGGCTGAAACCAGCGCCCTCCATTTCGGGCTGCGTCCCAGGCAGCTGCCTAAGGCTGCCTAATGGACTCACTGGCCCTGTGGGAAGACAAAATCCACCTGTTACATTAAGGTTCTCTAAGGATTTGTCTCCTGTTCTCCTCCAGTGTTGGGAGTAATTGTAAACAAGACATTACGCAACCTTTTACTATGAAGAAAGGCACAATGTAAATGTTTTAATAAAATATAAAATGCTTAAATTTCTGGTGAGCAGAAAGAAGAGATTGGGTATATACCCCGCCCTTCATTAGCCAAAGGAGTCTCAGAGCAGCTCACAAATCTCCTTTCCCCTCCCCTCCCCACAACAGACACCCTGTGAAGTAGGTGGGGCTGAGAGAGCTCTCCCAGAACTGCCCTTGAGCAGAACAGCCTTGAGAGAACTCGTGACTGACCCAAGGTCACATCGGCAACTGCAAGTGGAGGAGTAGGGAATCAAACCTGGTTCTCCCAGATAAGAGTCCGCGCACTTAACCACTACACCAAACTGGCTCCCCTCATCTACACAGTTTTATGTTAAAATATATGAATGCACTGCCCCAATTTTATACATGAATGGTAAGACACCGGAATATACTTACATAGATCCTTCTGTTACGTCTCATTTGTCCCTCACTTGCCAATACATACCACAGTATTCAGAGCAGCTAGTATTCAGAATCAGTTTGTTGTAGTGGTGGTTAAGCGCAGGGCGCTTTTTTTGCAGAAAAAGCTCAGCAGGAACTTATTTGCATATTAGGCCACACCCCTTGCATCACCATTGTTTCACATAGGGCTTTTTTTGTAGAAAAAGCCCAGCAGGAACTATTTGCATACTAGGCCACACCAAGGCAGCCAGAACTGTGTTCCTGTGCATTCCTGCTCCAAAAAAAGCCCTGCTTAACTGTATGGACTCTTATCTGGGAGGCAAAGGAGCAGGAGAGGAGGAGGAGGAGACATTAGATTTATATTCCACCCTCGACTCAGAGTCTCAGAGCAGCTCACAATCTCCTTTATCTTCCTCCCCCACAACAAACACCCTGTGAGGTGAGTGGGGCTGAGAGAGCTCTCTCAGAAGCTGCCCTTTCAAGGACAAGCTCTGCCTGAGCTATGGCTGACCCAAGGCCATTCCAGCAGGTGCAAGTGGAGGAGTGGGGAATCAAACCCGGTTCTCCCAGGTAAGAGTGCGTGCACTTAACCAGTTCACCAAACTGGCTCTGAATACTAGCTGGTCTGAATACTGTGGGTATGTATTGGCAAGAAAGGGACCAACGGGTCTGATTCCCCACTCCTCCACTTGCAGATGCTGGAATGGCCTTGGGTCAGCCATTGCTCTTGCAGAGCTATCCTTGAAAGGGCAGCTTCTGTGAGAGCTCTCTCAGCCCCACCCACCTCACAGGATGTCTCTTGTGGGGGTGGAAAGTAAAGGAGATTGTAAGCCATGGCTGAGATTCAGAGTGGAGGGTGGGATATAAATCCAATATCATCATCATCTTTTAAAATGCAAGGATTCCCCTCCAGGGGATGGCACTCGTCCATCATAACAAAATATGGCAAGGGTCTAGGATGGTATTTTAAAATGAGAGCAGGTACCTTTTGAATCTGCCTTTTAAGTGGCATAATATTATTGCCCTGATACATAAATTGATTTCCCCCCCTTCCTCAGGTTAAAACACACACACAAACCTCCCCCCCAGCCTGTTCTCTTCCTCTCACTAAAATAATTATGGTTCTTCAGGTTTTATAGATACTTTGCTTTAATCGTCCAGTGCTTGTGATTTACAGGACCGTATATTGTCATTAGCTTTGACAGCCCTATCTCTCTGCAGCTTATTGTTTTTTATACGGCCCTTAAAGCTCAGACAACTCAATAAAGCATGTTTTCCTCTCCTCTCCGGGCCTTGCCGGTTATTTAAGGGTGTTAAATGCACACTCTGATTATTTGGAGTTGCTTTTCTGTGTGTTTGTCCACCACCCCCCTCCCCCAGAGTCTGCGGTGGCATTGCTTTACATCAACCAGGCCCGATGTGATCAGCAAAGACCCGTTAACTGTAAGATACTAGAATAGCAACTCATAAATCACAATCCGGAGAGGGGAGTCCAGGCACCTGAGCAAGGCTTTTTTTCCCTTGGAAGGAAACATGGTCTCATAGTCCCATCAGAGGCAAAAGGAGCCTCCTACATGCATCTTTGCTCTTAATGGTTTGGGGATTGTGTTTTCAGGCAGCTCTCTAAGTAATAGCAGGCGACTTGTGGTGCAGGCGTCTCCCTGGAAGCAGTGCCCTACTTTGTTGACAAGACCCCTTTGCTGTTCCCTTTCTCTGAGTGGTGAACGCTCTGCTCTCTCGCTCTCTGCAGCCCCTTTCGGTACTTGCTTCTGAGTGGAAATGGGGATGCTAATCTGCATTAATGACCCTGGGAGCACAGAACCAGAGGGTGATGCTTAATCGATACGGAGTACAAAGGTGTCGTCCTGTATATATTCAGGCAGTACCCCGCTGGAATAATAAATGGGAAACATCTCTGTTTAAAGAACTTCTTCGTAACTTGTTGGGAGCCAGTTTGGTGTAGTGGTTAAGTGTGCGGACTCTTATCTGGGAGAACCGGGTTCGATTCCCCACTCCTCCACTTGCACCTGTTGGAATGGCCTTGGGTCAGCCAGAGCTCTGGCAGAGGTTGTCCTTGAAAGGGCAGCTGCTGTGAGAGCTCTCTCAGCCCCACCCACCTCACAGGGTGTCTGTTGTGGGGATGGAGATAAAGGAGATTGTGAGCTGCTCTGAGATTTGGAGTGGAGGGCGGGATATATAAATCCAATATCTTCTTCATGTTGCTTTCGTTGCAGAAGATGGTTTAGAAATTACAGAAGATGGAAGATATTGGATTTATATCCCAGAGTGGTCACAATCTCTTTTACCTTCCCCTCCTCCCCCCCGCAACAGACACCCTCTGAGGTAGGTGGGGCTAAGAGAGCTCAGGATATATAAATCCAATATCTTCTTCATGTTGCTTTCGTTGCAGAAGATGCGTTAGAAATTACAGAAGATGGAAGATATTGGATTTATATCTCAGAGCGGTCACAATCTCTTTTACCTCCCCCACCCCCCACAACAGACACCCTGTGAGGTAGGTGGGGCTGAGAGAGCTCTCTCAGAAGCTGCCCTTTCAAGGACAACTCCTGCAAGTGCTATGGCTGACCCAAGGCCATTCCAGCAGGTGCAAGTGGAGGAGTGAGGAATCAAACCCGGTTCTCCCAGATAAAGGAATCCACACACTTAACCACTACACCAAAGTGGTTCTCAAACTGGCAGAACTGTTGGGGAGGGAAGGTTTTCTGTATGCGCAGTTGCTAAGACGTGTGTGTGTGTACCCATCCCCCCCTGAAATTAATTACAAGGACTCAGTGTTATAATTTTGTTGGACGTATCAACGCATGAAGTTAACTACCTTGGTCCATCAAAGTCAGTATTGCTTATTTATTGGGTCTCTGGGGTGTCAGGCAGGGGTCTTTCCCATCGCCTACTGCCAGATCCCTTAACTAGAGGTACCAGGGGTCAAACTGGGGACCTTCTGCGTGCCAAGCAGATGCTCTACCACTGAGCCACAGCCCTTCCCAAATAATCATCATTGTTTCTGTTTGGGGTCTTTGGCTGTATGTTAGTAGAGCACAGGCAATTTTAAAATGTCAAGTTCTGTGGATTCCCAAATCACCGCCAACTGTTCCCCTTGACTATATTCAGACATAGCTTTTAACCAGCATGAAGCTTAGCTGCACACAATTGTAACTCGTTGCCATGTTTTGCTGCTTTCTCCCTCTTCCTTCTTGTGCAGAGGACCCCAGTTAGAAGCTACTTCTAACCAGTTTGGTGTAGTGGTTAAGTGTGCGGACTCTTATCTGGGAAAGCCGGGTTTGATTCCCCACTCCTCCACTTGCACCTGCTGGAATGGCCTTGGGTCAGCCATAGCTCTGGCAGGGGTTGTCCTTGAAAGGGCAGCTGCTGTGAGAGCCCTTTCCAGCCCCACCCACCTCACAGGGTGTGTGTTGTGGGGGAGGAAGGTAAAGGAGATTGTGAGCCGCTCTGAGACTCTTCGGAGTGGAGGGCGGAATATAAATCCAATATCTTCTTCTTCTTCTTCTTCTACTTCTAGTTGCTTGTGACATAAAACATAGTTTCAAAGGGTAGTCCTGCTGATCTCCAGTAGAACAGCAAGGCTTTGAGTCCAGTTAACAGTTTTAAAAGGTAAAGGTGGTCCCCTGTGCAAGCACCAGTTGTTTCTGACTCTGGGGTGGCATCAGCGTTTTCACGGCAGCCTTTTTTATGGGATGGTTTGCCATTGCCTTCCCCACTCTGTGTCACACAGTGGCCAAAAAAGCAGGAATTCATTTACATATTGGGCCACACCCCCTGCCACCGAGCCAACCGGAACTGCGTTCCTGAGCGTTCCTGCTTTTTTAAAAAAACAAACAACCCAGGATTAGTAGCTCGAGAGGCCAGCCTCTGGGAATTTCTGTGGTCAGCTTGAGCTTTCTTCTTGCCATAAACCCAGTACCCAGCCCATGCACAGATGCTGACTTCAGTCGTATGGGCAATCTGTACTCATGCCCATGAGGATACTTCTCATCCTAACTAAGCCGCATGTAGGCTTAGATAATAGATAATCTGTAGATAATCCACTCTAACACATCTACCTCTATTGTGGGGGAATTTCCTTTTACATTAAGTCCAAATTATTACTAGTGACCGTGTAAGACAACAGTAAGATCCAGGTATCCACTCTGGCAAACCCTAAAATTTCCCCTTAATGTTCCTCTCCAAATGCACCTGGTTTTACTATTACCAGTTCTCTGTGATTCTCTGCAATTCAGCGTTTCTGTGCCGAAAAGAAAAGTTAGAGGGATTGTGTGCTGGACTAAAGAAATAACGCTTCAAAGAACATGACATCCAGAAAAGAAAAAAAGCTACATTAATGGCTGAAGTTATTTCTTCTGTGTAGTTTATTATGGCGCAGCAAGTAGGAACTGAACTCTGCCCCAGACTGCACTGCTAGTGGAACTTTAGAGCCAGTGAGGTGTGATTAAGAGTGGTAGACTCTAATCTGGAGAACTGGTTTTGGTTCTCTACTCCTTCACCTGAAGTCTGCTGGGATGACTTTGGTCCAGTCACAGTTCTCTCAGAGCTCTCTCAGCCCCACCTGCCTCACAAGGTTGACTGTTGTGAGGAGAGAAAGGGAAGCCGGCCATTTTGAGACCCCCATAGGGTTGGAAAAAAATGGGGTATAAAAACTTCTTCTACTACTTAAGAAACCTTTACCATTTGAGAGATTTGCTTTCAAGATGTTGACAATGTGGAGGATTCTTCAAGCTTTCCACAGCAGTGAAAATATGCACCATTTTCTCACTCAGCTGCTGAATCAAGACAAACAACGGGAGATCGGGCCCGTAGCCAGGAGGCCTGTGGGGGCTTCACCTCCCGACTTCTGAGTGGAGGCCCCCCACTCAGAACCCCCAACCTCGATCTTCTTCCCCCACGGCCATCCCCTGCCTCCTGAGGGCAGCCTCTGGCCTCCCTCTCTCTTGTAAACTCCATTCGTGCAGGAGGGGTGTGCTGGAGCCCCCTGTGGGAAATTAAGAGAGAAGAGGGTTGATAGATGACATATCTACGGGACTGCCTCTCCCCATACGTGCCCCAGAGATCATTACAATCCGATACACAACATCTGCTGACCGTCCCTGGCCCAAAGGACTTGCCTCAACCAGGGCCAGGGCTTTTTTGACCTTGGCCCCGGCCTGGTGGAATCAACTCCATTTAGAGATCTGGGCCCTCACCGAATTGCTACCTTTCCGTAGGACCTGCAAAATTGAGCTATTCTGCCAGGCCTTTGGCTGAAGAAGCAGCCGTCCCACTCCATCGGCTGGCCCTATGCTGTGGTGTCATCTCTGCTGTAATAGGAATTTTACTCTATCTACGGTTTTAGACTCTCAGTTTATATAACATGTGCCCAACTGAGCCGCTTTTTATATGGTTTATCAACTTGTCTTGTTCTATTGATTTGGCTTTAAATGTTGTTTTGTACTGTTTTTAGAATGTTGTGATCCACCCTGAGGCCATTTTGGGAAAGGGCAGAATAGAAATTGGATAGATAGATAGATAGATAGATAGATAGATAGATAGATAGATAGATAGATAGATAGATAGATAGATAGATAGATAGATAGATAGATAGATAGATAGGTAGGTAGGTAGGTAGGTAGGTAGGTAGGTAGGTAGGTAGGTAGGTAGGTGGGTGGGTGGGTGGATAGATGATGGATGAATGGATATATGATGCGTGGGTGGATGGATAATGGGTGGATGGATGGGTGGATGGATGGATAGATGATGGGTGGATGGATGGATGGATAGATAGATAGGTAGACAGACAGACAAACGGACGGACGGACGAAATTAAAAAGGGGAAAGGGACAAGAAGTGTGTTGGGGGGGGGGGTGCTGCTAACATTTTGATCATTTTTAAAAATACAATAATGCTTTGTCCAGAGTGCAGGGTAAGACTCTGCCCAAGCAAGAGGCAGGACCTTTAGGTAGCAACTTCTTTTTAAGGTATCGGCAGGCAAGGAGTGAGACTGATCAGCAGGGAAAATTCAGCCTGAACAGCAAAGTCTCCCCAGGGTAAAGGGAGGAGCTGTAAGTAGAAGCTAAGCAGGGTCGCCCTTGGTTGGTATTTAGATGTGGGACCACCAGTGAAGTCCAGGGATGCAACACAGAAACAGGCAACGGCAAACCACTTTTGGATGTCTCTTGCCCTGAAAACCTCAAGGGATCTCCATAAGTGGGCTGTGACTTGATGGCCCCTTCCACCACTGTAACAGGGGAAGAGGATGATGGACCCCTTCTCCCTCCCTGTTTTACCAGTGCAGTTCACATACAGACCAGAGCTCCTGATTGTTCCATGGAGGAAACATACAGTTACCTCCATGCTACTTGTTTGTTTTCTTCATCTGAGAAAACAGAACCCCAGCAGGGATGACTTATGATTGGATTGGATATCCACCCCAAGCAGGGTTGGATTCCAGTTGTGCCACAGGAGGTGGCAGCAGCTACAAGCATAGAAAGCTTCAAGGGGGGACTGGATAAACATCTGGAGCAGAGGTCCATCTGTGGCTATTAGCCACAGCATATTGTTGGAACTAGCAGGCCTATAATAGCTAATATGTGAGGAGCTGCCACTAGTATGTCGCTGAGTATTACCATCCATCTATAAGACACCCAATAGAGCAATGCAGAGAACTATAATGAAGAACTATAATGAAGCTAGACCGCCTTGTAAGAGATTTTATAGCACCATTTTTAAGTTTTAAATTTATAAATCATTTATATGTGTTTTGCTTTTAAAATCATAAGGTATTGTTAATGCTGTGTTATGATTGTGAGCCGCCCAGAGTCCATGTGTGAAGTGGGTGGCATACAAATTTAAGGTAAATAAATAAAACTCTCTGTCTGGGGCAGATGCTCTGTATTCTTGGTGCTTGGGGGGAGCACAGTGGGAGGGCTTCTAGTGTCCTGGCCCCACTGATGGACCTCCTGATGGCACCGGGGGGGGGGTTTGGCCACTGTGTGACACAGAGTGTTGGACTGCATGGGCCATTGGCCTGATCCAACATGGCTTCTCTTATGTTTTTATGGATTGGATTGCACCCTAACCAAAATTCCACCTTCCCACCTGTGGCTGCTTTTACCAAAAATCTGCATGAGATCCTGATCACAGTTTTCCCGCATCATGCATACTTTGACTCCAGATAGTTGCATTAGTGTATACTGTAAACCGGACAGCAAATAGGCATCCACAGAAATTAACACAAACCAGCTGGAACTCATTTGTATATTAGGCCGCACCCCTTGATATCATCATTGTTTCACATAGCTTGAGCCCAGCAGGAATTTATTTGTATATTAGTCCACACCCCCTGATGCCGAGCCAGCCAGAACTGCGTTCCTGTTCATTCCTGTTCAAAAAAAGCCCAGATGGCACCCTAACCAAAATTCCGATTCCCACCTATGGCTGTTTTTACCAAAAAAGATCTGTGGGAGATCCTGATCACAGATTTCCTGCATCACACATACTTTGACTCCAGATAGTTGCATTAATGTCTGGAGTGGAAGGAGAACATTAGCACTGCCAGCCTAAGCACAGTTGTATCCTTTTAAGCCCTTCGACTTCAGTTGTCTTAGAGGGGTGTCGCTCTGTTTAGGACTGCAGTGTGAATAGCTAATTTCCCAGATGTAATGGAAAGACCTGCAGAATTCCTCAAAAAAAGATATCGTATCCATGAAAATTATCAGACGGATACAGTGCTTACTTAATGACTCATTACTTCTGACTTTCTTTAAAATGTCTTCAGTATTTCTGAAAGAAAAATAAACGCCGCTGTTTCATACTGCAAAGCTTGTCTGCTTGATATCTGACATGCCTCTTGTGCATGCCATTTTGTGTTTAATTAAACAATAACTCTAATGTCTGTAAAGATGCATTACATTTTAGGTAAAAAAGGAATGGCAAGGCTTAACAATGCAGTTTGACAGTCCCACGACTGTTTCTTCACTGTGCCAAACAGCAAAACTACGGACATATTCCAGATGTCTCGGTAATGGAATAGTGTGAAGGAGAAGTTGTAAATAGGCCTTGTCATTTAAAAATAATACATATTTTTTTCTAATTTTATAAACTAAAACATGTAGATAAATATTTTGTCAGCATTTTCAGTGACACATGACATCATACAATTCCAACTCCTTTTTCTAGAATATTTCATAGTTCATCCAAAAGGAACACAAGACTGTACATTTTTCATGTGCATTTTTCATTTTCCCCGGCAATTTTTCTTTGGGAAATAAAGACGGAGGGAGGGGAGAGATTTTTTTTTTTTAATTTCCAAGGTGTGAGCCCCAGATGTTGTATATGAAATTTTGTTCCCTTTTTAACTCCTTGCCGGAGAGCAAATATTTTCATTTCTCTTTTCTGATACCCAGGTATCCTTCTGCAATTAATTAATAACATACTGAGCAAGTATGTAGCTTTTTAAATCAGTAATAGTCATATATTTGCAATCAGGGCTTTTTTTTCTGCTGTAGCCCAGCGGAACAGAGCTCCACCTGGTCTGGCCAGGGCTCCATTTTCTCCGGCTGGCCCAACCCACCGTGCGGCAGCCACGAGCCCCCAGGCCAGGCGGTGTGGCCTAAGATGCAAATGAGCTCCTGCTGGACTTTTTCTACCAAAAAAAAGCACTGTTTGCAACCCTTCCAGTAAGCCTTACAGATGATGGTGGGGGTGGAATGTTCTGTCAAATGGTAGCCCACCTATGAAAACGCCGTAGGGTTTTCAAGGCAGGAGATATACAGCAGTGGTTTGCCATTGCCTGCCTCTGCATACCAACTCTGGACTTCCTTGGTGGTCTCCCATCCAAATACTAACCAGGGCCAATCCTGCTTAGCTTCCAGATCTGATGAGATTGGGCTAACTTGGGTCAGCCTGGAAGATAAGTCTATATTCTTCTCATATCACAGGTTAGCGGGCGTGGGGTGGGGAGAAATGTGGTTTGCCTAAGGAAGCATGAACAAATGAAGCTGCCATTGATCTATCAAAATCAGTATTGTCTACTCAGGCTGACAGTGGCTCTCTGGGTTCTGTGGTAGAGATTCTTCACATCACCTGTTATCTCATTCCTTTAACCAGGGATTGAACCTGGGACCTTCTGTTAGGTCTTTCCATAACAGGAGCTATGGTCTTTCCATAACAGGAGCAGATTGGGATGTTAAACCACAGTGGCTCAGTGGTAGAGCATCTGCTTGGTAAGCAGAAAGTCCCAGGCATCTCCAACTAAAAAAGGTCCAGACAAATAGGCATGAAAACCTTTGTTTAGTATGGATGAAAGAATGGATAACGCTGTTAAATAAAAAACTTTTAGTGTTGGAAGGCCATGGAAAAAAATTCGGCTGGCATGCATATTTGTATTACGGAAAAAAGAAGATGGATGGTCTTTTCTCTCACCATTATATAAGAAGTAATCTATTAAATGTGTGGATAAAGTATAAGAAATATGGTGATGAGAGGAGACCTTTGTGGATAGTGCCAGCTGAAGTGATAAAGTTAACAGCCAAAGCAGTTAATGAAAAACAGCTATCATATAACCAGTTACTAAAAATACAAAGTGGGAAAATAGAACTGAAAACTGCAGAAGAACTGAGTTATAAATATGATTGGTTTCAAATGCAACAAATAAAAAGCTTGATGGAGAATGATATTAAAGCCGAAGGAATAAGGAAAGAACAAACAGAAATGGAAAGAGTTCTGCTTGGAGACAATGAGAAATTAATCTCAAAAGTATACAAATTACTTTTACAATGGTCTACAGAAGATGAAGTAGTGAAATCTCAAATGATAAAATGGGCAATTAATGTAAATAAAGAAATAAAGATGGAATCTTGGGAGTATCTGTGGAAGAACTCTATGAAACTCGCAACATGTCATAGTATTAAAGAAAACTGTTTTAAGATGATGTATAGATGGTATATGACTCCAAAAAAAATAGCAAAGATGAATAACAAGATGCCAGATAGGTGTTGGAAATGTAAAAAGCATGAAGGTTCTTTCTACCATATGTGGTGGACTTGTGAAAGGGCTAAAATGTTTTGGCAGATGATTCAGCAAGAGATCTCTAAGATTCTGTGATATGAATTCAACAAAGAGGCAGAGACTTTTCTGCTGGGATTACAAATGGAAAAATTTCCAAAAGAAGATAGAACTTTAATATGGTACTTGCTCTCAGCTGCTAGGACATTGTATGCGCAGTTATGGAAGCAAGAAAAAATACCAGAAAAATGGGACTGGATTACAAAAGTTATGTCATGGAGTGAAATGGACAAATTAACAAGAAAACTAAGAGACTATGATTTAGAACTTTTTAATGCGGAGTGGAAGAAATTCAGAAGATACGTAGAGAAAGAGTGGAAAATAAAAGGACATTGGACAATTTTTGATGATTAAGATTTTTATAGTTTAAAGGTACCTTTAATATTTGTTTTTTTTTAAAAAATAACACTGGCGGGGGTCAAGTAACGGAGGGAGGGGTGGGAGGAAAGTAAGATATGGGGTAGAACGATTTTTTTTTATTTTAAGCTCTTTATAAGTTGTAGATATAATTCTGCTACCATATGTTACTAATAAATTTGTTTATACACAAAAAAAACCTTAGCTTGAGACCCTGGAGAGCGGCTGCCAGTCTGAGTAGACAATACTGACTTTGATGGATTGAGGGTCTGATTCAGTATAAGGCAGCTTCATATGTTCATATATGTTCACCTCTGGAGCAAGCTGAGCCCAGTGGCTCCCGTGGACTTGGCAGTGGAATAGGGGCTACATGTAGAGTTGCCACGTTCTACCTGGCCTCCAGTGGGGGGCTCCTTCCTGGGATCTTCTCACGCAGCATGATGGAATCACCCAGAAATTATGTCATTGCATCACCAACAACAAAGGGTGTCACTCTAGTTTTTGGGCAAACTCTACGGTGTTTTTTCTTCTTCGCCCTCAACGTCACTGACATGATGATGTCACTTCCAGGTGATGTCATTGTGTTGGGGATGTCACCCAGTGATGTTCCTGTTTGGGGATGGAGTGTCTCTCGCTGGCTGGTGGCAGATCGAAGCCCTGAAAAGTGGGGTAACCCTTGCTGGGACCTGGGGATTGGAAACACTTAGGGCTGTCAAAATCCTGCGGGGGGCGGGGGATCCCCCAGTTTGGAGGGGCCCACCCCACCAGCACAGATCAGGTTGCCAGGAGGATCCCTGCCCCCAAACATCCCCATCGCTGTGCCCCGTGCAATGATGTCACCCAGATGTAATGTCATCATGCCATGGACACTCTAGGATTCGTGAATCCTAGAGCGTTGCTCCGGGGAAAAGAGTCCCCTGCTGGACTGGCGGAGGGACTTGGCAACCCTAGGAACCCTAGCTACATGACTGAGCCATGGTGAAAATGACAGTGGGTTTCCCATTCTTGCTGTCACTGTGGTTCAGGTGGCAGAATCTTCTTGGTTCATCTTGTTTCTGGCTGCCTCCATAGCAGCACCCCGCTGCAGGACTTTCCCAGTTTGAGACTGCCCCTGCAAAAGATACCTGGTGACAGCACAGCTGAGATGGGATTTGAACTTCCCAGAGTTCTACTTGTTCTGTTAGCAACTGATGATGATATTGGATTTATATCCCGCCCTACACTCTGAATCTCAGAGCGGCTCACAATCTCCTTTATCTTCCTCCCCCACAACAGACACCCTGTAAGGTGGCTGGGGCTGAGAGAGCTCTTACAGCAGCTGCCCTTTCTAGGACAGAGTCTCAAAGCGGTTCACAATCTCCTTTATCTTCTCCCCCCACCCTCCCCCCAACAGACACTCTGTGAGGTAGGTGGAGCAAGAGAGCTCTTACAGCAGCTGCCCTTTCAAGGACAATTCTATGAGAGCTATGGCTGACTCAAGGCCATTCCAGCAGGTGCAAGTGGAGGAGTGGGAAATCAAACCCGGTTCTCCCAGATAAGAGTCCGCGCACTTAACCACTACACCAGACTGGCTCCCCACACTGCACTTCACACTCATTGCACAGCTGTGTCATTTTCATTCATCAAAGAAGAGACAAAAATTATTAATTTTTAAGGTTTTATCTGTTTTAAATGTTTAATTCTTTCATATTTAAATATTGTTTAATTTTTATTTATTGTTGGAAGCCGCCCTGAGCCACTTGTGGGAAGGGCGGGATATAAATTCTAAATAAATAAATAAAATAAAAGCTTGTCGCCTTTAACACCACCATAGAAAACATTGCACATATTGCCTTAACTGTATCAGACCTTTGGTCTATCAAAGTCAGCATTGCCTGCTCAGACTGGCAGAAGCTCTCAGGCTGAGGTCTTCCACGTCACCTACTACCTGGTCCTTTTCAACTGGAGATGCCAGGGGTTGAACCTGGAACTTTATGCATGCCAAGCAGAAGCTTTTGCACTGAGCCATGGCTCCCCTTGTGCAATGGGATATAATAGATAAGGACATGACCCCAGGACCTGGGAGTTCTGTGTTTAATTCCTGACTTAGTCATGAAGAATTTTGGGTGGCCTTGGGCCAGTTAATCCTCCCCACTCAGTTTAAACCTGCCTCAAAATTATGTTGGGTAAATAAAATTGGGAAAGGAAGACCCAGATCAGAGTCTGGAGCTCCTTGAAGGAAGAGGGAAACAAAAATTATCTATTAAAAATCCTTGAATACTTTAAAAAAAATTATTTACTTTGTAGCCCACCTTTCTAGTTCATAGCAAATTACAGGGTATCAGACAATGGAGATGGATAGCATAAAACAGCCAAGTTGGGTTGCCAATCCCCAGGTGGGGGCAGGGGAGGCCCTCCCCCTGCTTCAAGGTCATCAGAAAGTGGAGGGGGCAGAGGGAAATGCCTGCTGGACACTCCATTATTTCTTGTGGAGACTGATTCCCATAGGATATAATGGAGAATTGATCCATAGGTATCTGGGGCTCTGAGGGGGGGGTTGTTTTTTGAGGTAGAGGCACCAAATTTGTAGCAAAGCATCCAGTGCCTCTCCTCAAAACACCCCCCCCCCCAAAGTTTCAAAAGGATTGGACTAGGGGGATCCAATTCTATGAGCCCCCGAAGAAGGTGCCCCTATACATTATTTCCAATGGAGGAAAGGCATCTAAAAGGTGCGTGGTCCCTTTAAATGTGATGGCCAGGACTCCCTTTGGAGTTCAGTCATATTTGCCACAACCTTGCTCCAGGCTCCACCTCCAATGTCACCAAATATTTCTTGAATTGGAATTTGCAACCCTGCAGCCAAGGAAGACTGGGATAGGATGAGGATTACAGAATTTAGAGAACAGTGCATGGCACAAACTATCCAAAGCACAAGGCATACTCTAAACAATACAGAAGGGAGAGAACAAGGTATAAGGGAATAAAATAAGAGCAGGTGATAGCTGAATACTTAAGGCTGTGCCCACGGAAATTGTTGATATAATCAATTTAAATCAAAGTCCTTGGGTTTCCTGGGTTTTATTGTTCCGGATGTGAGGCTACGGCATTAGCTAGTCCCAGAATCGCTAAAAGAATGTCGTAATAGACGAATGATGGTTAACAGCCTTATTAACTGGTTTTACAACTCACAATGGAGTTGTTGTTTTTTGCTCTCTTAAAACCGGATATAGTTCCTGTGGGTAAGAATCCTGGAGCAGAGGAACTTTAGTGGAGGGCAGAAAAGGAGGGGGGATTCAAATGAGTCAGGGAAATTGGTTTAAAATTGTTTTGTTTGCTCTGTGTTGGCAAACAGAGTAGGGAAGCGCTTCTTTCAATGTAAACAGGCACTGTTGCTACGTTTTATTTCGTAGGAGAGATGCTGTGCAAATTGTGTTTGGGGGGGGGGGATTGACTTTATAATGTAGAACGCTTAGTCGTCTTGCAAGCAAGCTGCAGAACTTTGCAGAGTTGTAAATGGACAGATTGAACCTGGGTTCAGAATGAGAGGCCCTTAATGGGTCCTTAGCATTTGAGCAAATACATGAAGGAGGGCTGGAAAAACTAAAGCCATGACCAGAAGACATTGCAGATTTTGTGATTAGAAGTTGACCTTGAGAGTCCTGTGCAGTCCATTCAAAAATACTGAGAATGAAGAATTTGTTGGGATTGCCACAGATGGCTCTAAATGAACCAACCAAGGAAGCCACTTCAGTCATTGCAGCCTTTCTTTTTTTTATTAAACACTACACTTTCCTCAAAGGAAAAGAAAAAAGATCTCAAGTTCAGGAAATCTTCATGTCCCTCCCATCTCCACATCTCCCCTCTGTCTCCATGGTATGAAGAAGGGAGGCTAAATATGGGAAGTGCTGACAATTCTGCAGACCAGGGGTAGCCAAACTGTGGCTCGGGAGCCACATGTGGCTCTTTCACACATTGTGTGGCTCTCAGTGTCCCCATTGTCCCATCAGCCCGTTTGGAGACGGCATTTGTCTCTTTAAATCACTTCTACAAGCCAAGCCAGCCAGCAGCTTGGAGAATGCATTTAAAGTTAAAGTTGCTTTCTTTCCATAACTCTTACCCTCCTCCCATCTGTTTTCCTTCCTTCCTTCCTTCCTTCCTTCCTTCCTTCCTTGGAGAGACAGTTTGGTGTAGTGGTTAAGTGTGTGGACTCTTATCTGGGAGAACTGGGTTTAATTCCCACTCCTCCACTTACAGCTGCTGGAATGGTCTTGGGTCAGCCAAAGCTCTTGCAGGAAGTTGTCCTTGAAAGGGTAGCTGCTGGGAGAGTCCTCTCAACCCCCCCCCCCCTCACAGGATGTCTGTTGTGGGGGGAGAAGATACAGGAGATTGTAAGCTGCTCTGAGTCTCTGATTCAGAGAGAAGGGCGGGGTATAAATCTGTAGTCTTCTTCTCCTTCCTGCCTTCCTTCCCTCAGTCTGGCCACCCCTGGGCTATGGTTTCTTGGCAATGAAACACTTAAGCAATACCAAAGCTAGACTTATGCAAGCTGTCTGTTTTCATTATTTTGAGGGAAGACATTGAATCGTTATTTTATATTTTTCTTTTAAGAAATAATGTGTGTGTGTGTATATATACACACACAATGTCTTAGCCGCATGTGGAACACTCCGTTTTTCTAAATGTAAAGCAAATTAATTTCACATCTCTCTGCTTTCTAAAGGCCACTGCGGTTCAAGTCTATTTTCTGTTGGGAGCTGTTAGAGCTCAGCTGCAGGCCCCCACTTTAGATACGTTCTATAATTATTGCTAACTATTGATTGCAAATTGTAGTAGCTTTAATAATAGATTTCAGCTTCGCATTCTGTTGCCTTTTTACTCTGGCCGTGTTTGAACACTACTGTCAGTACTACCAGCCATTGGTGCTAATGTTTAAAAATCCAGTAGATTGCTTGTTTAAAAGGGGAATTGGGAATTAAACAGTTTTGCAATCTTGTATCCAGAATTTGTTAAAAAACATTTTAAAAATATGAACAAAAGACCAAAGAAATTTATTATATCCTTTCTCCTTATTCCCCTTTGTGGTCCTGATCCTGTTCCCAACAGAAGTCAGTGGGGGATTTGCTGGCCCTCGGCTGTGGAATTGCCTTCCACCAGAAATCAGGAGGACCATGTCTCTTCCCTCGTGCCAAGTGAAATGTAAGATCTTCTTTTTGCAAAAAGCCTTCCCTCGACAGCATTATTAGTTTAGGGGGGAAAGAAGATGAAAGAAGGGTGGGGGAGCAGGCGAGAAGTGGTCCATGAGTGGCTATTAGCCACGAGGTATAGATGGAAGACTGTCTGGGGCAGTGATGCACTGTTTCTTGGTGCTTGGAGGGCAACAGTGGGAGGGCTTCTGGAGTTCTGGCCTTGCTGGTAGACCTTCGATGGCACTTGGGTTTTGGCCGCTGTGTGACACAGAGTGTTGGTCTGGGTGGCCTGTTGGCATTATCCAGGGCTTTTTTTGTAGCAGGAACTCCTTTGCATATTAGGCCACACACCCCTGATGTAGCCAATCCTCCAAGAGCTGACAGTGTTCTTAGTACAGGGCCTACTGTAAGCTCCAGGAGGATTGGCTACATCAGGGGTGTGTGACCTAATATGCAAAGGAGTTCCTGCTACAAAAAAAGCCCTGGCATTATCCAACATGGCTTCTCTTCTGTTCTTATGAGAACATGACAGGAGTTTATACAATAATGGATAGTATGGAAAAAGTGGAACAAGGGGACTTTTTCTCCCCTTCCATAATACTAAAATGTAGGGGCACCCACTGAAGTTGATGGGAAACCTATTCAGGACAGACCAGAGAACGTTCTTTTGCATAATGCTTAATGGCTGTGAGCTATGGTGGCAGTATGAGGCCAAAACCAACATAGCAAGGATTATTTACCACTGCCAGGATGTTAAAAATCTAATGTGCTTGTGCACACAGCTATTCTTATCTGGGAGAACCGGGTTTGATTCCCCACTCCTCCACTTGCAGCTGCTGGAATGGCCTTGGGTCAGCCATAGCTCTCATAGGAGTTGTCCCTGAAAGGGCAGCTGCTGTAAAAGCTCACTGTTGTGGGCGGGGCAGGGAGAAGGTAAAGGAGATGGTGACACTCTGATATTCAGAGTATAGGGCGGGATATAAATCAAATATCATCTTCTTTTTCTTCTTTTTGTCATCCTCCTCCTCCTTCTCCTCCTCTTCCTCCTCCTCCTTCTCCTCCTCCTCCTCCTCCTTCTTCTCCTTCTCCTTCTTCTTCAACACCCATTGGCTGAGTTTGCTAATCAAAACCAGGTTCTCTATGCTTTTATTGGGGTTTGGGGATACATGTTTTTACAAGTCCTGTCTTTTTTCCCTTACAAAGATGAACAACAGTGTTATTAAATACCTCATCCCCACACAACCCCAGTCTAGCCTGAGGCTGTAAATCCATGCATTTTGCAGACTGAGATCTATTACCTTTGTCATATCTGTTTTTAGCCTTGGACTGCTCGAAGAGGGAACTGGTCAGACTTATTGGAGGATAGATCTGTCAGAGCCCTGACCTGGGTAGTGCAGGCTAGAATCATAGAGTCACAGAATCATAGAGCTGGAAGGAGCCATCCAGGCCATCTAGTCCAACCCCCTGCTCAATGCAGGATCAGCCTACAGCATCCCTGACCAGTGTTCATCCAGCTGCTGCTAACCTGACCTCATCATGTCTCGGAACCTAAGCATGGTCGGCCCTGGCTGGTATTTGGATGGGAGACCTCCAAGGGATACCAGGGTTGTGACATGGATGCAGGAAATGGCAAACTGTCTCTGTGCCTCTCTTGCCTTGAAAACCCTGTGGGATCAGCATAAATCAGCTGTGACTTGACGGCACTTTCCACCTTAAAACGCTTGGGGCTCTTTAGCTTGGAGAAACGTCGACTGCGGGGTGACATGATAGAGGTTTACAAGATTATGCATGGGATGGAGAAAACAGAGAAAGAAGTACTTTTCTCCCTTTCTCACAATAAAAGTACTCGTGGGCATTCCATGAAATTGCTGAGCAGTCGAGTTAGAACGGATAAAAGGAAGTACTTCTTCACCCAAAGGGTGATTAACATGTGGAATTTACTGCCACAGGAGGTGGTGGCGGCTACAGGCATAGACAGCTTCAAGAGGGGATTGGATAAAAATATGGAGCAAAGGTCCATCAGTGGCTATTAGCCACTGCATATTGTTGGAACTGTCTGGGGCAGTGATGCTCTGCATTCTTAGTGCTTGGGGGGGGGGGGGGTGGCAAAGTGGAAGGGCTTCTAGCCCCACTTGTGAACCTCCTGATGGTACTTGGGGTTTTTTTGGCCACTGTGTGACACAGAGTGTTAGACTGGATGGGCCATTGGCCTGATCCAACATGGCTTCTTTTATGTTCTTAGGAACTCCTTTGCATATTAGGCCACACACCCCTGATGTAGCCAATCCTCCAAGAGCTTACAGGGCTCTTATAAACTCTACTGTAAGCTCCAGGAGGATTGGCTACATCAGAGGGGTGTGGCCTAATATGCAAAGGAGCTTCTGCTAGAATTCCACCCCTGGGCCACACAGCCTTGATGTAGCTAATCCTCCAAGAGCTTACAGGGCTCTTCTTGCAGGACCTACTGTAAGCTCCAGGAGGATTGGCTACATCAGGGGTGTGTGGCCTAATATGCAAAGGAGTTCCTGCTTAAAAAAAAAGCCCTGGCCATGATAGCTAAATGAAATCTCCACGTGCAGGAGCAGTAAGTCACTGAATGCTAATTGCTGGGGACCAACCCTAGGAGAGATTTATTTCCTTTATGTCCTTTGTGAGATTTCCCAAAGCTTCCTGCAGACTGCAGAAGAAACAGCATGCAGGGCTAGATGGATCCTCAGTTTGAGCTAGATGGGTGGTTCAAATTCTTATTAGTGTCTTGATGTAAAAGCCTAAACTGTGTAACCTCAAAATACGTTAAACAATATACAGATTAAAAGGGGGAAGAATATATTGGAATAGGATCCTTGATATGATCTTAGTCAGTTATTTTGTGTAAATGTCACTAATACCTAGTAAAAATAATAACTGAAGTCTGAGATAAGGTTCTCTTCCATGATCACTTCTGTAGTTTTTATTTGTCCAGCTTTGCAGTCGACAAGGATCTTTAACATGAATTCTTCATTAGTTTTACTAAAGCAGTTTTGTGTTTTGACCTAACTAATAACCTGTTTGTAAGACAGACACCAAATCTGTGTTCTGGGTTAATTATTTATTAGGATTTTTTTCAGTCGCTGCTCATCCAAACCATCTTGTGGCAATTTACAACATTAAAACACAAAGCCATCTACACGTTAGGTCCTTTCCCCACTTCATATGGGACAAAAAGAAAGCTCCAGTTTCTCTTATACTAGAGGTCTGCATCCCATGACTGATTCAGGTATTCTGTCCCCCAAGCCAATGATTCGGAGGATGTTTAAAATGTCACAAGTTGGTGCACTTGTCAGTCCATAATTTGGTCCAAAATCCCACTATTGAGTTTATCCAAAGCATGTTTTTTGTGCAAGTCAATTCCACTAGAACTTGATCACTGCCAGATACTTCCAAATAAATGTATTTGGGACCAGGGCTTTTTTGGTAGACAAAGCCCAGCAAAAACTCATTTGCATATTAGGCCACGCACCCCGACATCACCATTGTTTTGCACAGGGCTTTTTTGTAGAAAAAGCCCAGCAAGAACTCATCTGCCTATTAGACCACACCCCCTGACACCAAGCCAGCCAGAACTGTGTTCCTGTGCGTTCCGGCTCAAAAAAAGACCTGTTTGGGACTTTAGAATAAACCACTGCTTCCAGCTATTTAGCATACGGGTATTTTAGGAATCAGCCTTACCAGTGTGGTGGTGGAAGTGCCGTCAGGTCGCACCTGATTTATGGCAACCTCAAAGAATTATCAGATCAAGAAACAAACAGAGATGGATCAAGATGAGTGGCCGTGTTAGTCTGTCTGCCGCAGCAGAAAAGAACAAGAGTCCAGTAGCAAGAGCTCAGGTATCTGAAGCAGTGAGCAGTGACTCACAAAAGCTCATCCCCTGCCACCAATTCTGTGAGTCTTTAAGGTTTTACGGGTCTCTTGCTCTTTTCTGCTGCCGCAGACAGACTGACACGGCTACCCACCTTGATCCGTCTCCGTGGAAGGCACCCCGCTTAGCCAGAACAGAACGGAAATCCATCAGCCTTGTGAAGCAACTTGAACAGGTGCAAACAGACATAATCTTTCTCACCAAATGCAGAAGGCTTACCATTATACCAAAGGGACTGAGAATAAAAAATCCACTACAGTCCCAAAAGCTTTGGTGAAAGTTTATGTCGTGCATCCTCCAAGAAGCTACTGAAACATTTGGTCAGCGTTTTGTGCCAGAAACAGGAACTGATCAAGGAAGATCTCACTGAAACAGAGACGGTTTACCATTGCCTGCCTCTGTGTAGCAACCCTGGGCTTCCATGGTGATCTTCCATCCAAATGCTATCCAGGGCTGACCTTACTTACTTGCTTGAATTTGATGAGTTCAAGCTGGCCTGGGCCATAGAAGATGTAATGCAGTCAGTGGATTTTAAAGGGCCTCGCATCAAGTCAGACCAGTAGCCCCTCTCACCAAGTTTCTTCTGTAATGACTGCAACCAGCTTTCTGGGATCTTGGGCAAAGAATTCTCTCCCAACACCCAGTTCCCTGAGATCCCTTATCGGGAGATTCCAAGGCAGGAGTGGCCAAACTTGCTTAATGTTAAGAACCACATAGAATAAACGTCAGATGTTTGAGAACCGCAAGACATGAAACGTCAGATATTTTTTATCATCACCGTCGTCGTCGTGACAATTTTTTCAACAGACAAAATAAAACCAAACAACAGAGCGAGAGAGCAATGTTTCCATATAGGGGACAGCGCAATCCTTCCGGAAGCATGACAATGGCAGATGTTTGAGAGGAGGAAGGAAGGCAACTTTAAATGCATTCTCCAAGCTGCCAGCTGGTTTGATTTAGAGAAGTGATTTAAAGAGACAAATGCCTTCTCCAAGCCAGCTGACGGGGCAGTGGGGGCTTTGAGAGCCACGCAGTATGGGTGAAGAAAGAGCCACATGTGGCTGGCTGCAGTTTGGTCACCCCTGCAGTTCAAACTGCAGGTCCCAAGCTGCAGTTTGGTCACCCCTGTTCCACGGGTTGAACAAAGGGCTTTCCCCGTGTCAAGCTTAGGCTCCATAACTGAGCCCTTGCCCCTCCCCTGTTGGCGTTCGGCCATCTGGCTTTATTTTTCATCGTGTAAAGGGAATGGATGGATTCCAGAAACGTGTACGTAGCAGTGTGAAATGAGGATAAAGTATTCTCAAGGAGTGTCAATTCTTTATTTTTTTAAAGAAACCCAAATGGCTGCCATTAAAATAGTCTCATTGAACCTTATCTTAATTAACACAGTCACAGCAATAGTGTGTGTCGGATTCAGGAGGATATGAAGGGAAGCTGGAATACATCAAGTGCCAACATGCCGCTTGGATGTGTCTACCGCAGTATTATATTCCTCTTTGTCTAGGACATCCTGTCACCCCAGAGTCTGTTGCATTCAGTCTTTGCTCATTCATCAGGGCTGCCCACTGACTAGTTAGTCAATTTGCTGTCTTGTTTTTCACCAGTGAATCAGCCAAGAGAGTTTATTAGCTGTCTTGTGAATTTGGGCAAGCGATGGCCTGTTTGCATCAGGATATATACACACAAAGCCATGCTTTTGGCTTTGGAAAGCTTGTATGAAAAATGCTCCATTTGAATTTGCTACTAACAAAAACAATCAAATGGCTGATGGACTGGTTTTTCTAGCCCCAGGAGAGACCTGTAGGTTTGAATTCAAACTGTGTGAGTTCTATTTGTATATAGGTGTGCTGTTTATCCTGTATCACATACACACAAAATATGTAGAGTTGGGTCTGACCAGCCTTTTTGTTGGTGAGAAAAGAAAGACAGATCCCCTTTGACCACCCTGAGGATCTTGCGCCTTGAACGAAGAGGGGCTATAGTGAGGAGCAGAATTAGGTGAATCTGAGACTGATTTCCCACTATCCTTATACTGCTCTCATGCTCCTCTTCTCCACGGGGCTTCCATCACATTTAACTAGCTTCGCCTTTTTTGTGTGGCAAACAGAAACTGTTGTTTAGAGGATCTTGTTTGCTGCACAAAAGAGGCGGAGCGAGTTGCAGCCTCGGGGCAGCTTGTGCGAAATCCGATGGAAAGCCCACTGAGAAGGGGAGAGTGAGAGCAAGGGAAGGATAGTGGGAAATCAATCTGAGTTTACAAGCTGTCTCTAAGTCCAGGAGGACCTTAGAGACCAATAAAAATTCCAGGGTAAAAGACTTCCAGACTCAATGCTCCCTTTGTAAGGCATCTGATGTCTTGCTGCTGCCATCAAGTCAGATGTCTGACAGAGTTTTGACTCTCAAAGGCTTACACCCAGGAAATCCTGTTAGTCTTTGAGGTGCTACTGGACTCAAATCAAATTCTTTTTACTGCAGACCAACACATCTACTTGCCTGGGGAAAAAATTGTCTGGATCCAACCGGTATTTTCCCTTCTATTAAAGCTTGCTACCCCTGAGAGCCAGTTTGGTGCAGTGGTTAAGTGCATGGACTCTTATCTGGGAGAACCAGGTTTGATTCCCCACTCCTCCACTTGCAGCTGCTGGAATGGCCTTGGGTCAGCCATAGCTCTCACAGAGGTTGTCCTTAAAAGGGCAGCTGTTGTAAGAGCTCCCTCAGCCCCACGTACCTCACAGGGTGTCTGTTGTGGGGGGAGAAGATATAGGAGATTGGAAGCCACTCCGAATCTCTGATTCAGGGTGAAGGGCTGTGTATAAATCTGCAGTCGTCGTCTTCTTTTCTGTTTCTCCTCCTGTTTTTGCACAGCATTTTGAGATAAAGTGATGGGAGATTCTGCATTTTGACAAATTTAGTAGATGCCAGTGGACATTGCAGCAAAGCATTGCCAGCTGTAGATGCAAACGCAGTTTGTGCAACGTCTGTTCCGAGATCCTTTTTTGGACATCACAAACAAAACAGTTCAGGCTGTGGAAGAACTGGCGACACCATGGACCCTTCAAACAGCATCTATCACATGTTTTATGCCATCCTCTCCATCTCCACCCCCCACCCCCAGCGAACTCAGTGCGGCACTCATGGCTCTTTCTCTGCCACCATCTTATTCTTGTAACGTTGCTGTGTGGTAGGCTAGCCTGAGAAATCACGACTTGGTCCATGATCTCCAAAATGGCTTCGTGGGTGGAATCTGGGCCTCCCGGATTCTGGTTTGATACCCTAACTACTATACCACACCAGTTTTCAGTGTGGAAGCTGCTTATCGGGGAGTCTCATCTTCACAGCTGGGATGAATGTTCCGTTTGGAGAGGTGTGGCCAATTGCAGAAATCGTTACCATAGATTTGGCTTGTGCTGGAAGAGCTGCCTACCATTTGTGTGGGAAAGACTCATATGACCAGGTTGTGCCCTGCTTCAGGGAGCCAGTTTGGTGTAGTGGTTAAGCGTGCGGACTCTTCTCTGGGAGAACCGGGTTTGATTCCCCACTTCTCCACTTGCACCTGCTGGAATGGCCGTGGGTCAGCCATAGCTCTGTCAGAGGTTGTCCTTGAAAGGGCAGCTGCTGGGAGAGCCCTCTCGGCCCCACCCACCTCACAGGGTGTCTGCTGTGGGGGAGGAAGGTAAAGGAGATTGTGAAATGCTCTGAGACTTCCGAAATTCGGAGTGGAGGGTGGGATATAAACCCAATATCTTCTTCTTCATTAGTTTTTTAAACATCATTCCAGCCATGAAAAAGGTGCAAGGGAAAAACAGGCTAAGGTGGCATTTGGAGCATCCTCTTCCCTTTTCCTCTCCTTTTGTACCCTTAGAAGCTCATTGATTCACGAAAGTTGAGCAGCAGAAGACATTTTTGTTTTTGCAGGAACAAAAAGGGCTAGAGTGATCTTAGTGTCCTTATCACTGAGCAAAGGAGCCATGGTTTCTGGAGTATGTTGTGGGGGCGGGAGGACACATCCTTTTATAAAGCTCAAAGCAACTATAAGAATGTATTTCTTGTCTACCCAAAAAGCTTAGGATCAGGCTAAAATGGTATTGTGTGAGGACTGGCTGAAGTTCCATATGTAATTTTTATGCATAAAAATTTTATTTTTTGGATTGATCCAGTGGTTTGCACGCTTGTGACCTTCCCTTAGCAGCATTGCTTAGTTAGTACTCCTTGGCACCTCTCAATGTTCTATAAATCCATTCTTTGTGGAAATTTGTTCTCATCGCTAAACCCCCCTCCCTCGTTATTTGAAAATGGTAGCATGAGCGAAACAGCCAGCCTTTGGACTATTGTTATTTAAGGCTTTCAAACTATTTATCCATTCTTTTCTGTATATCTGGGAACCTTTTGAATGCGTGTCTTTTGAAATGGTCTGTAATGGAGAAAGCCATGCTGCTGAGAACCTGCACTCACCCTCCTGAGCTCAAATAGGCTTTTAAAGTCCAGTATGTTTTTTCATGGCGGGAAAAGCACACTGAAGGCCAAACGACACAGCCCACGTCGGGAACTTCAGATGTGTGATTTGACCATGAAGACCAGCTGGGAGGACCGAACGAGATGTGACATCTCCAAGTCACCTCAGGGAAACTGCCACCATTTAAAAACCTAGCAGTTGGCCCTTTAAAAATAAAACACCACAAGAACAGTTGGGGGCAAGGTACTTTGTCCCCTCACATCTTTTCAAGTGCCAAGGTGCCCCCCCCCAATGGCTGTTCTACCACTTGAAAAGGGACAGACAGAGGGGAACAGGCACGACACCTCAGCCCATGGCATCGCCCTTGTAATATTTTTAAATGGCGGCAGCATCTCCAGGATGGACCCAGGGATATCGTCATATCTAGTTCTGCTGTCCGTGTTACAGTGCTGGAATGGGGGGGGGGGGAGGATATCTCTTTGTCACATTTTTTTTCCAAGGTCAGTCATGTTCCCTCATACCTTTGAAGTCCAGGTAGGGAAAAAGAACAGGCTTTTTTGTTGCATCTGTCTGTTTTTTTTCCTACAGAGACTGAAAGCAGTTAAAGGAGACTTCTTTATGTCTCAGCAGGGGTGGGGAAGCAGACGGTTCAGAGAAATGGCACAGAAATAGGCAGGAGTTAACTTCCCCTTCCGTAGCTGAATGGAGTGAGTCAGATTCCACCTATCTTGGCCTTCTTTTTTTTTTTTTTTTTTATGGACAAGCTACACCTCTACAGTTCCCTCAGAATGCCAGCATCGTGTGTTATTTTGGGCCAAAGATTGTATACCGCTTTGAGTGTACAGCCGAAAAAGCAGTAAATAAGTGTTTTAAATAAATAAGTAAATGTCCTCATGCATATTTTATTGAAAAGTACACGAAGGAGCTGAAATGAGGGGTTTTGTAGTTTTTAATAATACAGCCAACGCTGTTTCCATACAGGTAAAGGAGATGATAAACGGTGGTATTTGTTGCTTCTTCCTTGTGTGGCAGATGATTTCTGACCGTTTTTTTTTTTTTTTTTTTACAACATGGCTCTCTTTTTATCTTTTTCCTCCCTGTAGGCACTTCCTATTTAAACACGGATCTGGTTCTTCAGCTATCTTCAGTGCAGCCAGTCAGAACTATCCTTTAACTTCCAATACTGTATACTCACCACCTCCTAGGCCACTTCCTAGAAGTACTTTCTCTAGACCGGCTTTCTCTTTTAACAAACCTTACCGATGTTGCAACTGGAAGTGTACGGCTTTGAGCGCCACAGCAATCACGGTGACGCTGGCGCTGTTGCTAGCCTATGTGATTGGTAAGCTTTGTGTTTGCTTTTCTTTCTATCCAATCCTTTCTCTCTCTCTCTCTCTCTGTCTGTCTCTGTCTCGCTTGGTCATTGTCCATTCACTAATGAGGATTTGAGGGGTTGGTTGGAATATGTGGGATCCGAAAGCTGTGGGACAGGAGTTGGTAGACTATGGCATTTTGGTGTAGTGGTTAAATGTGCAGACTCTTTATCTGGGAGAACCAGGTTTGATTCCCAACTCCTCCATTTACAGCTGGAATGGCCTCGGGTCAGCCATAGCTCTCGCAAGAGTTGTCCTTGAAAGGGCAGTTTCTGTGAGAGCTCTCTCAGCCCCACCTGCCTCACAGGGTGTCTGTTGTGGGGGAAGAATGAAATTGTAAAATGCTCTGAGACTCTGATTCAGAGAGAAGAGCGGGGTATAAATCTACTGTCTTCTTCTTCTAAAAAAATCACTGCTGGGTGAGGGGAGCGATTGAAAAGTAGAGACATATCCTCATCTTTACCCTAGTCCTGCCTAGTCCCATTCTTTGTCTTAAAGAGAACAGAGGAGTTTAGGGGAGGAAAGATGGCTGACACCATAGTTTAGCATCTGGCTAGGATCTGGGAGGCCAAGGATCAAATCCCCAGTCTGCCTTGGAAGTCCACTGGATGACTTTGAACCACCCACTCTCCCTCAGCCTAATTTGCCTCCCAACGTCTTTGTTGTGAGGATGACAAAGCAGGGGGCAATGAAGTGCTTTGGACATCACTGTGGGAAAATATCGGGTATGACTAAATAAATAACAGAGAGGCGGGATAAGCAACTCTAGGAACACTATGGAAAATAGATAGACGATACTCTCTGACAATCCTGAAACTTCTAGGTATCCAGTGAGGTTAACTGGTGGCAGCTTCAAGGCAGGCAAAATGATTGTTTTGGGTAGCCCATGACTTGTGGAAATCCCTGCCACAAAACATGGTCATGGCTGTTCGCTGAGAGGGATTTTTAAAAGGGTTCAACAGATTCTGAGAGGATAGGTCTATAGTGGATTTTCCGTGTTAAAAACCAATCATTGTTGGGGATAGTCAACAGCAAATATCAACTGCCTTCATGTACTGCTCATGGTTCTTGTCAGAGGGTCTGTTGTTTCTGAGGTCCACGTATGCATTAGCAGAAGACCTCCGTGGGTGTAATTGTTGTTAATACTCCAGTTTCTGCTAAATTTGGCCATGCTGGCTAATAACACTTCATATGCATTCAATCTCCCATTTTATTGGACTAAAATTATATTATGTTGCCATGTGGGCGGATGTTGTTTAGTCAGCAGGTTTTAGGCTGTTTTCCTGTTCCCTTTACCTTCAATAAAAATTGTGCGTAAAAAGGTAGGCTGAGGACCAATGTTCCCTCTAAGCTGCAGTGTCTTGTGAGCAAAAATTCTACTTTGTGAGCTACTGGCATTAAAGTTGTGAGCTACTGGCATTAAAGCTGTGAGCTACTGCATAAATTATTGTGCTCTGGGGTCATCCTTCCTGAGCTAAGACAAAAATGTGTGAACTGGAGGTTAAAAATCTGTGAGCTAGCTCATGCTAGCTCAGCTTAGAGGGAACACTGCTGAGGCCTGCAGACTCATGTACTCCCCCCAACCCCCCCCCCCACACACACACACACAAATAATGTACAGCCCAAGGAATATTTTGCTTGTGATATTGTTGCACTCTGTGACATAAATGAGGTTGTATGGAAGCTGCAGGAATACTATGGCTAAACCATAAGAAGGTTTTCCTGAGGGCTCTTAACGCTTTCCAGCTGACATTAAAAAGGGGAGGGGGGTAGTCTGTGACTTCCATAGATCTCTGAAGGGGCAGGCTCAGACCTGTAGCTTGTGTCTGGTTCACACATGGAGGACAATGAAGTGTTGGTAGAACGGGCCTGCAACATTTCAGAATACAAGGGGACAGTCATGGAAGATCACACCATGCTCCCCTACGTTGGATGTAAACACGATCGGGCTGTGACATCTGTCACCGCGTTCATCACCAGGGTTGATTTGGCCTGGCTGGCTGGCTGGCTGGCTAGGCGGGTGTCCCCTTCTTCCCTCACCACCTCATGTGCATCCTTCCTGAAGCTGCACAGTTGGCGGAAGAGGATGACCATCACCGAGAGGAGGAGTGTCCCCTGCTTTGGTCAAGGGTAGGTACACAGTGTCTGTGCTCATCCGCTAAAACCTCCAAGCTCCCCTGTTAAAATAGTTCCTGCAAAAAAGAAAAGCAGTACAGCAAACCAAGAGAAAGGATAAAAACTTTCTCTGTTTCTTTCTGTATGGTTTGGAGATTTTCTTAATTTGTTTGGTTGCTTTTAACGCAAAGGAACATTCAGAAGCCACCACCTACCGCCTGAAGTAGTGCAGTCCATTCTATCACCTCAGGGCTCATTCCCTTGCATGTGTGAACCAAGGTCTGAACACTGAGCCAGGCAAAATCCCATGAGCAAAACAGTATGTGAGAATCAAAGGGCTGTACCCAGATTAGGAGTAAAAATAAAGGTAGTCCCCCTTTGCAAGCACCGAGTCATTACTGACCCATGGGGTGATGTTACATCACGATGTCTTCCTGGCAGACTTTTTATTATGGGGTGGTTTGCCTTTGCCTTCCCCAATCATCTACCAGGGGTGTCAAACACCCGACTAGCAGGCTGCATCCAGCCCGCCCAAGGCTTTGATCAGGCTCACAGGCTCTTTTCTTCCCCGTCCTCCCCCTCCTGTCCTTACTCTTTGAAGCTCCCAGGCTTTTACAGCTCCCAGGCTTTTTGAAGCTCCCAGGCTTTTACAGCTCCCAGGCTCTTTGAAGCTTCCAGGCCAAGACTCTTTTAGTTTCAGCTTGAGAGCTTCAAAGGCTCTTTGAAGCACCCTTTGAAGCCTGAAGGCTGAGTCCCAGGTTCTTCCTGCCTTTCTTTGCTGGCTGCTGCAAGGAAAACGTGGGGTGGATTTTAAGATCCATTCCGCGTTTTCCTTGCAGCTTTGTCTGTACTCTGCAGTGGTTTCAAACGGAGTGGAGATGGTTACATTTTCATTTTTCCTATAGCCAGCTGGAACTCATGCTTCCTGGAGTTGTGTCCTTGCAAACAAGGGTTGCTGTTTTCAGCCAGCTTCTCTCTCCTGAATTGACCTAACCTAGTGAGTACTCTAACGTGGGAACCCACAGCCAAAGGGGGATATTATACTGGAAAGGCGTTGCCAATCTGAGTAGACTGGTGGGGAGAAGTTTACAATGCCATTTCATTGTTTCCACAGAGTCAGAGCCTTGTGCTTTTTCTTGATGTTTTATTTTAAAAATTGCATTGCCAAATTCCACTAGTCCCCCACTTTTCCAACTTAAACCATTGGAAGAGTTTTAAGCATGTTTGTATTTTAAGTTAAAAAAAATATCTTTAATTAGGTTTGTCTGTGTCCATTATAAAGTTTGTATCTCCACTATCTGACATGTTTTATGACACTCATGGCCCGGCCCCACGAAGTCCCATTTGTGTCAGATCCGGCCCTCCTAACAAATGAGTTTGACACCCCTGATCTGCACGTTACCCAGCAACTGGGTACTCATTTTACTGCCCTCGGAAGGACAGAAGGCTGAGTCAACCTTGAACCAGCTACCTGAACCCAGCTTTGGCTGGGATGGAATTCAGGTCATGAGCAGAGCTTGGACTGCAGTACTGCAGATTACCACTTTGCACCATGGAGCCTCCTAGTAGACTAAGAGTATGATCTTAATCTACTCCCTTGTCACGGGCTGAGACCGGGTCAGGGAAAGTCCAGGGGCAGTCCAAGGTCTGTAGCTGGTGAGCAAAGAGGGTCCAAGGCGCCAAAACCAAATCACAGTCCAGGTATCGCAGGTCAGAGGTTCAGAAGCCGAAGTCAGGAGGTCCAGAAGCCAAAGTCAAAAGCCGAAGTGGCTGCTAGAACGTCAGGTAAGTGACTAGTTGCTTCCACAAAGCCTCCTCCCAAAACCCACAGCTATATAGCCCTCTGCTGGCTGTTGCCCATTTGGGCTAATTGCTGGCTCAGAGAGGCAGCCAGCATCCTGCTGAGACTCAAGGATCCTCACTCCAGAAGGGCCAGAATCCTTTCAAAACTCAGGGCTCAGGGAGCGTCTTGCTCGTGAGCGTGCCGCCCTCCTCCGATCCCTGAGGTCCTGACGAAGGCAGTCACGCACACGAGCCACCCGAGAGGGCGAGGCAGGGGGGCTTGGATCTTCTCCAGCAGGAGGCAGGGGCACTGGTGCAGGTGGCAGGGGCACGGTTTCTTCTGCAGGCTCGGCTTCTTCTGCAGGGTCCCCAGCACCCATGACACTCCTAAAGATGCTTTCCAGGGAGTAAGCCCTGTTGAGTAGAACTGAGCTGAGACCTGCTGAGGATTGTTTTCTGGTAGCAGAATGGAACTTTCTCACCCACCCACCCCGCTGCCCCATGGCAGCCCACTCATCTCTACAAAATGCTACCCCTAAGGGATCTAAAGAATAACCCCTAGGAGGATCCTCCAAAAAGATTTTATATAAAAGACATCATTGCAAAGTGAATTACCAAGCAGAGAAAATAATGTTCTTCCAGATAACAGCGTTCAGAATACTTGTTCTAAAAACCGACAAAAGGAAATCTGCTTATCAAAAAAAAAAAAAAAACCCACCAAAAGGGGATCTGAAAGTTCCTTAGGGGAAAAAGAGCTCTCAAAGCAATTATTTATATAAATTCTGCCTGAAAACAGCATTCAGTGGGGGCCCATGAAACAAATTGTTATTGTTCTGCTTAGGCTAATGTAGGCCAAAACTTGTACTTGCTCAAGTTTATATCTTCAAATAGGGATAATTATACATCTTAATAATAGACCTCTCAATGCAGTATAGTTTTGTAAGGTTTGTTTGAATGCCCATCAAATTGCATTGGGTTACTGTGAGCCCTGTGGCACAGTGTTAAAGCTGCAGTACTGCTGGCCAAGCTGTGCTCATGAACTGAGTTTGTTCCCGGTGGAAGCTGGGTTCAGGTAGCCGGCTCCAGGTTGACTCAGCCTCCCATCCTTCCGAGGTTGGGAAAATGAGTGCCCAGCTTGCTGGGCGGGGGGGGGGGAGTGTAGATGACTGGGGAAGGCAATGGCAAACCACCCCTTTAAAAAGTCTGTCGTGAAAACGTTGTGAAAGCAACATCACCCCAGAGTCGAAAACGACTGGCGCTTACACTGGAGACCTTTCCTTTCCTTTCTCCCTGAAGGGACCCAGATGTGACGACACCCCATGGGTTGGTAACGACTTAGTGCTTGCACAGAGGACTACCTTTACGGACTATTCGTATTCACTTGACAAGATCTTCTCTGGACACATAATGCTGCCATTTACAGAGTCAGAGCACTGATCTATCAAGGTCAGAATTATCCCCTCTGAGTGGCAGTGACTCTCAAGGGTCTGAGGAGAGATCTTCCACAACAGGTACTACCTGGCTTTTTAAAATGGAGATTCCAGGGACTAGAACTGAAACTTTCAATATTCAATCCAGGTGCTCAGGGGTCTTTTTGTAGCAGGAACTCCTTTGCATATTAGGCCACACACCCCTGATGTAGCCAATCCTCCTGGAGCTTACAGTAGGCCCTGTACTAAGAGCCCTGTTAGCTCTTGGAGGATTGGCTACATCAGGGGCGTGTGGCCTAATATGCAAAGCAGTCCTTGCTACAAAAAAAAAGCCCTTTAGATGCTCTACCTCTGAGCTGTGTCCCCTCTCCTCACCTTCCTTTGCTGAAGGCACAACAAGCAATTCAGCTGTGGCATGGTACAATAAATGCTCAGTATTTATAACAGTAATAGATAGTGCTTTGGGGCGCATCACATGCATTACTTGTAATTTTTACAAGAGCTCTGTAAGAGGAAGCTGTATTATAATTTTGCCAGTGAGAAAGCGTAGTTTGCCAACAGCCCTGTAGTCAGGCGAGATTTGAACCAAGGAGTTCCTACTTTGTGCCTTAGCCCCACCATCTTGTGAAGCTGAAGTTAAGCACGGCTGCCCCAGTTAGCTGTCTGGATGAGAATCCATCTGGGAAAGATACACAGGCTGTTTTGAGTCCCATACAGGAAGAGGAAGATATCTCTCTGTAATGAATAAATGTACTAAAACGATCAGTTTCTTGCATGTCCAGAATTTTGATGTTCAGTGTATTAAATCATCCATTAAAAAGCATAATTAAACCAGAATGAGCAGAACTCCTGCAAATCAGTGCGAAAACCCACTGGAGTTGATAACACGGAAGGCTAGGAAAATGCTGGTAACTTGGAAGACTAGAAAATGTTGGTAGCTTAGAGCAGGGCTTTTTTAGGGTTTTTTTTTAAAAAGGTCCAGCAGGAACTCATTTGCATATTAAGCCACACACCCTGATGCCAAGCCAGCCAGAACTACATTCCTCTGTGTGTGTTCCTGCTAAAAAAAAAAAAGCTTAGAGAGGATTTTGAAGATCACTTCAGGATTTTCAAACTCAATCCAGATCCCTCTGAAAGAAGACTCCCAGCATCGCTGGTCTCACATCACCGTGTAGTTTGCTTGTAATAATCCACAGGTTCCTGTAGGGACTGCTAGGTATGTTTTGAAGTTTGCAGATAGGCCCTTTGAAAAAGGGGGTAAGAGTAGACCATTTTAAAATTCATAATTAATGTTTTGGATATTCAGTGCATGTTGACCCTAGAGTAGTAGAGTGGTAGTTTTGATGAGTGCAAAGACCCTAAATAGATCTAAATAAGCAGTTTGTTGGTCCCCTGCAAATGAGGTTGCTAAGAAAGATCAAATAAATTAATGCAAATAACTCATGTGTGTTACAGATGTCTGATACAAAATTGAAAGCAGACACAAGCTGTGATCAAGATGTGTTGAAAACCAGTAGCCCAGTCTGGTCAACACTGGCGTTTCTCTAAAGTGGAACTTGAGGCCTAATCCAGATGTGGCATTTGGTGTCCAAAGTGGCCTTTAGACCAGGAGTCCTCAACCTTTTTGAGTGTGCAGGTCCCTTTGGATTTCTGACATAGTGTGGTCCATGCAGACCCGAAATGGTTACTGCCAGGGATGGAGTCACAATTTACCTTCAGTTGCACACTGAAGATCCTTGGACTGTGGTGACAGTTGCTGCCAAAGCAACATTTTTTTGGGGAAAAAAATCTGTACAGCCTGTCAGGTCTGTGATGACCGATCAGAGAGTGCTGAGGTCAGCTGGAAAGAACCAGTTGAATATCCCTGGGCCAAAGGAGGCCAGATTGAAGACCACCCGAGAATGGGCCTTCTCTGTCGCAGCTCCACTACTGTGGAACCAACTCCTGGAGGAAGCACAGGCCCTGCGATGCTTGGACCAGTTCCTCAGGGCCTGCAAGACCATTCTATTTAAATTGGCCTTCACTAATGCTGAGATAAGAGATACGCTGAAGATGTTATTAGCCGCTGAATTTCATAAGATCTATGTTATAGCACCTTACTGTCAATTTAATATAAGCTGTTTTTAATGATGGTTTTATTTAAATGTAGTATTAGGTATTATGGTTTTATTGTATTTATGTGTTGTAAGCCGCCCTGAGCCTGCTATGCGGGGAGGGCGGGATATAAATAAAAAGTTATTATTATTATTATTATTATTATTATTATTATTATTATTATTATTATTATTATTATTATAGAAGTCTTGCTGGGCCCATGATCTCAATCACTTTCTAAAAACACTTCATGGGTATAGAAGAGGTGTTGGTAGGCACTGCAGTTGCCAACTCTTGAGTTCAGAAATACCTGGAG
Organism: Heteronotia binoei; assembly: GCF_032191835.1. NCBI lineage: Eukaryota > Metazoa > Chordata > Lepidosauria > Squamata > Gekkonidae > Heteronotia > Heteronotia binoei. Next base: position 16,978,082 of record NC_083233.1, read on the forward strand.
ATTTGAGGATGAAACCTGGGAGGAAGGGGTTAGGGAGAGGCAGGACCTCGATAGGGTATAGTGCCATGCAGTCCACCTTCCAAATCAGCCATTTTCTCCAGGAAAAGTGAAATAGTTTGGATGGATGGATGGATGGATGGATGGATGGATGGATGGATGGATGGATGGATGGATGGATGGATGGTGTCGTCTGGAGATCAGTTGCAATTCCAGGGGATCTACAAACCTCCCACATGGAGACTTAGTGGGCACATGGCACCCAAAGGCACATGTTGGGGACAGCTAGTTTTCAGGCTTTCTTTTCAGACCATTTTGTGCTCAATCCCCTCTGCCCAAGCTGTTTTTTATCCTCACCAAGAAAAAAAAATATATGGCTGGAGGAGGAAGAATTAAGCAGTCACCTCCAGCACCTGTAGAATAAATCATTGCATGCTTAATTTCCAGCAGCAACAGTGCAAAACTGTTATTATTACTGGAACAACCTTGACAAAATTGGTATAATCAGGACCCCAGTTTGCTCTTAAGAGCCACACCCGGGTGCTGCCCTTAGATGGCTGTTTTAGGCCGTCTCCAGCCGACCGCCTCGGGCAGCTGAGAGACTCCAATTAAGGCCCAACTTTCCCTGGTGCTTCAGGCACCACAAGCAAAGTTTCTAGCCGCTCCAGGGAGCTGTTCTAAAGTTCATTGACGTAGGAGGCAGTGCAGGTCACCGTAGACTTCATGCGAGGTCTTTTTAAATCTTTTTTTTTAAAAAAATTCATTTAATTTTCCTCCAATTTCTTTCAGGCTTTTCTTCTGCTATTTTAATTTGCCTCCCCCATTTTTTTTAACTTTTACTTTGTCCATACAAAGGGAGGTTTAAAAAAAAAAAAGTTTGGTCGTTCTAGATTGATTCAGAATATCGAATCATATGCTGGCGTCATTCAGAAAGTGTCATGCTGGCAAGGAGAAGAATAATCAATCATTGACTCAATCCATACAGCTAAAAATGGTCCCAGGAGGAATCAGAGGGCAGATGGAATATGAATGGTACAGTAACATCTGGAGTGAAAAGCACCATGCTGTACACAAACCTGCAGAATCCAATTGCCCAGTTTTTATGCTCTTAATCATGAGCACATCACTGGATTTCTGCAGGCTACTGAGGGGTCTATTGGTCTTTGGGTTTTTTTCCCTGTCTTGCCTTCAGATCTGGTTAATAAGCATTGAAAGCAGCCTGCTGGGGGCGGGGGGGGGGGTTATGCCAAATACAATCAGGGTTCGTTCTTTCTTTCAATATTTTTGTCCTGCATTTCTCCCTGAAGAGCCCCATGGTGCAGAGTGCTAAAGCTGCAGTACTGCAGTCCTAAGCTCTGCTCATGACCTGAGTTCGATCCCCGGCAAAAGCTGGGTTTTCCGGTAGCCGGCTCGAGGTTGACTCAGCCTTCCATCCTTCCGAGGTTGGTAAAATGAGTACCCAGCTTGCTGGGGGCGAAGTGTAGATGACTGGGGAAGGCAATGGCAAACCACCCCGTAAAAAAGTCTGCCGTGAAAACGTTGTGAAAGCAACATCACCCCAGAGTCGAAAACGACTGGTGCTTGCACTGGGGACCTTTCCTTTCCTTTCTCCCTGAAGGGACCCAAAGAGGGGTAGTCTTAGCAATTCTGGACAAAACTCCAAGATGGAGCTGGACAATCAGAGACACTCCCCAGCAGGACCAAGCAAGGGTGACCCTTGCCCTGTGGGAGGCGAGCAGGAGTTGCCATCAAAAGCAGGCTGCCCATACTCCAGACAAGGCAAGGATGAATTGCAGCTTCCCAAGCCCTGCAGAGGGCAAGTGTGAGTGGCTGCCACCCAGCTTGGGTGTCCAAGCCCTGGACACAGTAGGGGTGATTCCGCACTCACATTGGTCCAGGGTGGGCTTCCGTTTTGGGGCGGAGCAAGCTGGCGATTTTGCACCAGTTGCTCCGCGCTGGCATTTTGCAGCAAAATGCCGGCGCGGAGCAACTGGTGCAAAATCGCCAGCTTGCTCCGCCCCAAAACGGAAGCCCACCCTGGACCAATGTGAGTGCGGAATCACCCTAGGTCTGAGTGGTGGCAGCAGGAGTTAGGTGTTCTTCTTTATCCCATTTGTGGGAAGGGTTGGGAAGGGGCCTCCCCAAGGTGGGGACCAGGGCTAAGGGCCTGACTAGATGTTACATTTTTTTGAAGGAATTGGATCTGGGGTTTCCCTGGCCCACCGTGTTTTCTCTGCATCTACACAGCAGTGGCAGGGAATGTAATTTTTAAATATTAGAGAGAGTCCCTTTCAGCTTGGAACTGCAGCGTGGGAAGAGAAGGGCCTCCTGCCATTTGCACTCACCCCTCCCCACCCCCTGTTTTCAGAAGTGGAAATGGCCCAAGCTGGGAGTTATTCAGAAAACTGGATCAGCGTGTATTTAGAACACGCCATGCGCTGGTCTAAAATTATGTAAATAACTCCCTGTCAGAATCATTTCAGCTCCAGAAAACAGCATGAGGTTGGAGGCAGGAGCCCCTCGTCCCATCATGCCACAGTTCTGAGCCGAACTCTTTCCTGTCATCCTCCTCAATGACTAAGGCTAAGGCTGATTTTTCTTTCCAAGTTGTGAGGCCCTCTCAGAGACTATAGACCTGGGGGGCTGGACAAATTAAGGGGACTGATAAAGGGTAACCTGACAGTGGATCCCACACAGCCCCTCCTAAGCTTTCCTCTCAGTCTAGCAACCAAATCCCTATTCCTTATTGATTGGCTAGCGAAGGGTAGTGTTTAATAAATATTTATTTGGTTGTGAGTGGTCAGTAAGGATAAATGTAATTTTTGAGATGGCTGGATAACTCTCTGAAGTTACCAAGTGAATTTGAGGAGGGAACCAGTTGTTTCTGAGATAACTGGAAGAAGAAGAGTTAGTTTTTATACCCTGCTTTTCGCCTTCCCTTCCTCTCCCCCACAACAGATATCCTGTGAGGCAGGTGGAGCTGAGAGAGCTCTGGGATAAGTGGGACTGATCTAAGGCCACCCAACTGGCTTCATGTGGAAGAGTGGAGAGTCAAACTTGATTCTCCAGATTACAGTCTGCCACTCTTAACCACTATACCTCATGGGCTCTTAATACTTCCTCACTCTCCTTTTGGACTACACCAACACCTTCTTTTAACAAACCAAATGTAAGTTTATTGTCTCTTCCATAAAAGGATTAGATAGCTTATTTTGCTTGGCAAATAAGATGGTGTAGAAGCAGATCTCCTTTCACACAGCTGAGCTGAGTCTCAGTCCCCTTCAGAGACATTATAGAGGCTCATAATAACATAAGAGAAGCCATGATGGATCAGGCCAATGGCCCATCCAGGCCAACAGTCTGTGTCACACAGTGGCCAAACCTCAGGTGTTGTCAGGAGGTCCACCAAGCCCAATCATAGGATTAAACCCGAAGGTTTACAGAACTAATCAGGCTGTTCCCCTGATGACAGAAGTGAATTGAAATGATCGGGGAAAAGGGTCACTAAACCCTGGGATATAGGGTTGCCAAAGCCAATTCAAGAAATATCTGGGGGGTTTGGGGGTGGAGCCAGGAGACTTTTGGGGTGGAGCCAGGAGCAAGGTTGTGACAAGCATAATTGAACTCCAAAGGGAGTTCTGGCCATCAATTAAAGGGACCACACACCTTTTAAATGCCTTCCCTCCACTGGAAAAAATAAAGGATAGGGGTACCTTCTTTTGGGGCTCATAGAATTGGACCCCCTGGTCTAATCCTTTTGAAACTTGGAGTGTCTTTTGAGGAGAGGCATTGGATGCTATGCTGCAAATGTGGTGCCTGTGCTTTAAAAACAGCCCTCCCCAGATACCCACAGATCAATTCTTCATTATCCCCTATGGGAATTGTTCTCCATAGGGAATAATGGAGTGCCCAGCAGACATTTGTCCTCACCGTCTGCTTTCTGATGACCCTGAAGCAGGGGGAGGGCCTCCAAACCAGGCAATCCCCTGCCCCCACCAGGGGATTAAATGTCCAAACATTAATAGTGGTGCAGGCAGTAGTTCTATGGGTAGAGTTGTCCACGGAGACCAAAGCTCCAAAAATTCCTTCTGTACAGCAAGGCACAGTGAAGAAAAAGCGATGCGGTAGTACTTGATCCCACGTTAGTACTTGATCTGTACCCAGGGAGGTCCCCCCCCGCCCCCCCAAAAACCCCTTCCCACAAATGGGATAAAGAAGAACGGCTGACTGCTGCTACTGCCTGTGCCTCTATTAACGTTTGGACATTTAATTGCCTTGGAATGACTTTGGGTGTGGGTTTGTAGATTCTAAATGTATTATTCTCCCAACTCGTATTGACAAAAAGACTTCTTGATATTTATTTAAGTGTTTCGTTGATTATTATCTTTGGAGGCTGGTTTTCGCGGAGGTTTTTGACCTGTTTCCCTGCTCCATTATCCGTGTTGCTCTTTGGTGGTTACCCTGCTGGGATATCTGGTCACCTCACCTTAAGCACATTGACATTAAAAATGTGGACTTCAGCTATTCACCTTCCACACTTCCTCAATCCAGTCACCCATGGAGTCAGATAGGTTTAGCTGTTGTCACGATCCTGCCGTGATCCTTTCACGGGTTCTCAGCCTACTCTCTTCGTGAAATAACCTGCCAATCACAGGATACCCATCCCTGTCTCAACCCTGCCTAAACTTTATCTGAGTTGACGGCCTCTCTCCTCCTCGAATTTCCTTTGTCCTCCCACCAGATGCTCCACAGCCTCTCATTGGCTGGAGTCTCTGTTAAGTCACATACACACTTCAGGATTGGTGGCGACTCCTGGAGGGCAGATCTGGAAGCTGTCCATCGCACTTGCAGCTGCTGCATGGCTGCAGGGAAACTAGGGTTGCCGTACCCCAGGTCCCAGCCAGGGATCCCTCATTTGGGGGGCTTCTCACTGCCATGGACTAGCTGGCTAGTGGGGGAAGCCCCTCCCCTAAACAGGGATGTTGCCATGCAATGTCCCCAATGTGATGATGTCACCTGGAAGTGACATCATTGCATTGGGGACGTTACATGGAGGGCATCCTGGTTTTTTGGCCAAACTCTGTGGTTTAAACCCAGTTTAAATGATTTTGAAAAACAACAAAGAAAGCAAAAGCACAAGCTACTTTGGAGGAATGCAAGGTTCAGGAGACGGCTTACCTCACAACTATGAGCCATGAACCAAAAGGCCTTTGGCTCTCACCAATCTCTGGCCACCCCCACGCCTAATAATACCAGTAAAATAAGAGGAAAGCAATGGCTGGCGAAGATGTCTTTCCCATTCTTGCCATCCTTGATAGAAAGCCTCTTGCCACATTTTTACACATGCAACAGAAATGCTTAGCGAGATGCTATTGCAAGCCAAGATGTTCCTTCCAGATTTTCCCTCCCTGTTTCTTAACACGATTTCTTTCTTATCCTGCAAACGCAAGCAAAGTGCATTGTTACTTTTTAACGGTCCGAACGCTAACAGACATTCCAGCTTGCATTACAAACTGAAAATCATCCCTAAACGGCCAGATCTGAGGAGCGGAGCCATCTTTTTAATTAGCCCAAAGCTAAATTACCAGGACGCAGCAGTCCATTGCTCGATGAGAGAAAAGACGGGGAGCGTTTTAGGGGGGGTGCGCTGATTCTAGTTGTGAATGGCTTATGGTATTATGAGGCTGAGATGCCAGGTTTTTAAAAGTGGGATATTCTCACCTGACTGGGTCCGATTCCAATGAAAGAGAAAGGACAACACGCATCTGAGGGTGTCTACAAGCGGAGATTGCCATGTTTGACTGGAATGCTGGCTTTGGTAGATGGCAATGATTCATGAGGCCTGAATAGCTGAGGCTTGTGATCAGCCAATTATGTATGCAAAGCATTGTTGTGGTTGGCAGAATTGCGGCTGGGATAAGCGGCAATTGTGTATAAATTCTTAAACAGTCGATCAGGGTGTCAATCAGGATGGCGAGAAATCCCGGAGATAATCTAGTTCAGTCCAATTCCATAAATCAGGCTGGGTTTGCTGTGCCAAAACCGGATCTTTAACCAGGCTCTTCCTCATAAGAAGAAGAAAAAACAATTTTGCATCTTCCTCGAGCCCTGCGTTCGGTTAGCCAACAACCCATTTGGGTAAAATGTTTTATCTGCTCTATAATTACTGTTTTACAGTTTAAATCTCCTTTGTGCATCTATTTTGCAAAAGAGAAAGAGAGAGGAATTATTCCTGAATCCTTTAGAGAATTTTGTGACGCACTGAACTTAGCACAATCCTTGCTTTGCAAGTCAGTAGGATCAGGGTGGGTTGTGGTGCAATGTTCCCTCTAAGCTGTGGAGCCTTGCGAGCAAAAATTCTACTTTTGTGAGCTACTGGCAATAAAGTTGTGAGCTGTTGCGTAAATTAGTGTGCTCAGGGACCAGCCTTCCTGAGCAGGCTGAGCTAAGACAAAAATGTGTGAGCCAGAGGCTGAAAAACTGTGAGCTAGCTCACATGTACTCCGCTTAGAGGGAACGCTGGTTGTAAGTAAGCTTTGCTGTACCATCATTCAGCAGCTTTTCCCGGTTGTGGGGCCCCATACATGACGAAGGTTTGTTTGTGTTTGCCCTGCAAGTACAGCCATGTAAGCAGACTTTTCTGATATATTTCTATCCCACACTTCTTCCAACAAGCAGGGGTGAAGATGTATCTCCCCTTTTAGTCTCACAACCAGGGCTTTTTTTGTAGCAGGAACTCCTTTGCATATTAGGCCACTCACTCCTGATGTAGCCAATCCTCCAAGAGCTTACAGGGCTCTCCATACAGGGCCTACTGTTAGCTCTAAGAGGACTGGCTAAGAACATAAGAGAAGCCATGTTGGATCAGGCCAATGGCCCATCCAGTCCAACACTCTGTGTCACACAGTGGCCAAAAAAAAATTACACACACACACACACACACACTCTGTGGCTAATAGCCACTGATGGACCTCTGTTCCATATTTTTATCTAAACCCCTCTTGAAGGTGGCTATGCTTGTGGCCGCCACCACCTCCTGTGGCAGTGAATTCCACATGTTAATCACCCTTTGGGTGAAGAAGGACTTCCTTTTATCCGTTTTAACCTGTCTGCTCAGCAATTTCATCGAATGCCCACGAGTTCTTGTATTGTGAGAAAGGGAGAAAAGTATTTCTTTTTCCACTTTCTCCATCCCATGCATTATCTTGTAAACCTCTATCATGTCACCCCGCAGTCAACGTTTCTCCAGTCAACGTTTCTCCAAGCTAAAGAGCCCCAAGCGTTTCAACCTTTCTTCATAGGGAAAGTGTTCCAGCCCTTTAATCATTCTAGCTGCCCTTTTCTGGACTTTCTCCCATGCTATAATATCCTTTTTGAGGTGCGGTGACCAGAACTGCACACAGTACTCTAAATGAGACCGCACCATCCATTTATACAGGGGCATTATGATACTGGCTGATTTATTTTCAGTTCCCTTCCTAATACATCAGAGGGGTGTGATGTACACCAGCAAAGGGGTTCCTGGTACAAAAAAAACCCCTGCTCGCAACCATGGAAGATGAACTAGGCCTGGGAAACAATCCTTGGCCCATAGTTGAATGGGAAGTTTCCAAACTCTCACATACGCAATGTTCAACTCTTCACCACCTAGCGGTGATGGGAAGTGGGTGTACTCAGAAGGCTGAGTATAACAAATTTAAGAATAGCCCAAGTATTTATTACGCAGTAATAATGATTGACAAATTAAAAGCAAGATAGATACATAGAAATACTAAATTCCTGCCTACTGAAATTGCGCATCATGACTCACACAATAGAATATCTCATTAAAAGCCACTAGGTCAGATGTGTTTCATCTGTAAGAGCCTTCTTCAGTGGCCTAAAACCTAGTAGCACATACTTAAAACAAATGGCAGCCAACTGTTGGATATCCCATGCAGGGTTTTCAAGGCAAGAAGTTCTCAGAGGTGGCTTTTACTTCATAACAACCCTGGACTTTGTTTTGTTGACTTATTTGTTCAATTTATACTGTACTCTCTCTTGCCAAGGCAGGCTGAGGTCTCCCATCCAAGTACTAAAACCAGGACTTACCCTGCTTAGCTTCTGAGATCTAATGAGTTAATGAGATTAGACTAGCCTGGGTCACCACCTACAGCATAGTTATGAGGCAGCCAGGTTCTCAGTTGACTGCACAACTGTATGATGAACAAAGCAGGAGTCAAGTTGCACCTTTAAGACCAACAAAGTTTTATTCAGAATGTAAGTTTCGTGTGCTAAAAGCACACTTCTTCAGACGAGGGGATCGGGTACAGTGGGCTGAAATACATGTGGTTTGTTGATTAAGAGGGCAGACTGGCTGGGGTCACATGGCGGAACAGTGTGACAATTTACAAGTCCATTTGGTCTGGATAGCTATAAAAGGTAATAAAAGATGCCTGCCGATTGGTGTTTTTATGGCTATCCAGACCAAATGGCCTTCTCAGTCGTCACACTGTTCCACCATGTGACCCCAGCCAGTTTTCCCTCATAATCAACAAATGACATGTATTTCAGCCCACTGTACCTGATCCCCTCATCTGAAAAAGTGTGCTTTTACACATGAAAACTTCTGAATAAAACTTTGTTGGTCTTAAAGGTGCTACTTGACTCCTGCTTTGTTCAACTGCTTCAGACCAACATGGCTGCCTACCTGGATCAACTGTATGATGTGAGAGGTCAGCTAGCCAGAGCCTCTCTCTTCACCAGTGGTAATCGGGGCTTTTTATTTTGTAGCAGAAACTCCTTTGCATATTAGGCCACACACCCCTGATGTAGCCAATCCTCCAGGAGCTTACAGAGCTCTTCTTACAGGGCCTACTGTAAGCTCTTGGAGGATTGGCTACGTCAGGGGTGTGTGGCCTAATATGCAAAGGAGGTCCTGTATACAAAAAGGCCCTGGTGGTAATGATCATCTGCACTTTCCTCACAGTAGTGAGTGATGGGGGGTGGGGTTTGCAAATTATCAACTTCTTTTCTTTCAGTGATTGAGTGATCGTAGTTATGAATCACCTCTTGTTTAGAAAGGTACTCCACTGACGTGCAAATAAAACCACCAAGAATATATATGCCACGGGGGGTCCGAAACCTTTGTTTGTAGTAGCTGCCTTCTGAGTTTGTGTCAGGCAAATCGATGGCATAAATATATGTTTTTGCCTCCTCAGTCGGGTTGCCTGACTGGCTGTTCTGTCATTTCTGTCCTCCCCTCAGGAGGAGATGATTCTTAAGTGGCCGGGCAGAGAACAGCTGCTTGTCTTCTCTTGTTCCAAATGTCAAGCCAGCTGGTGGGGGAAGGGATGTTTTAGCTGGAATGACTTGCAGCTGGCTAGCAGGCCAGTCTCTTTGGCCTTTTCTGTCATCTTCTTGTTGGAACAGGCTGTGTTTCAATTTTGTAGTTGGGAATTAATTGATAGAGAGAGATGTTCTGGCGTGGATCCCAATCCACCTTGATCAACAGACCTGGCTTTTCACTTTCAGGAGTCGTCTGCTAAAATGCCGTCTGCCAAATAGACTTCCCAGATTTCAGAGAAGCTTAACATGAGATTAGAAGAAGACTGCAGATTTATACCCCACCCTTCTCTCTGAATCAGAGTCCCAGAGCGGCTTATAAACTCCTTTATCTTCCTCCCTCACAACAGACAACTTGTGAGGTGGGTGGGGCTTAGAGAGCTCTCCCAGAAGCTGCTCTTTCAAGGACAGCTCTGTAAGAGCTATGGCTGACCCAAGGCCATTCCAGCAGGTGCAAGTGGAGGAGTGGGGAATCAAACCCCGTTCTGCCAGATAAGAGTCCAGGCACTTAACCACTATGCCAAACTGGCTCTCAGAGTAAGATTAGAGTTGCCAAGTTGGAAAATTCTTGGAGATATGGGGGAGCAAGACTTCAGTCGGGCATAATGCCATAGAGTCTGCCCTCTAAAGCAGAGGTCCCCAACCCCCAGGCCATGGACTAGTACCGGTCCGTTGCCTGTTAGCAACCAGGCCGTGAGTTGTATAATTATTTCATTATATATTACAATGTAGTAATAATAATAATAAGACGACATTAGATTTATATCCTGCCCTCTACTCCAAATCTCAGAGTCTCAAAGTGGCTCTCAATTTACTTTACTTTCCTCCCCCAAGACAGACACCCTATGAGGTAGGTGGGGCTGAGAAAGCTCACCCAGAAGCTGCCCTTTCAAGGACAACTCTGTGAGAGCTGTGGCTGACCCAAGGCCGTTTCAGCAGCCGCAAGTTGAGGAGTGGGAAATCAAACTTGGTTCTCCCAGATAAGAGTCCGCACACTTAACCACCGCACCAAATGAATAAAAATGAAGTGCATAATTGTATCATCCCAAAACCATTCCTCCCCCTCCCCCCCCCCCCTTGGTCCATGGAAAAATTGTCTTCCACAAAACTGGTCCCTGGTGCCAAAAAGGTTGGGGACTGCTGCTCTAAAGCAGCCATTTTCTCCAGGGGAACCGGTCTCTGCTCTCTGGCGATCAGTTATAATTCTGCTGGCAACCCTAATGCCGAAAACATGCGCAAACTGGCAAAATGGGGATAGGTTGTTCCCTAGAAAGTTCTTGATGGTGGCCACATTTCCGTCGCTCGCCTGCCTTGCAGATGCCATGGCTAGGCTCTGTACATCCACTCTGCACTCTGGGGGGTTGATGTTATTCGTCCATCCACTCCAGGGAGTTGCTTGCGTTTCAGCCAGCCCTCGCATTCTGTTGACTGCCAAACTTTGCAGAACACAAGATGACAAGCTGTGCTTACACAGAAGGTAGATAAGAATAAATTCAATTTAATCGTTGGCTTTGTTGCAGATGGTGGATTAATCCAGTTTGCAGAATGTAATCTGCAAAAAAAAACCCAAAACCCCCCGAAAAACTCACATATGTAGAAACAAGCTGCCACAAAAACTCAAAAGCCTTGTGTATTTTTTTTTTCAGATCCTTTCTCTAAATATATGACACAAACTGTAAGATAAATAATCTGTTATCTAGACTGGCCAAGTCCCTCTTTCCCGCACTTTCATCACAAACAGCCCAGCATAATTATGTGCCTCGGTTGTGATTCCTGTCCCCAAAATGCAATAACATTTTGCCTTAAAATGAAGGGTGGAGTTTAGTGGATTTTTCCCATGTGCATCTCTCCCGTATCCTATCTAAAATCAAGAAAATAAAGCCAGGAAAGCCTATGAAGCTATCATACGTTGCCTCAGCCTCTGTAATCCCACACTCAGTTGATAACCCAGTCCAGGATTACAAGAACTTTAGACTGGCTTTCTGCTTCCCTTCCCAACATATTTCTTGCTGTCTCCAAGCCATACCACTTCATGAGTTAGGTGGAAACTCATCAGAATGAATGTTGATTTGTATTAAAAATAAATAAATAAAACATTACCAGCATCTCACAGAGATAAAAGATTACTAATAGATTACTAAAAGATTACTAATAGTCAGTCCTAAGGGAAATCAACCCAGACTGTTCCCTGGAAGGTCAGATGCTGAAGCTGAAGCTCAAATTCTTTGGCCACCAAATGAGAAGGGAGCACCCATAGGAGAAGACCCTGATGCTGGGAAAGACAGAAGGCAAAAGAAGAAGGGGACAGCAAAAGATGAGATGGCTGGACAGCGTTACTGATGTAACTAATACGAATTTGAGCAGACTTTGGAGGATGGTAGAAGACAGGAGGACCTGGCATGACTTGGTCCATGGGGTCGCAAAGAGTCGGACTCAACTATGCGACTGAACAACAATAAATAGTACCTTACTTGGCAAAAGCTAAAGGCTACTCACTGATATGTTAGGTTTCTGCATTCCTTAATCTTTTTTTTTTTAATCAATCATTTGAATCGGCAGTCACTTCTGTAAAAATAAGTAGGAGTCTTGGGGCATCTTAAATAGAAATGAGATTTTATTCCAGCCAAAGCTGCGGTGGGCTGAAGCTTTTGGGAACATTTGGTTCGTCCTCACTAGGCAGACATTTATGTGTAAAGTAAAAAAGAGCCAGAGTCCTGTAGCACCTTAAAGACTTAACAACATTTCTGGCAGGGCGTGAGCTTTTGTGGGTCACTGCAGACCCACATTGCCACTACCTGAATCGTGTATTTCCGTATTTAGTACATTTTTATCCTGTCTTCTTCCAAGGAGCTGGGGAAGCTGTAGACTGGGAATTTCCCCCACCCCTCCTCAGTTTTATTCTCATGATGACAACCCCGTGAGGTAGTTTAGGCTGCAAGGTCACCCAGCAACCTTCTTCTCAGAGTTGGGAGCCTGAATTTGGTTCGCCTCGATCCCCATCTGAGACTCTGTTCCCTACATCACCCTGCCTCTCAACAACTGTAATACAGCCAGTGACGGACTGGGTCTAAAAATACTGGTTGCCAGGAGACATAGGGGGCCCACCCACAACTATAAGGCTATCATCTAATTTGTATAAGAATTTTTTAAAAATAAAAAGCATAAGCGGACAAAAGGTACAGTTAAAAGTTTTGCGAAATAAATGTATATATTTTAGTAATTGCAGTGTACATACTGTGCATATTACCAGCAGTATGCCATAGATACTGAATGTAAATTCAGGTGGCATTTTCTCCAGGGGAGCTGATCTCTACCAGCTGGAGATCAGTTGGAAAAAGAGGGAGATCCCCAGGCCCCACCTGGAGGCTGGCAACCCTAAATACAATGTAAATTTTAGCTGTAATACAGTAATAACATTGGGACTTCTATTATACTTTTAAGCTACTAAAAGGCCATTGACATTTTTAACATATTGTCTAATGTTTAAGGGGGCCCATTTCATCAAGGGCCTACATGGCCCACTTGCTATTGGGCATGCTGACACCTTGGCCGGTCCACCACTGAATACCGCCTCGATTTCCAAATTACCTGCAAGCTGTTACCCAAAAAAGTAAAAATAGAAGATGACTCTTGAGTGAGAGCATGCTCTGTAAGCACTTGACTGAATCTATATTAACTCCCTTCCTGACATTTATAGCTTGCACTGGTTTTCTCTGCATGTTTAAGCAAGACATGGTGTTACAGTCCTAAGGGGACTGATCAGGCATTCTTGACTGTTGATAGGAGATCATTTTTGTAAAGAGAAATTATACTAGTAACTCGACATTTCTATCCCAGCCCATATCTTGTTTTGCTAGTTTTCTGCTTACGGTCGTTTATGTAGGGGAATCTTCATAATTGTGCTCCATCATCTGCAATCTGAATCAGTACTGTCCATTTTCACTACCTTAGCTCTATAATTCTATAATTATATCACCTTCTGTTGGTTATGAATTGGACTTTGATTAACTGTTTGCTGGTCTGTGATCATTATAAATCAATTCAAATTCAAATAAATTCAGATTCAATACCTTAGCTCTACATGTGTAAACTACATACCGCTTTGATTGCTACTCTTCCCCACTGGCTGTTTCTGCAACAGGTTAATAAAATGGAATCTGCGCACCATTCTAGATCTAGGGGAAATTGGTTGTCTTCTTGCCAAGGTTGCCAGCTTCCAGGTGGAGCTGGAGATCTCCCAGTATTACATTTGATCTCCAAACACCACAGACCAATTCCTGTGGAGAAAATTGTACCTTGCTGAGGCCTCACCGTTCTTCCCAAAGCTCACCGGCAGGATTGGGGCAGCTTACCAGGAACTGGAAGAAGGCCCAGGTGACATTGCCAGTGACACAGCTGCATCGTGTCGTCATGCTGTGATTTTGTGCCAATGAAATACCAGCATATGCCATGACATCACCAACATGATGTCATCCCTTCCAGTGCATGCCAGAAGTGTTGTCACCTCACCACAGCACCGGTAACATAGCGTGGGCCTCCCGCCTTCTGGTAAGTCCCCCCACCAGCCAGCAGATCAGCAGCAGGAAGCGGGGCCTGGTGGCAGGGGATCCCCTGCCTCTACAGGGGAGGGGGCCGGCATCGCCTACTCCCCAAGAATCTCCAGGTATTTCCCAACCCAGAGCTGGCAACCCTACTTCTTGCTTCTGAGTTAGAATCTTAGTCCTCCATTTAGCACTCTGCTGGTTTACCATTGCATGGAATGGGACTGTTGAGCTGCTACTCAAATGACTGAGACGTTGATAAGCATCATCAAGATCCAGCCATTTCAACATAATGTTAGCAGTCAGGGAGTTGCTTGCTTGCCTTTCTTTCCTGTCAGACTGCATATGTCTCCAGAGCCAGTTCAGAATGTCCAGTTGATGGACAAAGGGTCAATTGTAGAAAGACTTATTTTGAAGCTTTATGTTAGAGTGAATGTCATCAGTCAGTAGGAAGAAGCCAGTTTGGTGTAGTGGTTAAGTGTGTGAACTCTTACCTGGGAGAACTGGGTTTGATTCCTCACTCCTCATTTGCAGCTGCTGGAATGACCTTGGGTCAGCCATAGCTCTTGCAGAGCTGTCCGTGAAAGGGCAGCTTCTATGAGATCTCTCTCAGCCACGCCTACCTCACAGGGTGTCTGTTGTGGGAAAAGGAGATAAAGGAGCCGCACTGAGACTCTGATTCAGAGAGAAGGGCAGGGTATAAATCTGCAGTCTTCTCCTCCTTCTCCCTACCTCTTCCTCCTCCTTCTCAGTAGCCCACCAGGACCCCAAATAGAGACGATAGTAGACCCTTCTTCCCCTTTCCTATCTTTTCTTCTCCCCCACTTTGCTCAGGTGTCCACTTATGCAAAGGAAATGGGATCATGTTTATCCGGAAGCTATTTGTGAACTGAATTTTGCTTCCAAGATAGTAAATAGTTTTGTTATCCACTTGACCCTGAGAACCTGATTAGCATGGATTCAGGAAATGTGACGGGCTGGAAGGTCAGACATCACCTGCGTTTAAAATTACACGGTGGAGAACAGTCCCTTTGGCAGAGTTTGAATTGACTGGACTCCTGGCTGTGTGAAATATGTTTGCCTGATTACTGTTGTAATGTAAAGAAGCCGGTAGAACATGCCTGCCATCTAATAATAAGGTTCATTATTCTTCCTCAAGGCTTATAATTGAGGCTGAGTGTGTGGAAATCACTTGTACTAATTGGTACTAGAAGGGTAGCAACCTCATCAGTAGACTGAGATATGAAGCGGAGTTGTGCTAGCTAAAAAAAAAGCTAGGATCAGGCAATGCACTATCCAAAGTTTATTTTCTTGGTACAAGCGGAGAGTGGGGGAGAGGCAGATAGGTTGTGAACTTCCCCAATAAGGCAAAGCAGTAGACAAGTGCACCTTCAAGACCAACTAAGTTTCATTCAGAATGTAAGCTTCCGTATGCTCTTAAGCAGACTTCATCAGACAAATGGGAATGGACGCCGCAATTCTTAATACAAGTGGGAAGTGAGTTGCTACGTAGAATCATGGGAATGTTTTTAGCACATTAAAAGAATCACAAATAGGGATCTGTGTTTGTTAGTGTTAGAACAAAGCAGGAATGAAACGACATTGGAGGGTGATAAAAACCAGACTGCTGGTTGTAGGCGTGAAGTGCCATATATCTATGTAACATTCTGGCTTTGTTAGTTTAAATAGAGGGCATGGTTTCTCAAGAGGTTATGACATCCATTATAGTTTGCCATTAGAAAAAAAAGGAAGACATTAAAATACAGTGGAGGATGGGTTGACAAACAGCCAATATCCCTCATTTGAGTATGTCAATACAAAAAAACAACAAAAAAAAATATTATGATACACTGTTTTAAAAGAGAAATAATATAAGTTAGCCATTAGAAAAACTGGGTGCATAAAAGTATAGTGGAAGGTGGGTTAGTATATGTAATGAGACAAACAGCCCACATCCCTCATTTGAGCATGTCAACACAAAAAAAACCCCATTATTCTAATACACTGTTCTAAAAGAGAAATACATTGGAACACTGTGGATGCACAGCTATACTCAGTGAGAGTTGGTTTAGCATATGTAATGAGATAAAAAAAAAAACCCAATATCCCTGTTCAGTCCTGGAGAGGTGTTTGTTCCATGTTTCATGATAATTTGTAATTCAGCAATTTCTCTCTCCATTCTGTTCTTGAAGTTCCTTTGTAGTCTGCTTAAGAGCATATGAAAGCTTACATTCTGAATAAAACTTAGTTGTTCTTAAAGATGCACTTGTCTACTGCTTTGTTCTATTGCTTCAGACCAACACGGCTGCCTACTGGGATCTTCTCCAATAAGGATCCTGTGGATATAAAAGTGACTCAGATTATTGTTAAGCTTCCTTATAATATATAGCCAGGGTCCTTGTCCTTTTTGAACCTATCAGCGCTTCTGCAATTTTGAGAAAAAGTAGTAGATGCCACCACAAAATGGCTGCTGTGGGAGGCAGGACTAATTTTAAAATGACTTCCATCGGAGGAAATTACAAAATGTTTCTTCCTATAATGGGAGTGGCTGTTTTCAGTTGGGAACTCACCTTCTGCAGACTCCCAGGTGATGCCACCTGGTGTCTTTTTGATTAGTCTTCTGAACTTAGGGCAAGGCTTGAGTGATAGGAAGTGGAGAAAAATCCCGGGAAGAAGAAAAGAATCTGAGGTAGTGGTATTTTCCACATAGCTGTACATATGACAATTCAAGATGGGGCCTATTTAATAGAATTGTTACTCTGATTTTTAGCTCCTATCTGTTTTTACTCCAAATATGGCCGTCCTAGTCCTATCTGCTTTTGATTGTCTGGTTTTTGGCTACTTCTGTGCTTTGGGGATGTATGGCGTTCTGCGATGACCTTTGATTAAATTAAATTAAATTAAATTAATTAAACATTATTTACTAAATCAAAAGTAATTAGATCAGAGGAGTTAGCATCAGTTGATTACATTTTCAAAAGAAAATAATGCAGACTGTAAAATAAACCACAGAAGATTTAGATGTGGGACTACATAATTTCTAGGGATCCGTTGGTTTATCAACCTTTTGTTGTTTTTTATTGTTCAAAAGGCACAAAATGTTTTCTTGAGCCAACTCGGTAGGTTTCTTCTTTAAAACAAAGTTAATTAAGCATGACCTGTGTAACTGTGACTCATTTTATGACAAACACTAGCATTAAATAAATGTTTTGCAGAAAAGGTCTGTTACAGTCCAGCAAGGCGCTT
This sequence comes from Heteronotia binoei, assembly GCF_032191835.1. NCBI lineage: Eukaryota > Metazoa > Chordata > Lepidosauria > Squamata > Gekkonidae > Heteronotia > Heteronotia binoei. The sequence continues at coordinate 16,995,190 of NC_083233.1, forward strand.
CCTTTGCTTGGCTTTGACTCTCTGCTTGCAACATACTTTGGTCAGTGGTCTTTCATACTGCTGATTCGGTAGGAACTGAGCTGCAACCATGTGACCACAGTCATGTGACAGGAGGAGGGGGAGACAGACTTTGGTGTCAAGGTGAAGAACAGGGCTTTCAGCTCTGGGCGGGGAAATACCTGCAGACTTTGGAAGGGAGAGGATGGGAAGGGAGAGGCTTCAATGGAGTATAATGCCTTCCACCTTCCAAAGCAGCCATTTTCTCCAGGTGAACTGATCTCTGTTGCCTGGAGATCAGTTGTAATAGTAGGGGATCTCCAGCAGCAGCAGAAAGGACCACCTAAGACACAGATAAATGTGATTGTAAGTTCATAGCACCGAAATGTTGAATTGTAAATTTTTATGTCTTATGGTTGTTAAATTGCTTTATGGTTTTTATCTTATTTATTATATGTTATGCCCATGCATATGCATGAATATGTAAGAACATAAGAACATAAGAGAAGCCCTGTTGGATCAGGCCAATGGCCCATCTAGTCCAACACTCTTTGTCACACAATGGCCAAAAAATTTTTGTATATATAAATATACACACACACACACACACACACACACACACTGTGCCTAATAGCCACTGATGGACCTCTGCTCCATATTTTTATCTAACCCCCTCTTATATTTTAGGATAAGGTGTTCAAACAGCGAACAGTTCATGAGATTGTTGCTCCATTTGTAACAATTACAAACAAATATTATTTTAAAAGTAAATTCTGTTTGTAATAATGGTTTGGATAAACTATACTTTTAATAAACCAGTTGTGATAATTTCATGACAAGTAAAATTGTCCACGGTCATATTTTATGTTCCCAAAGTAACAGAATGACTTTCAATCTGGGGGGGGAAAAAAGAAGTGCTAATGTAGCATTGTAGCAATGTAGCATAATGTAGCAATGTAAGCCGCCCTGAGCCCGCTTCGGTGGGGAGGGCAGGATATAAATGGAATTAAATAAATAAATAAACTACCTGGGGGCTGTAGTAGTAGTAGGCGTCAGAGAGAGGTCACTGGTAAATGAATAAATACACAACCACAAATTGTTATAGTGACCAACAATTACTAAGACTATATTACAATACAATAGCAGGGGTGGCCAACGGTAGCTCTCCAGATGTTTTTTTGCCTACAACTCCCATCAGCCCCAGCCATTGGCCATGCTGGCTGGGGCTGATGGGAGTTGTAGGCAAAAAACATCTGGAGAGCTACCGTTGGCCACTCCTAATGTGATAATAAGTGAGAATACAAAAATACATAGACAAAACTCTCAAAGAGGGCATTCATGGAAGATCGTAGAGCACCAAAGCACAGGGAGTTGACTTGTAGCTCCTGCTTCAACAAATCTTCAAGCAATGGAAAGCTCTACTCCATTTTCCTTCGAATCAAATAATCCACGAACCACAATTCATACAGCTTCACAATCAATATCAACAACCTCTTCCATATAACACTAAAGTAATCTCACAATATTTCATCCAAGGACATGTAGGCCCTGTTCAGACGCACAGTGTAATCAGATGTCGCTGCTGATTCCTTCCAGATTTAAAGCGGCTGATCAGAGAAGCAACATCTGCCTCCCGGTATTAACTCCTGGTAGCCCCCCCCCCCGGAATCCTTCTTGGAACCGGATTATTTTGTTACCTGCTCCTTTGCGGCGCTTTCTGAGTTCTCCGGTTTCACCTTGTAGTTTTCTCCGTCTGGATAGTTCTGCTGCGATATTAACCAGCTTCCAAATGTCTGAAGGCTGTCCCAGAGCAAAAGGAGCCTCAGATATCCGGTTTACGGTCTCCATTTTTTTTTAACTACTTAGCGATATGTGCATAACCACATAATGTTTTAATCTATGTGCATGCGCGCAGATGTGCATAAGGTGCAAATGTGCATAATAGTGGAAGAAAAAAAGAACTGCATGGTGCCGTCGTGTGGACGGCAGAAGATGGTTTCACCACGGAGTGATTCGAATTGCGGTATGGCAGTCTGATCGATAATATCCGGAACGAAGATATTCGGAACAGAACCGGGTCAGTTTAACACAGACTCAACATGCTGTGTGAACAGGGCTATAGTCTCAACTAACTTCAGACAAGCACCAGCTCAGAAATGGGGGCTGGCAGCCCTAGCCAGGACCATGTGTGACAAGCCAAGACACTCCTTTGCTTTCCCATCTCAACCGCAATCCCTATCCTGTATTTGCAATGATCCAGAACCTGGGAGGAGTGAAAAGCAACTTGTACAAGCAAGGGGTGTATGAAAGAGGAGTGACAGGTCTCCTTCTTGGGTTCAAAGTTTTGCCACTGCCAAAAGTGTTCTTCTGGCTTTGACTTGCATAGAAAATGCAAAGGCTTTAAAGACACAAGGTTGAGTAAGCGTGCGACTGTGGAGCTGGTCTCTGGGGAATGTGAACGAAATCATGGGTTTGCCTGAAGTGGCTTGAGTTGGGGATCAGGAACTTGACAAAAGAATGTGAGTGTTCCTTAGTGGCTGTGGTTTTGTTCTTTGTGGGAGATGGTCCCATCTCATTCAAGGATTCATTAGAGTTGAAAGAAGGCAACACCCATCCAGCTGTGGGGAAGGTTCATGTATGTACATGTGGGATAACCACAGGTTTGACGTTTGGGATAGCGAGAAAGAGAGGGAGAACAAACACAAACAGCTGTCGGCTGGCCTGAAGGTAAAATACCATGGGATGCATATAGGCAGCCACTGTCTCCCAGTTTGGTGTAGTGGTTAAGCGTGCAGACTCTTATCTGGGAGAACAGGGTTTCATTCCCCACTCCTCCACTTAGAGCTGCTGGAATGACCTTGGGGCAGCCATAGCTATCGCAGGAGTTGTCCTTGAAAGGGCAGCTGCTGTGAGAGCCCTCTCAGCCCCACCCACCTCACAGGGTGTCTGTTGCGGGGAGAGAAGATATAGGAGATTGTAAGCCACTCTGAGTCTCTGATTCAGAGAGAAGGGCGGGGTATATATCTGCAGCCGTCTTCTTCTCTTTCTCCTTCTCCTTCTTCTTCCTCCCTTTATCTCCTAGGGGGTTTGACATGGGATAGCGGATCTGCTGTCTTGAAAAAGTGCCTCTTCTCCTGTTCTCTACTCGTCCAGCTGTAAATAAAGCAAATAACTCATCAGTGAGCCTAGTCACCGGAGGACCTTCTTTCTGTTTGGGGTAATGGGAAGTATACAGCAGGGTGCGAGTTGCGCTCATAGATGCAAAGTTATAACTTTCCATATAGCATTTCACTTACAAAGCCATTGTCTTTGGAATAGCAAGTGATTCCGTTAATTGCCGAAGAAATTCATCATCCAGTATTGGCTCATCTCCAGAAGAACGTGTGGAAACTAATTAAACATTTAGTTTAAGGTGAAATTAGCATACTTAGAATTCCAATTTATTCCAAACACAGGCATATAATAATTGACTTTTGCAAAAGCTGGCCCGACTGCCTTCTTTCTTTGTGTAATAAAGGTGCCACAATGTGGGCATAAATTAATTGGTGTTCTTTTTTCCCCTCTTCTTCTTTTCTTTTTTTAATAGCAGTACATTTGTTTGGCCTAACTTGGCAGCTCCAGCCTGTGGAAGGGCAGCTGTATGAAAACGGAATCAGTAAGGGAAACAAAGGCACAGATTCCATGGATACGACTTACTCACCCATTGGAGGAAAAGTTTCCGATAAAACAGAAAGAAAAGGTACAATTCTATCTCTCTGTGGGCAGTTATTGTGTCCTTTTGTTTTGTTTTTAGTTGAGGCAATTTCTACTTTAGTGATTGCTGTTGTTGTTGTTTAATTATCTAAGGCAGGGTTTCCCAAACTTTTCTTTCCCGTGGCCCAGTTATTTTTACACTTCTCCTTCATGGCCTGCTAAAATTTGGGGGTGGAGCCGGGAGACAGGAATTATGTCATTTCCTGTGGTGTCACTTCCAGGTCAAGGGCCAAGTGATGTCACTTCCAGGGCACACTGAACCAAAACTCCACCTCTTCCTTTGATGTCACTTCCAGGGCCATCCCCCAAATCTGCCTCTTTTTCTGAAGTAACTTCGTTTTCAGAAAAATCTCTCTGAAACTCATGATGAGCCAAAATGGGGGTGGAAAGTGGGCAGTCTGCAACTTTTTCATACATTCCTAGGGTCCACTCTTTCCACCCCCACACCTGCATGCAACTATCTGTTTGTGTGTTCTTCTCCAGCTTGCAAGCACTCCTAATGCCCATGTTCAATTGCCTGCACCACCTACACACCCCTTCCTCAACAGTACTGGCCAGTGTATGCAGTTGGGAGTGCTGTTGCCATTGCCATCAGGAATGCCAGCACTGTGTACCACCCACACTGGGCCCTGGCAGCTGCTCTACCTCAAAATATGCTGACACATTTAGTAGGCTCTTCCTTTAGCTGCTGCTACTGGAACCTCGCCTCAAGCTACAACCAAGCTTGCTTGGTTTCAAGAAAATCTTTTGACAGCTATTTTTCATACTTTTCCTTGGCTGAAACACTGGGGAATTGCTGTGAAAGGCAGCAGAGAATTATACTGCAATTAATGAATTAATTTCAAGTTATATGAAATTCATGCAAGCTTTTCTGCAGTTATCCCAAAAAGGATATTTATGAAAGGATTGTAGCTTTTTACTGACTGTGTTTCCCATGCCTTTAAAGGCAACCTGTTGTGCATATATTTAGCCAGTGAACTTCTTTAATCCTTTTTAATATCTACAGAAGGAGTTTAATTTTGGTGTCAGAAAGCTGTTAAAAGCAGGACTAGTAAAATGGTGTCAAGTTCATAGTACCATCGCTTCCAGTGCTGTTGAGATATATCAGTAATCTCCAATAATCTCTTTCTGCCCCACACCTCTCACTCACTCACACAGAAATCTCATAGAAAGGCCAGCTGGCTACAACTGGGAGTTCCAGCTTTTCATTGGCAGAGCTCCTATGTCTGAAACAACAGTATGATGAACAGAAAAGTTTCATCCAGTAAAAATGGAAGGAGAGAAAGAGAAAGAAAGAAATGGAAAGAATGAAATGGAAGGAAAGGAAAGGAAAAGAAAGACATGGAAAGAAAGAACATAAGAGAAAACATTTGGATCAGGCCAGTGGACCATCCAGTCCAAAATTCTCTCACACAATGCCCAAAAAGCACCAGAATGTCCACCAGTGGGGCCAGGGCACTAGAAGCCCTCCCATTGTTGCTTCCCCCACCCCCAGCACCAAGAATACAGACAGAGCATTTCTTGCAGGGAAAGGAAGAAAGAAGGAGGGACAAAGAAAAAAAAAACTTACTCACTATCAGATGGCCCCAGCCAGCAACAATTCTGCCCACGGGTCATTTGGTAAAAAAATAGTTACTGGAATGCCCACTCCCCTCTCCTCCCCTCCCAGCTGAAAAAAACATCCCCCCCTTCTTTGCCACCCAGGCCTCCCGGGGAAATCTCCCCAAAAGAACATACAGTAAGGCACATGAAAACTCATACTTTGAAGAACACTTCATGGGTCTAAAATGCCAGGGGATGCCAGCTTTTCTCTCAAACACTGGGAGGCGAGGGGGAAAGGAAGGCAAGGCTGCCCAGCTCCTCTCTGCACAACATAGAGACAGGGGAAGGAAGGAAGCCAAATGGAGCTCAGGCTTTGCAGCCTATGTCAATCTTCAAGACTAGCTTTTCTCTGCACAAACAGAGACAGGGGAAGGAAGGAAGCCAAACGGAGCTCAGGTTTTGCAGCCTGTGCCAGCTTTTCTCTGCACAACAGAGAGACGAGGAAAGGAAGGGAACACAGCAGAGGTCATGCTTTGCTGGGGGCGGGGCTAGCTTTGGCTTTTCTTGTGACCCGGTAGTGAGGCTTCCGTGGCCCGGTACTGGGTCATGACCCTGCAAATGGGAAACACTGATCTAAGGAACATATCATGGTATTGGGTCCCCCCCCCACATACACACTCCTGTCTTGTTAATGTACTTTTTTTAGGATGTAAAATCATAGTACATGCCTCTAAAGCTGAGTTATCAAAATAAGATGGGTAATTAGCAGGGCTTTTTTGTAGCAGGAACTCCTTTGCATATTACACCACACGCCCTTGATGTAGCCAATCCTCCAAGAGTTCACAGGGCTCTTCTTACAGGGCCTACTATAAGCTCTTGGAGGATTGGCTACACGAGGGAGGTGTAGCCTAATATACAAAAAAAGCCCTGCTAATTTGTAATGGAGGAAGTTAAGCTCAATACATTTTGTTTCGTTTGATTCCCTTTTGCCATAAAAAATGCTTATTACTTACCCTCCAACATTTCTCAGAACAGATTTGCAACTCCCCTGTAGCCGTGCACTGATCTAAAGAGCAAGAGAAAGTCTACCCTTCTGGTTAGAGAGACACAGGGCCTCAGCATAGAAGGCTTCCACAACCGTCTACCTCTGCTGGTCACACTCTTCCACTTTCTTTGTGCCACCAGAGCAGACCAAGGCATCCACTTTGGCCTAGAGGTGGCAAGGTTTAAATACCTCTTTACATCTCCTGAAAGCTCTACCCACTCCTCCCGGCTCTGCCAGACTTTCCAAGTCTCTCAGGAACACATCTTCTTTCCTGACTTATGTTGTCACAGCACCAGCCTTTACTCTCATTGGGCTAAGCTGCTTCATCTGGGGCCCACTGAAGGAGGTAGTGCTGTGCCTCAAGATGCTGGTTTCTTCCGTGCGAGGTCAAGGTATCCCTGACCCACCATCATCAGTGGGCTCAGGTGAGTGTGTGGTGGGTTCAGGCCCTGTACACCCAAACGGCTCTGTAGTATGCAGGCTGAGCATTTCACGATGCCCCTGTTTTCACACATGTGCATTTGTGATGCATGCATCCAGGGATTGTTTTGTAGGGGAAAAAGGTGGTGGAGCTCATCCAGGGATTGTTATGCAGCTGCACCTACTGTTCAGTGGACAAGGTGGGAAGGTGGAGGTGGAACTGTCAGAAAGGTTCAGGAGCTGTGCTCCTGTGAGCTCCCACTGAATCCGAGGCCTGCATGCATCCCTTCCCCCACTTATAGATTTCCAGAGGGCCTGAAGAAGTATAAAATTGTAGATAGATAGCTGTCTATCTCAATCAATTGGGATTAGAGGTAGATGATTTTTCTACCACTGATGAGTCATATATCTTCAGATGTATTAAACTGAGACTATGGGAATCGGAGGAAACGAAATTACGGCCAACTGACCCTTATATTTGCTCTCCAGCTTCCTTAAGTCTTTATGCTTTTTGTGGCAAAATGCCCAATTATCTATCAGACCTAACCACTCCAAGTCATCGCAGGGCATTTATGTTGGCTAGACTAAACGCGTTTCCCTCCAAAGTTTTACAAGGGAGATATCAGCGAGTCCCTTTAGCCGACAGACTTTGCTCCTGTGGAGCGAATACCCCTGACTCAATCCAGCATATATTGCTTGATTGTTCTTCTTACCATAACCTCCGTAAAGATTTATTTGGCAAGCTTTCTTTTTCCCCAGAGTTGTCTATTCTGCCACCCTGTTATTATTTATTGAGTGATACTGAGGGGGTGGTTAGTGAGGCTGTGGCAAAATTTCTGGCTGACATCCTTAAATTTAATTCTGACCATGTTTGAATGCATCTGTAAGCTCGGTTTCATTTTGATTTTATCTCCAGTGTTTACATTTTTATATTCTGTGTATTTTTATCTGAATCTTTTATGCCATTAAAGGTTTGTTATGGTATGGTATGATAGCTGTCTTGGAGAGCAGGGGGGTCCAAAAATCATAGTGATAGGACACACCGACTAAAGCAGGGGTGGCCAAACTGCAGCTCAAAAGCCACGTGTGGCTCTTTCACGCATATTGTGTGGCTTTCACACAGAGTCACAGAACCTTTATTGACATAACAACAACTGCATCAAATCAAGGAAGCAGGGGATAAAAGCTGGTTAATTAAACTTCTCATTATAAGCAAAGTAACGGAAGTTTGCCACCACTTCGATGGTTTCAGCCTTATTTGAGGCTAGTGAGCTTACTATCTTGCTTTCATCAGCTTTACCCTCCAGGGACTGCAATATAGGATCCAGATAAGATGCATGTAAATCGCAGTAGAATCTACAGGATAAAAGTACATGGTCTGTTCCTTCAGTTTCCTTCAGCCCACAGGGACATAGCCTATCAAAGAATGGCCCCCACCACCCTGTTGGCTGACATGGAGAAGGCATTTCTCTCTTTAAATCACTTCTCCAAACCAAGCCAACCAGCAGCTTGGGGAATTCATTTAAAGTTAAAGTTGCTTTCTTTCCACCTCTCCATCCCTCCCCCAATCCTTCATCCCTTGCTTGCTTCCTTCCTTCCTGCCTACCTACCTACCTACATCTGACATTCATGTCTTGTAGCTCTCAAACGTAGGATGTTCACGTCTTGCAGCTCTCAAACATCTGATGTTTATTCTATATGGCTCTTATGCTTGAGCAAGTTTGGTCACCCCGGACTAAAATATTACAAACTTCAAGTTCCCTGGAACTCATTGAGTGAACATTAAGTACAAAACCGGAGGGGGGGGGCATGATGGAAGAGTCTAAAGTCTGTAGGATGCTTAAATGAAGGCTGTGAGGGGTCCGCAGTGCCTTCTGGAGAATGACAATGCTAGTAACTCACACTAATGTGGATTTAACACAACACTCCTAAAGGTGAAATGGGGGAAATATGGGTGACAGTTTTCCATGGAGGGTGCACCGCACAACAAAAAGGAATTGTTCAGGATACATAGCAGTTGTTATGTTGTTTTAGAAACAAAGACTTACCTGCCAGTGATGGTAAAGGCTGAGAGTTTTGCCTGCACTTTCCAAGCAAGATAATATTGCATTTTGGCTTTATTGGGCATATTTTTGTTTGTTTGTTTTCCACCTTTCCCCTTCACCTTCCTTTTCTGGGAAGATAGTTCACCCTGTGTATTCCATGCACTCTATAAACTGAGCTCTTTTGAACTCGTCAGTATGTGTTCTCTATGCAGGGAGTTTATTTTGCAGCTTTTTATTTTGATCAAGTTGTCTTGCTGTATCTACCTCTTGAACTTCACCTGTCTGAATCTGATCCTAGGATATTGGTATAGATGTGTTATCATAGGTTTTTGTCTGGGGGGAGAGGCGGGGATTTAAAGCAGGGATGGGGAACGTCCAGCCTGAGGGCCATTTACAGCCCTCAAGATCACTTGGTCTGGCCCTCAGGGATTGCTGGCCGAGCTGAGCCATGTGGTGGCTTCCCTGGGGCCTGGCTGACCGGTCAGGATCATTGCAGGGCCTGGAAAAGTCACTGTCACAGTTTAGGTATGTTTCCTCTTCATTTGTAAATTTCCCTTTCTTTCTGTTTCTTCCCCCCATTTCTTTGTTTCCCTTAATTCCACTTTCTTTCTTTTCCTTCATTCCCGTTGTTACATTAATTTTGTCGGCCTGAATTATTCTCCCTGAGTGGAGCACTGTTTTTTAAGTTGATAATTATGTACGGCCCGCGAATGATGTTATAAATAACCAAGTGGTCCTTGGCAGAAAAAAGGCTCCCCAACCCTGATTTAAAGGGTTTTGTGAATATTTGACTGCACTTGTATATCATTTTAAAAATTTAATTTTAAAGAAGAATGCGCAAAAAAATAAAATAAATAAATAAATAGGAACACTAAACATCTAACTAGTGGCTTTTATACCAAAATATTTTTACTAAAAAAATAATAATAATAGCCCTACCATTTGTTTTGAGGAGTTTTGTGTGTGTGTCCTCACGTTGCAGCCAACTTAAGGCAACCCTATTGGGTTTTCAAGGCAAAAGACAAAAAGCAAACAGAGCTTCTGCAGAGCAACCTTGGACTTCCTTGGTGGTCTCCTATCCAAGCACTGACCAGAACCAGCCCTGCTTAGCTTCCGAGACCCGACTAGATTAGACTAGCCTAAGCCATTCAGGGCAGAGTGGCTCCAGATTTACAGTTCAAATATGCTGTTGTGACTCTAAGCAACTGTGTGTGCGTGTGTGTGTGTCTCTAATGCAGAATTGATTATGTAACTCCTGTCTTTTGCATTCCGGATCCAAAACTGATCTTCAGAGCCAGGAGAGCCTGTGTTCCGTACAGTTCATGTTTGTTCTCCCCTGGTTTAATCAATTCGGAATGACACAAAGATGAATGCTGTGTCTGGGCTGGTTGCCAGAGGTTCTGAGGCTGGGTAAAGGTGTCAGAAAGGATTTCTTAGCTAGCATCAGCATGCGACCATTTTGGGAAGCAGCACCTCAGTTGAAGGCAGCAATGGATGTTAAGCAGCTAATTGGCCAGGGCTAAGACAGCTGGGTTTTTGTTTACCACATAAGGAGGAGGACTATAAGGGCTTGCTCAGTTTTTAAGCAACCCAAAGTGGGATTGGATAAACATATGGAGCAGAGATCCATCAATGGCTATTAGCCATAGTGTATGGATCGAACTCTCTGTCTGGAGCAGTGATGGTCTATATTCTTGGTCCTTGGGAGGCAACAGTGGGAGGGCTTCTAGTGTCCTGACCCCACTGGTGTTTTTTTTTTGGTTTTTTTGTTGTTCTTTATTTGTTTTTTTGCCACTGTGTGACAGAGTACTGGACTGGATGGGCCATTTGGCCTGATCCAATGTGGCATCTCTTACGTTTTAATGTTCTTACATAAATATGAGGTTGCTGTTCTTGTGTTGCTCAACAAGTTTGGTTCATTGGTGTCGACTCTGTTCAGATATCACGTGAAACCATGCTTTTGTGACACTAGTTACGGTTAGCGTGGATATCTGAATGCAAGCCAGCCTGTTCATGTCAAACAAGGGTCTAAATGCATGGTTTATTATCTGCAGTATCTTAAAATGGTTTAAGATGATGTACGGATGTGGAAGCCTCTAGGGTAGCCAGGTACAATCATCATGCCAGTGACAGAATTGAGGGGGTGTTCTGGAAGTGAGCAGGGACACGGCTGACATGCATATGTCACCCCAAAACCAATGTGCCACACACACCCTAATGTCACCGACGCGACACACCTATGTCACTTCTAGGTGATGTCAGCACGTCATGTGTAATGTCATTGTTTGGGAGGTGGGGGGAATTTCCTTCTGCTGGCTGCCAGTGGGCAGGAGCCCATGAAAGCCGAGATCCCCTGCCCCCACCTGGTAACCCTGGAATGGTAAACCTGTTACATCATAGCTTAATCCTGGCTTCTTGCACACTTTAACCATTGACCCCAGACCTCTTCTCCATCTTGCTGCAAACATCAAAAGAGGTTCTCTCAGAGTTCTGCTCAAAAACACCTCTATCCCCGCTTCCCAAATGTGAACCACAAACCAAGAAAAAGGGTATGGCTCTTTGAGATGCCTAAAGAATTGGAAGGCTCTGTTAAAGTCAGTGTTGTTGTCTCTGTAGAGAAGATGGTTGCCAGTGTCCTGGCTAACTTGGATTGAATTACAGGGTACTGCCAATGTTGCTGATCCTTCAGCCATTGGTTAATTGAAACCATGACTAAAACTCATTGAATGCTAGCATCTGATGGATGTCTGTTATGCACATTTTTATGGACATACTCAAAGAATTCCAAAACATTTGCGCTACAATCAGAATCAGATTTTGGTTGTGCCTTAGGTCAGTGTGGTACATAACAGTCTCCCAACAGATCTATTATATATTGATTATCCTGAGTTTGAATGTGAGTGAAGCTACCTTGTCACCCTTGGGGAAATTCAAGATGGTGTCCACCACACCCACCAAGGAAGGAAAAGTACCTAATATATGCCTGCAAAAGTAGGGCAGTTTTGTTGTTGTTCTTCCTAAAGGTATGGACATGGACATATGAAGCTGCCTTATACTGAATCAGACCCTGGGTCCATCAAAGTCAGTATTGTCTACTCAGACTGGCAGCAGCTCTCCAGGGTCTCAAGCTGAGGTTTTTCACACTTATTTGCCTGGACCCTATTTTGGAGATGCCAGGGATTGAACCTGGGACCTTCTGCTTACCAAGCAGATGCTCTACCACTGAGCCACCGTCCCTCCCCGATTTTGGATACATGAAATTCATTGGTGTAGCCTCTTAACATATCAAAGACAAGGTATGGATATATTCAGGGGTCATTTTGTAGAAAAATAGGCGGTGGAGCTCATCCAGGGATCATTATGCAGCTGCACCTACTATTCAATGGAAAAGGTGGGAAGGAGGAGGTGGAACTCTCAGAAAGGTTCAGGAGCTGTGCTCCTGTGAGCTCCTGCTGAATCCGAGGCCTGGATATATTACTTTAATCCTGGTAGTAGCTCTAATCAGTCAACAATAGGGAAAAATACTTAGGATATATGGAGTCACTGCTATTGTTCATCTCCCTGAGGCTATAGTGATATCATTTCTGAGGGAAAGCTGTCTAGCCAAAGTAAACATAGATGATACAGTAGCGACGTTGTAAAAGCAGCTGCTGTTCAGGCTTAGACAAACCTTGAGTAAATAAATAATAATAACAGGGAAATGTTTTAATGTTGGGATTGCTGTGAACGTTAGCATCATCCTAATTTACTTTAGCTTTATGTACTCTGCAATGGCATGCAAGATGGACCTCAAGAATGTATATGAGAGTTGGTACCAATGCCAATATTGCACTTCAATGACAAAGGTGCCATGAGAGTTAAAAAGACAAGGTCTATGTTTTGTTGTCATTGTTATTGAAACAGCCTTTTAATGGAACATTCATTGCAAACAAACATTGCTAAATTTGCAGTGTTACGGGTGGGCGTTCGGTTCTTTGGATTATCCATTAGCCAAGTTGCAATGCAAGATTCCATGAATGCATTTGTCATTGTTAAGATTCCACCTGAATGTGTAGGCTTTTACAGATGCTGCTAGTATTGGGAGTTTCAGTAGGCAAAACAGCCTCTGATAGGAAGCCGATAAACCCCAGAGACTAACCCCCGTTCCCTGCTCCTGATCAGAAGATTGCACGTGCTGTTAAAGAGAACAAAACCTAGTTTTGTTTGTGAGCAGCTCAAAGGAGCAGAAACTACCGTACACAAAGTGATACTAACAGGATCAGATCCCAAGGTGGTTGACGTGGATATGTTGTTGCAAAGTAGGGATCTGAAGCCGATGAGCATTCTCAAGATTTCCTGTTGGCAATATGATGGTTGTTGACAGTGGTGCAGAGTGTTAAAGCTGCAGTACTGCAGTCCTAAGCTCTGCTCAGTCACAACCTGAGTTCGATCCCCGGTAGAAGCTGAGTTTTCAGGTAGCCAGCTCGAGGTTGTCTCAGCCTTCCATCCTTCCGAGGTCGGTAAAATGAGTCCCCAGTTTGCTGAGGGGAAAGTGTAGATGACCGGGGAAGGCAATGGCAAACCACCCCGTAAAAAAAGTCTGCTGTGAAAACATGAAAGCAACGTCACCCCAGAGTCGGAAACGACTGGTGCTTGCACAGGGGACCTTTCCTTTCCTGACAGATGTAGATGAAATCCAGATCTCATATATTGAAAACAGAAGATACTGCCTGTACCAAAGCGACTTGCTCTAATCCTGATCGTTTCCTGTTGCTGATGCTTTATTATCCTGAAGTGCAAGCAGACAGTCTCTGCTTTGGTAGTGCAACAAGAGCAGTCCTTGTTATCGAAACATTACCAATGAAGACAAAGCCATCATGCCATGCCTTCTGCGAACATATCACTTACTAGGATGCGATTCCACTGCACCCTCTTAGACGGGGTGACCAAACTGTGGCTCGGGAGCCACATGAGGCTCTTTCACATACATTGTGTGGCTCTCGAAGATCCCACTGCCATATCGGCAGGCTAGAAGAAGGCATTTATCTCTTTAAAACACTTCTCCAAGCCAGGCTGGCCAGCAGATTGGAGAATGCATTTAAAGTTAAAGTTGTTTTCTTTCTACCTTTCCTTCTCTCCTCCCTTTTCCCACCTATTTTCCTTCCTTCCTTCCTTCATTCCTTCCTTCCTTCTTTCTTGTCTTATGGTTCTCAAACATCTGACGTTCATGTCTTGCAGCTCTCAGACATCTGACGTTCATTCTATGTGGATCTTACGTTAAGCAAGTTTAACCATCCCTGCTCTTAGATAACTGGAAAATTTACAGGGGGGGGGGGGATGTAACTTTCCACCATTGCGGAGATTAATGCCAGTATTCACAGTGCCGTTGATGAACCTACTGCATTTCCATCTCCACACTATGGAAGCCAAGGAGAGAGAGTAGTATGTCTGAATTAAGGTACAATGTGTGGCTAGCCAAAAGTTTGTACGCCACTAAAACTGAAATCTCTGCTTCCTGATTTACCACTTCTCAGGAAAACTTGAGCAAAATATTCAGTTATGTATTTGGAGAGCTGCACTGAATAAAATCTTTCTGATTGTTATTAGTGTGCAAGGGGCAGGAAATGAAACAAAATCCCTTGAGTCTCTTTGGACACCACCATGGACTGAACCATCGCTCAGTGAAGTGTAGACAATGATAACAAGTTATAACTGTGTGGTGGAACAGCAGCATTTAACTGGAAGATGTTACATGGTGTATGCAACAACAGTATGGAACAACTGTGCTGTTCTTGAGGAGGAGAAAGCCCAGAAACACACAGTATTCAAGATTGGTGAAGTCGTTTTTGTACAGATTTCTGCATTTTCCGCCATTGCATCTGTAACTACAACTATAAAACTTATCCTTCCTTTTCTCTTATTTCATAGTAATTGTTTTTTATGTTTCTTGCTTCATAACCCCAGGTGTGGGCATCTGCTGATATCATAAAGCATGGTGGTTAACAGAATTCCCTCTATGCTGAGTTAGTGTGAGCTAGCTCACAGTTTTTTAGCTTCCGGCTCACACATTTTTGTCTTAGCTCAGGAAAAATGGTCCCAGAGCAAACTAATGTGTGCAGTAGCTTACAACTTTTATGTCACTAGCTCACGAAATAGAATTTTTGCTCACAAGACTCCACAGTTTAGAGGGAGTATTGGCGGTTAATGGTATTCTTTACCAGCTATACTTTGTTCCTGTTTTAAAGGATTATGCTAGGAGGTTGCACAAATGAATTCCTTGTGTATCCACACCTGAATTTGCACATAGAAATAATCACCGGAGCTAGTAGAAGATAACTCAGGGGTGGGTTTTTTTGTAGCAGGAACTCCTTAGCATATTAGGTCACACCTCCCTTATGTAGACAATCCTTACTGTGTTCTTAGTACAGGGCTTACTGTAAGCTCCAGGAGGATTGGCTACATCAGGGGTGTGTGGCCTAAAATGCAAGTTCCTGCTGCAAAAAAAAAGCCCTGAGATAACTTATTAGAAGTAGTATTTCTACTTCTTGTTCCAGCAGATGCTGTGGATGGCACCTTGAAAATATGAGATTGCTCATGGGTGACAAGACATTATTACTCAGATTCAGAATCACCATGTTCAAAATAAAAAAAAAATGCTGAGCACTAAAGAAGAGTCCTGTTGGATCAGACAAAAAGTCCAACTAGTCCAGGGGTGTCAAACATGCAGCTCGGGCTGAATCAGGCCCCCAGAGGGCTTCTGTCAGACCCCTGAGCTTCTGTCAGACTGGCTGTCATCTGCTTCCTTCTCCCTATCTCTTGCTTCCTTCTGCATCACAGCTTGCTCTGCAGTGCTTGTTCAATCACACAAGAACTACAGAGCAAAGCCTCTATTTTCTCCATTGGCTGAGGCTCCTCCCTTGGGGAAGAAGGGGGGAAGGCAGAGCTTGTTTTTCCAGGCTCCCTCAGTCGCACAGCAGAGCTACTGAGCCAAGCCTCTCTTCCTTCCCCCTCCTGGTCCCCTGGAGAAGGAAGGAAGGAAGGAAGGAAGGAAGGAAGGAAGGAAGGAAGGAAGGAGTCAGAGCTCCCTTTGCCCAGTTCCCTGGATCTCACGGGAGAGATACAAAGAAAGCACCTTTAATACCAACAAGTGCTAACATTTAAGCATGTTTTAAGGGGGGGGGGTTTTTAAACCCATTCAATTGTATTTGTCTGTGTCCTTTATAAAGTTTATATCTCTGCTACCTAATCTTAAATAGGTATACACATGGCCTGGCCCAACATGACCCGTCCCAACTTGACATGGTCTGGCCCAACAAGGTCTCATTATATCAGAACCGGCCCTCATGAGTTCAACACCCCTTATCTAGTCCTTTGGCTCAATGACCAGCTAAATGCCTCAGAAGGGTAGGGACACAGAGACCAAAACATCCTCCTTTTGTTGTCCCTCCACCATACATTGGCATTCAGGGGACACTGCCTTTGAACCTGGAGGTTCTATGTAGTCACCACAGCTGTTGATGGTCCTAAACAGATACATATGTGCCATTATATTATGATTGACTTA
This sequence comes from Heteronotia binoei, assembly GCF_032191835.1. Lineage (NCBI taxonomy): Eukaryota > Metazoa > Chordata > Lepidosauria > Squamata > Gekkonidae > Heteronotia > Heteronotia binoei. Next base: position 17,011,535 of record NC_083233.1, read on the forward strand.
TGGCAACCCCATTTTCTGAAGTAATACATAGTTCTTCCGTTAACCAGGTTGGCATTTTCATCCTGATTTGTTTGCTTCTTTTAAGTTTTCAGTACGGATTTTATCTGAATCTCCATTACAGTGGCTTTAAATTACTTGTAGGCTTCCAAAAGCAATTTGATCCTTTTTGACATCTTCGACCTTCTTAATCCCTTTGCTTTGAGCTGCATCTCCTTGTTTGAAATCTAATATTACTGTGTTCATCTTGATGGGGATATTTTCTGCTTTCTGTATGTGGATTTCGATAGCGTTATGTTTCCAATAATTTTGGCAACGCTTTTCTCATGCCATGCTCCTGGTTTTGGGCAGTGTTTTAATGACTAAGGCCTAGGTCACACATGAGGTGAAAATGAGGTCTCAGAGAGCGGATAGCTTAGAATGGAAAGCACCACTTCACACCACAAATGAAGTATCAGGGAGGATCACATTTTAAAATATTCTCGTATGCTAAAAATCCCTAAAAGTAAAGGTAGTCTCCTGTGCAAGCAGCAGTCATTTCAGACTCTGGGTTGACGTCGCATCACAACGTTTTCACAGCAGACTTTTTACGGGGTGGTTTGCCATTGCCTTCTCCAGTCATTTACACTTTCCCCCCAGCAAGCTGGGGACTCATTTTACCGACCTCGGAAGGATGGAAAGCTGAGTCAACCTTCAGCCAACTACCTGAACCCAGCTTCTGCCAGGATCGAACTCAAGTCATGAGCAGAGAGCTCAGACTGCAGTACTGAAGCTTACCACTCTGCACCTACCAAATAGTAAACTAGCAGATCAAAAAAAGATGGATTGGGAGGGGTAGAACTTTTCATCCTGTTTTTTCCCCACCCGCCCCCTTTTTTTAAAAAAAAAATTGAGTTTTTAATATGAAGGAATATTCTAAACTGGAAACTAAATCTGGTGCAGTCCATTCTGCAGTCCGCCCCACCTCTTCACCATCCTAAACAAAGGTCTAGGGTTGCTAATCCCCAGTTGGGAGCAAGGGATTCCCTGGTTTTAAAGCCCTCCCCCTCCTTTGGGGATATCAGAAAGTGGGAGGGACATCAACTGACACTCCATTAGTCCCTGTGGAGACTGATCCTCATAGGGTATAATGGAGAATTGATCTATGGATATCTGGGAACTGGGGGGGGGGGTGTTTTTTGAGATAGAAGCACCAAATTTCCAGCATAGCATCTGGTGCCTCTCCACAGAAAGGCATCAAGTTTCAAAAAGAATTGGATCCCCTGGTCAAGTCTATGAGCCCCTAAAGAAGGTGCCCTCATCCGCCATTATTTCCAATGGAGGGAAGGTATTTAAAAGGAGTGCTGTCGCTTTAAATGTGATGGTCAGAACTCCCTTCAGAGTTCAGCCATGTTTGTCACATTACTCCTGGCTCCACCCCAAAGTCTCCTGGCTCCACCCCAAAGTCTCCTGGCTCCACCCCCAAATTCCTCAGATATTTCCTGAGTCTGACCTGGCAACAATAAAAGTTACCCCCTTCTTAATCCCGTTGTCTTCATGGCTTTGGAAGGGTGTGCCTCTGCCTAGGATAGAACTGTCTTTCTCTTGTGTGTGTGAATCAGGCCTAAGGACCACCATGTATATTCAGCAGAATCAAGTGGTGAACCTGTTTTCTGAGAACAGAATCAGTTTTGGTGGCATTAAAGAGGAGAAGGGAGTTTTGAATGCGTTCCTCCACTAGGGCTGTTATAGGTGCCTCAGCATAAAGCACAGTTAATTACCACATATAGAAGTCTGGTCTCTGTGATCTAAATGTGTATTTACCCAAATAGTTGGAAGATATTCTGTGTTGTTGTCTTCACTGATTTCTCCAGGGATCTGTGGCAGATTATGCTGGAGTAACTGTAGGGTGTTGAGGGATAATAAATGCAGACTCGGTAACCTTCTCTCCTGCTCCTCTTAGGCATTTTTAAAAAAACAACAGCACATTAGCCTCCTTTCTCCTTTGCAGAACACAAGGTATAGCAATATAAATAAAACAATTATTAAAAAGCAAACACGATGAAAACCATATGAATAAAACAAAAATTATCAAAACATGTCAAATGTCACAATTTTAAAACTCCAATAAGGAGTGCCAATTAGTCAAAACTAAATCGGGCAATTGCATTCCTAAATAAATCTGTCTTTTCTTTTGCTTTGTTTTCTGGCTTGAAGGATTCTTGTGAACTCAAAAGCCTGCTAACTACTTTATGGTGTTTTAGTTGGTCTTAATAAAGGTGTCACCCAACTGTTGGTTTTAGGTTTTCTTCTAATTGTCTGTATTTCAGGATCACTGTCAGAGTTTTGGTCAGGGACAGGCCCTTCTACTCATAGCGGTTCAGTGGATAACATTGTTTCTTTCTTTTTAAGTGTTCAATTTATTGGTCTCTGTGTGTTTGACACACAGAACAACACCAATATGATGTACTACATCCCTTCCCATAGCTTTCCTCTGCAGTGATAATTGTCTTCCATTGATTTTCGCTTTCTTCCCATTCATCCTTTGCTAACCTTGCCTCTCCTCACCGTTAGATTTAGACTGTAAGGTCTGTGGGGACAGAGACCTGTCTATATTTGTTCAGGAAATTCTGTGAAGCAGTATGGGCTGAACACAAAGTAACTTTTCTGTCCATTTTCTGATTTGCCTGCTATATCTACAGTTTCTTTTAATATAAGGAACTCAAGTTGGTTCTCAGGATTCAACTGTTTTAAGATGTAAGCACCAATATGTTTTCATTGTCCATGTCTCTTTTTGTGTATAATTTTCTTTCTGTGATTCTTTGTATGACTAGTTCTGTGACTTTAAGTTCCACAGAAGTCTTCCTCAGGCAGAATGATCAACAAGGAATGTTAATGGTTCTTCTATAGGGTTGCCAATCCCCAGGTGGGGGCAGGGGATCCCCCGGTTTGGAGGCCTTCCCCCCGCTTCAGGGTCATCAGAAAGCAGGGGGAGGGGAGGGAAATATCTGCTGGGAACTTTATTATTCCCTACGGAGATGTATTCCCATAGGATATAATGGAGAATGGATCCACAGGTATCTGGGGCTCTGCGGGGGGCTGTTTTTTGAGGTAGAGGCCCCAAATTAGCAGCGCAGCATCTGGTGCCTCTCCCCAAAATACCCTCCAAGTTTCAAAAAGATTGGACCAGGGGGTCCAGTTCTATGTGCCCCAAAAGAAGGTGCCCCTATCCTTCATTATTTCCTATGTAAGGAAGGCATTTAAAAGGTGTTCAGTCCCTTGAAATGTGATGGCCAGAACTCCCTTTGGAATTGAATTATGCTTGTTACACCCTTGCTCCTCCCCCAAAGTCTCCTGGCTCCACCCCCAAAGTCCCCAGATATTTCTTGAATTGGACTTGGCAACCCTATTCTTCTATCTAATATACATTTCTCACTCTTCCTTCAAGGAGCATAGGGCAACGTCCATGGCTCTCCACTTTTTCCTCACAACATTCCTGTGAGAAAGACTGGCAGTGCCCAAGGCACCTGGGGAGCTTTATGGCTGAAAGAGAGGATCTGTGTCTCTTAGCCCTAACTGGAAACTAATCATTACACTGCCCTGGCTTTGTATGCTACCTTTTCCCCATGTCTATATCGAGGGGATAAAGAAGAGAGAAACACTATGTACTACTGTAGAAGCACCATCTACCCTTCCTTCTCTTTGTCTTTCCCTTCCCTTGAACATCCAGTCTGAGGGGAAAGTTCTGTATTAGCGCAGCAGTTTGAGTCCTGAATTTTAAGCATTCCGCATAAAAGATATCGCCTCGCTGTCTCTTTATTAACTTGAATTCTAGACAGATGGAGATCAGGATAGCCGCAGCTGATCTTTTGTGACTTCATCATTTGTGAGAATCCGACAGAAAAAAAAAATGCTGATATTAATGGGAAAAGCTGTAATGACAATTACCCAGTTCTGTGCATTAGTTTCTTCAGGGTGCCATTTTAGAGTTGTGCTTTTGCGACTGAGGGTTTTAATAGGGAGCGCAGCGATTAGAAGTTGAGGCATCCTATTGATGGCTGGTATTTACCAGAAAAGCAAATGAGATTGATTGTTTCAGAAATCAGAGGCGATCAGCACACACAAGCCCCTGGCCTGGAAGGATAATTGGTGCCTCGGCGCTTGGATTTTCGATTCTTCGAAGCCAGAAGAGCTCAGTGATTAGGAGTCTGTGTTTTGCTCTCAGCGCCGGAGAAGATGATGCGCCAGAGCAAAATGATGCATTTGTGCCGGGAATACATTTTAAAATGTTTGAAAGTCATTATTATTTTTTTAAAAAAAATGGGCAAAGAGATGCCTTGAAGTGAGGGGGGAAAATGTCAAGATGATAATAAGCGCGGCTGTTTTGGAAAGCTTGTCACTCAGCGGGCATTTTGAACAGGCATTTTGAGCCCTGCGAGCGCACTCCTTGAGTTACCAGACAGACGGCCCCTGCCTAAGCACGTTCAGTTGGAAGTAGAGCGATGCAGATGGTTTTGACCTGAATAATTTATTCGGGTTGCAAAATCTGTGATCCCCCCACCCTCAGGGCACAGAAATACAGGGTCCTGGTATATGCGGAGGTATCCTGCAGATGGTAATTTGATCTGGTCTATATGGAGTGTGAATATTGATGTGTGTGTGTGTGTGTTTTTAACACCAGCTTTCAAAAATGGCACCTCTCATGCCCGGCCTGGAATTATACGGTTCAATTTATCACCTCGGTATTACTGCCCTGCAGATAATTCTAGGTGCACGTAAGAGCAATCGTGTCTGAGCTATAGGTAGGAATTTTCCTTTCAAATAAGCATGCATAAGATTGGGCTGCACGCTGAGGTTTTTTTTTTATCAGTTCTCCATTTGAGTATTTTCGCAGACAGTGTTGAAAATAACATCCATGTGACCTGTGCTTCCTGGGGTGTTTAAATATATTTCCTGTGTGATTGGGACTGCCAAGAGGTGCTATTGACCCCTTGAAAACTATTCTCCCCTCAATCCACAAGTGAGGTTTGCCAACCTCTAGATTTGGGGGGGGGGGGAATTCTTCTGGAATTACAACTCATCTCCAGACTACATTGATCAATTTCTCTGGAGAAAACCGCTGCTTTGGAGGGTGGTCTCTATGGCAGTTTACCTTGCTGGGGCCTCTGTCCAGGCCTCGCCCCCAAATCTCCGGGAATTTCCTAGCCCGGAGCTGGGAAGCCTAAATAGAAGGAAATAAATCAAGATGGGTAGCCATGTTTATTATTTATTTATTACTTCATATTTGTATCCCGCCCTCTCTGCAAACGGACTCAGGGTGGTTAACAGACCAGATGGCGTCTAAAAACAATACCTTGTTATAACCACAAATAATACAAGAACATTTTAAAAAGGTAGTCCCCTGTGCAAGCACCAGTCGTTTCCAACACTGGGGTGACATCGCATCATGATGTTTTCACAGCAGACTTTTTACGGGGTGGTTTGCCATTCCCTTCCCCAGTCATCCACACTTTCCCCCCAACAAGCTGGGTCCTCATTTTACCAACCTCGGAAGGATGGAAGGCTGAATCAACATTAAACATAAACAGTCTACGGTGCTATACTTCAGTATAAAAAATAGGCGAGCTCTGAGCGAGTTCTTCCATCGTTTCATAATAACTGTCGGTGGTCCTCGGAGATGTTACAACAATCAGTCCAAGAGGAGGGGCAGCCCTCTCCCAATCTAGATGGTATGTGCAAGCTGCAACAGTTCAGTTTAGCAGGCTCTGCAGAATTGGGAAAGTTCCTGCAGGGCCCGAATGGCATCTGGGAGGGTGTTCCATAAAACCAGTGCTGCCACAGAGAAGGCCCTGGCAGTACTCAGACTGGCCTCCTTTGGTCCAGGGATAGAGAGAAGATTTCAGGCTCCCGAATGTGGGGCTCTCTGGGGAACATGTGGGGAGAGGCATTCCCACAGAGAGACCATGTTAGTCTGCCTGTAAGAGTAGAACAGAGCAAGAATCTGGTAGCACCTCAAAGACTAACTAAATTAGTGGTAGCGTGTGAGCTTTTGTGAGTCACTGCTCACTTCTTCAGATACTTCTTCAGGTATCAGATACTTCTTCAGGTATCACTTTAGGTGTCTGAACAAGTGAGCAGTGACTCACAAAAGGGCATATGCTGCCACAAATTTTGTTAGTCTTTAAGGTGTTACAGGGCTTTTCTACTAAGCAGGAGGAAGGAATTCACCAATCCTTAGTGCAACAAAGAAAGGAAAAGGCTCCCTCATGATCCGTAAGTGGTCATTCAAATCCTCCCCATGACTAGAAAACATGGCAAGCATTCTCTTTCTGCAGAAGTGCTTTCTGTTATTTCAAGTCAAGGGAAAAGTTAACAAGACTGCATATGGATTCCTAGAGAGGCTTTTAGCTGATGATGAAGCTCTTTCTCCTGCATCATGGGGAGTGAAAGGATGGGAACAAAACCAGACTGATGGATTTCTTGGGGCTGCTCAGAGCAACTGTAGCCGGTAAATTTTGTCCCCTTCATCTTGTGCCCCTGCACGTATTTATTGTGGGTTGCCTGGAAGCACTGCAGACCATCACGAAGATAAGAGTCAAATATTCCCACAGCTAACTGGAGCCACAGCTACGTGGGAGCAAAATTTAGTGGCCGTCAGATTTTCAAGGGACTTTGGAATGGGATATCAGAGATCATGCATGACTGGTTTAGCTAACAGCTAAGTTTTCCGACATGCTTAAAATGTTAGTGCTCATTGGTCTTAAAGATGCTTTCTTTGTATTTCTCCCATGGAATCCAAGGAACTGGGCAAAGGAAGTTCTGGCTCTTTCCTTCCTTCCCCAGGGGATTGGGGGGAGCCCCAGCCAATAGATGGAAGAGGCTTGGTTCAGTAGCTCTGCTGTGCAATTGAGAGAGCCTGGCAAAGCAAGCTATTCCTCCCCCCTTCCTCCCCGAGGGAGGAGCCTCAGCCAATGGAGAAAACAGAGGTTTTGCTCTGTAGCTCCTGTGCAATCGATCAAGCCTTGCAAAGCAAGCTGTTATGCAGAAGGAAGCAAGAGAGAGGGAGAAGAAAGTAGGTTATAGTCAGTTGCTCAGGGACCTGATAGGAGCCCTCTGGGGGCCTGATTTGGCCCCCAAACTGCATGTTTGACACCCCTGGGTTATGTGATATTGTGCATGAGCAGGGGTCATTTTGTAGAAAAATAGATGGTGGAGCTCAACCAGAGATTGTCATGCAACTGCACCTACTATTCAATGGACAAGGAGGTGGGGGAGCGTCAGAAAGGTTCAGGAGCTGTGCTCCTGTGAGCTCCTGCTGAATTCAAGACGTGTACATGAGCATGGGGCTGTAGGTGAATCAGTGTGCTTTTTGATTGTGTGGACTAGAGAACGCATGATCCATTTTACTTGGCAATAGAACAGCAGGTTTGGCTGTAAAGAGGATGGATGCTGAGCAGTTCTGCCAAGAATATACCGTTTTCCCACAACTGCATCATGTCATGCTTGACTAATATCATCTAATACTATATTTTTTTCATCTCCGGTGGAACAGCAGGTCTTTAGGCTTCCATAAAAGTATGGCAGTTACAATCTCATTTAAAGGCTATGAACACTGGCCAACATTACCATTACCTTTAAACACATTGCTGTGTCCTTGACTTTGGAGTTACTGCACTAAAACAATGTAATTGGGTGTATTTACCGTATACCGATATCAGCAAAAGTATCTTTCTGGCATTTTGCTCGGCTGCATGGAGAGTGAGTTGCTCGTTTTGTCAATACCTGGAAAGTGTTTGAAATGGGGAGGGAGCAAACAGTTTTATAATTTTCCAGAGTTTAATTTTAAGTGAAATTCTGAATCTGCCCAGTGTTAGAGCCTTATGAATTCATACTGATGGATGAAAGGCCATGAAGGTATCACTGCTCCTCATGGAATCATAGAGTTGGAAGGAACCTCATAAGAACATAAGAGAAGCCATGCTGGATCAGGCCAATGGCCCATCCAGTCCAGCACATACACTGGCCAAAAAAATAGGTGCCATCGGGAGGTCTACCACTAGGGCCAGGACACTAGAAGCCCTCTCACCGTTCCCCTGCCTCAAGCACCAAAAATACAGAGCATCACTTGCCTCAGGCCTCAGACCTCCAGAGCTATCCAGTCCAACCCTCTGCACAATGCAGGAGATTCACAAATACACCACGCCCTGTTCCATGCCCAGAAGATGGCAATAAACCTCCAGGATCCCAGGTCATATATGGGTCCAGATGGAGGTATCGATTATGACTCTAGTAGTCCAATATTGTGTTCTGGTTGTGACAGTGAAGATTTTTTCAGAAACCATGTATGTTTCATAGATGAATAAACTACAAAAGAGAAAAGGGTAAAAGGATTAATTCCCATGTTCATATGAACATAACAATAGAATCGTGCAGTTGTCCTCCATTGCCTTCCTAATTAAAAAGGCAAAATGGTCCCAGTCCTGATGTTTCTGGCCCTTCTATACTGCTTAAGTGTTTAGGCCTTTGCTCCTGGGGTCACGAAGACTTCTGTTTTTGAAGATGTTCTGGACTCTGCTCCAGTCATTGGGCTCTTTATTCTCTGCAAGGATTAGTTGCCTTATGATACTCTCACCATCATTCTCCCATTCTGACATGTTACTGTTTTATTGGTTTCCCATGCAGATGCTATCCAGACCAAATGTTCTTTCAATTTGTTAATTTCGATATTTTGCCATTGGATTCTATGTTTGTACCGCTTTGCATTCTTAACCACTTCCCACCAGCTATATGTAGCTATGCTTACTGTACCTCCATTGTCTGATGAAGTATGTGTGCATACAAAAGCTTATAAAATAAAACTTTTGGTGCTGATGGACTCCTACTTTGCAAGGACTGAAGACATTAATCTGCTCTTTACTGAGTCAGGGCGTTGGTCTATCAAGGTCAATATTATCTGCTCTGATTGGCAGCAGGTCTCTTGGGCCTCAGGCAAAGGCCTTCGTCATCGCTCACTACTTGGTCCTTTTTAATTAGAACTGCCAGGAATTGAACCTGGGACCTTCTACATGCAAAGCTGGTGTTCTGTCACTAGACTGATCTCTTCTCAAGAACCGGTTAATTAGCATTAAATAGATCTTTAATACTTAACAGCCACTTTTACCCAACACGCTTTTCTTTTCTTTCTTATATTTTTTTTAAATGACAGCCAACTGTTTTGTTTCTTTTGTTTCTGGAGAAATAGTGTTTCAGAAAGGGCAGGCAATAGACACGGGGGAAGTTGAAATCGGAGATCAAGTGATGCAAACTATCCCTCCGGGCCTCTTCTGGCGTTTCCTGATTATGATCCATCACCCAATGTACCTGAAGTTCAATGTTTCATTGGCGAAGGACTCTCTGCTTGGAATTTATGGGAGACGCAATATTCCCCCCACTCATACCCAGGTAACTTTTTAATAACATGTTATCTCTTTTCATGATGAATGGCACTTTCGTGGAGATATTTGTACATGTTTGTGTGTGTGTATTATTGAGTTTCTGACAAACCCAGAGTTAGTCCATGAGAATCTGTTGCAATTACAAAATTTAAAATAACAAACAGTCCCATTTTGTTGGTTGCTGTAAAATGGCACCCCAGTCTGGCTTCTTCTCTAACAAGAACACCGACATCTACTGGGGATGTTCTTCCTCCTTTAAAGGGTACCAACGTTTGGGGAGCTGCACCTCTAAACCCCAGTTACTGGGGGCGGGGGGTGGCTATTAAATCCTAGGAAATGTTATTCCCTGCATCTCCGTAGGGATGTCCAGCTTGGAAGCATCTGGTGGCTGAGTAGCAGAATGGGAAACCGTAGAGCATTATGGACTTCTTGTCTGTCCAGATGTGATTAATGGATGGGATTTGTCCTGTAGAATGACTAGAAGTGGATGATTCATATTTTAAATTGTGAATTTCAGATAGCAGTCAGGGGTTTCAGAGGGCTGTATTTCCAAGAAGGAATATGTCAGAAGGCAGAAAGGAACAGGGGGTTCCCCACCCCCCACCAAGGAATTCTGAGAAGCAAATAATGTTTTTTTGCTGTAGAGGTAGGGGTGGAATTCTAGCAGGAGCTCCTTTGCATATTAGGCCCCACACCCCTGATGTAGCCTTGTAAGCTCTTGGAAGAGCCCCATGGCGCAGAGTGGTAAAGCTGCAGTACTGCAGTCTGAACTCTCTGCTCATGACCTGAATTCGTTCCCGGCAGAAACTGGTTTCAGGTAGCTGGTTCAGGTTGACTCAGCCTTCCATCCTTCCGAGGTCGGTAAAATTAGTACCCAGCTTGCTGGGGGAAAAATGTAGATGACTGGGGAAGGCAATGGCAAACCACCTCGTAAAAAGTCTGCCGTGAAAACATTGTGAAAGCAACGTCACCCCAGAGTCGGAAACGACTGGTGCTTGCACAGGGGACTACCTTTACCTTTTTAAGCTCTTGGAGGATTGTCTACATCAGGGGTGTAGGGCCTAATAGGCAAAGGAGCTCCTGCTAGAATTCCACCCCTGTGTACAGGTAAAATTTCTCAGAATCCTATTAGGAAATATTGGAGAAGATCTTTCTAAACAAGTACAAATGCTTTTGAAATGGGAATCAATTGGCTTATTTGTTGACACTCATAACGCCACTGAAACAGACAACAGAAGAAGGGTTTAAATTAATCCTGAGAGGTAGTTCAGAAGTTGTGGATTATTAGAACTATATATCCCAGGGGTGGCCAACGGTAGCTCTCCAGATGTTTTTTGCCTACAGCTCCCATCAGCCCCAGCCGGCATGGCCAATGACTTGGGCTGATGGGAGTTGTTGGCAAAAAGCATCTGGAGAGCTACTGTTGACCACCTGTGATATATCCAAATAGGTTTGCTGTGAAGCAGATGCCTTCTCTGAATGCAGCAGACCCTTTACGGGGACATCTGTTTCCGAATTCTGAACAGCGTATCTTGCAATAAATTCAGTTAGAGTTTCTTTGAATCTGTGACTTTGAACATAACTTCCAGACCAAAATCCAAGAACAGTTGCAGGGCTTACAGAAAAAGTTACTGATGTTCACACTTTTCAGGCAGAGATTCTCAGTCTTTTTTGGTGCTGAATGCCTCAGGACTACTGCAGTGGTTTCTCTCTCTCTCTCTCTCTCTATGGCCGTTTTCCCACTGAGCTTACCTCAGAGCGACGTCCCTCTTCACCGCGCAGCGTCTGCGCGGATTTCCCACCAACTGCTCCAAGGCTGCTCCGAGGAACCAGGAAGTGCCACGGTTTTTGCGTCGCAGATGTAAACTGGTTTTTAGCGGTTTACATCTGCGACGCAAAAGCCGCGGCACTTCCTGGTTGTGCGCAGCAGTTGGTGGGAAATCCGCGCAGACGCTGCGCGGTGAAGAGGGACGTCGCTCCGGAGTAAGGTCAGTGGGAAAACGGCCTCTTTCTCACACCCAGACAGTAATCTGCTTCCATCATTTGTTGGCCTTTCTGGTGGCCTTTTGGTGTAATGGGCCCTCCTGTTCTGTAGAGGGCATGTACACACTGGAAGGGCTGTAGCAAGCAAGAGACAGAAGAATCTCATTGCTGTGGAGTCACTGCCACCATGGTTCAGTCACAGTATTAACGGTGCAGAGTGAAAGATCTATACATGCTCCTTTAGTATGCCCTGGCTTTGGTTACGTTTGCAATGTACCTCTGTGCACGGGGCCCACTGAACGCCATTGTCTCCTTCCTTTGATGTGTCCCTTTTGTCTACAGACCTTTTTTTATAGAAAACCGAGAGCCAGTTTGGTGTAGTGGTTAAGTGCACAGACTCTTATCTGGGAGAACCAGGTTTGATTCCCCACTCCTCTACTTGCAGCTGCTGGAATGGCCTTGGGTCAGCAATAGCTCTTATAGGAGTTGTCCTTGAAAGGGCAGCTGCTACAAGAGCTCTCTCAGCCCCAGCTATTTCACAGGGTGTCTGTTGTGGGTAGGGGGGAGGTAAAGAAGAAGAAGACTGCAGATTTATACCCCACCCTTCTCTCTGAATCAGAGACTCAGAGTGGTTTACAATCTCCTATATCTTCTCCCCCCACAACAGACACCCTGCGAGGTGGGTGAGGATTGTGACTGCTCTGAGATTCTGATTCAGAGAGAAGGGCGGGATATAAATCCAGTATCATCTTCTTTTCCTTCTTTCCCTTCCTTGCACCTGACCTAACAAAAAACATTTCAATAGAGCTTGTGGCTCTAGAACTAAAGGATAAAACCTTGCAATCGTTGCTTTGGAAATCATTGCTTGGACACAATATATTAAACATGGGGAAAGCTTGTCGCTTCACTCATGGCTCCCCCCCGCTCCTATCTAAGTTTGACGGCCAGCCAAGTAGTTTCCCTTAAGGAATTTACTCAATTGGCCAAGTATAATTATCTGCATTTTGAGCGCAAACCTGACAGGCAGTTAAAGCTCTTGTTCAGGTTGTTGTAATTGCATCCATACTTCAATTCTGGTCAGATCATCTGCAGAGAACACTGAAAAAAACAGTTTATTTCAGTTGTCTGGTGGGGGGGGGGAAATGGGCTGCCTTATAAAGTTCCTAAAAAGTCTGGCCAGAACTGACACTGAAAAGCTGAAAACTGTGCGGAACATGCACGCACCTGCCCAGCGTAGCAAGCAAAAGCTCTTATGGGGTCCTTTCATTTCAGTTTGATTTTGTGAAGCTGATGGATGGGAAGCAGCTGATTAAACAGGAGCCGAAACACTCTGAGGAATCGCAGCAGGCTCCCAGGAACTTGATCCTGACATCGATGCAAGAAACGGGGTTCATCGAATACATGGACCAAGGCGCTTGGCACATGGCGTTTTACAACGACGGGAAGAAAATGGAGCAAGTGCTTATGTTAACAACAGCCATTGGTAAGACGGCTTTGGATTATTTATTCATTTCCTAATGGCGGAGAACTGAGCGGGCGCTAAATTATTCAGCCAGATGTTTCAGCCTGGCATCTATTATGCAGGATCCCAAACAGAAAGCAAAGGCTCGCCAAGGAGCATGGGACACGTGTGTGTGTGAGCATCTGGCTGTCGGGTCAGAAGTTGCTTACGATGTAGGCCAAAATAAAGGGGGAAGCAATTGCCACTCGCTGAACAACTTTTTACGCACACTTGCATTTTAGTTTTCAGCTCTTGCTTGAATTCACTTTGAGAAGTGGCTTTGATACTTTGGTGAGCTCAAAGATGCTGTTGTTAAGACCAAGGGTCCCCAAAAATGTTGCCCACCAACACCTTCCCTGGTGCCCTCCCAAGTGTTTTCAGAAAGTGGGTGGTATAGGGTTGCCAGGTCTGACTCAGGAAATATCTGAGGACTTTGGGAGTGGAGCCAGGAGCAAGGTTGCGACAAGCACAACTGAACTCCAAAAGGAATTCTAGCCATCACATTTAAAGGGACTGCACTCCTTTCCCTTCACTGGAAATAATGGAGGGTGGGGGCACCTTCTTTTGGGGCTTATAGAATTGGAGCCCCAGTCCAATATTTTTGAAATTTTGTGGTTTATTTGAGGAGAGACACCAGATGCTATGCTGAAAATTTGGTGCCTCTACCTCAAAGAACAGCCCTCCCAGAGCTCCAGATACCAACAGATCCATTAAACCCTATGGGAACTGGTCTCGATAGGATATAATGGCGTGCTCAGTGGAGATTCAACCCCTCCCCTTTGTTTTCTGATAACCGTGAAGCAGGGGGAGGGCCTCTAAACCCAGGGGATCCCCTGCCCCAAACTGGGGATTGTCAACCCTAGCAGTGGTGCCTGGTGGGACTTTTGACTAGCAAGGCTTCTGATTGGCCTTTGGAAATTTGGTTGGCTGTGCACATTTGTTAAAAAATGTTGCTTCAGCAGCAGCTGCCATAGCAGCTTAGGGCTCTTTATTGTGTGAATGAAGGTCAGCTGCTGCTGCCATTTTGTGGCCGACTGCCTTTTGTAGCAGACATTTTGTGTCTGTGCCCACCACGCTCTTTCAGAATCCAAAAGTGCCCACAGGGTCAACAATGTTTGGGAGGTGGAAGGAGGCTCCCTCAGTGCAAGATACTCGGAAACTCCTTCAACAAATGGGATTGTGTCTCCGCAAGTAGAATGAATCCAGAATCTCTATGCTGCTGGTTATGATGAGAAGTGCCATTAAGTTGCAATGACTCATGATGACCCTTCAAGAGGTTTCCAAGGCAAGAGACATTCCAAGGCCTTACCTGCCTCTGCAGAGCAAGCCTGGACTTCCTTGGCGGTCTCCCGTCCAAATACTAACCTAATCTAACCTGGACTGACATTGCTTAGCTTTCAAGATCTACAGCAGGGGTGGCCAAACTTGTTTAATGTAAGAACCACATAGAATAAACGTCAGATGTTTGAGAGCCACAAGACATGAACATCAAGTATTCGAGAACCGCAAGACAGAAGGAAGATAGATGGGGAGGAAGAAAGAGGTGGAAAGAGAGCAGCTTTAAATGCATTCTCCATTGCTGGTTGGCTTGGAGAAGTGATTTAAGGGGACAAATGCCTTCTCCAAGCTGGCTGATGAGGCAGCAGGGGCTTCGAGAGCCGCACAATATGTGTTAAAGAACCACATGTGGCTCCCGAGCCACCGTTTGGCCACCCCTGACCTATACAGATATTTTATTTCAGACTCACACTGTGCATAGTGATGCCTTTCTTTCTGCCTCCACTCACTGTCCTCTGAAGTTGCAAAACAAGAAGATGTGCTCTGGTATAAATATAATTAGCTCTGACAGTTTACTGTTTAGGTAATACAATATCACAGTAACTGTGCATAGAGAAGTTAGGCTATCGTTAACTCAAAAGAGTTTCCAGCTCAACGTTAGGAAGAACTTCCTGACCGTTAGAGCGGTACCTCAGTGGAACAGGCTTCCTTAGGAGGTGGTGGGCTCTCCTTCCTTGGAGGTTTTTCAACAGAGACCAGATGGCCATCTGACAGCAATGAAGATCCTGTGAATTTAGGGGGAGGTATTTGTGAATTTCCTGCATTGTGCAGGTGGTTGGACTAGATGACCCTGGAGGTTCTTTCCAACTCTATGATTCTGTTATTCCAGGGGTGGCCAACAGCAGCTCTCCGGATATTTTTTTGCCTACAACTCCCATCAGCCTCAGCCAGCATGGCCAATGGCTGAGGCTGATGGGAGTTGTAGGCAAAAAAACATCTGGAGAGCTACCGTTGGCCATCCCTGTATTATTCTATTCTATGGACTGCATATCAAATATAGCTTGAGGTGGATTCCGTATAGAAACTAAACTCCTGGGAATTTCTATGGATTATGACATGTTAGTCTATTTGTTGTTTTTTAATTGGCTTTTTGGGGCCGCTGGTATATATTGGGATGACGATTGCAAACCCCTATCCGTAAAGATGACTTTTCGGAGGTTTCTATACAAACTTTTATATTTGAGATAGTAATAGAGCTCAGTTTGCCTGCTCAATTTTTACTATGTATCTGGTTTTTGGAGTGTAATTGTATCGCAATAAAAATTATGTAATAGTAGTAGCAGTAGAAGAAGAAGAAGTGCTCCAGATGCCTCTTAGTTCTGATGCTGCTTGCTCACTTTCTGCATTTGTGTGTGTGTGTGTGTGTGCTGTTTCTTTGTATAACAGAAGTCATGGATGACTGCTCCACCAACTGCAATGGAAATGGAGAGTGCATCTCTGGCCACTGTCACTGTTTCCCAGGCTTCCTCGGTCCAGATTGCGCACGAGGTAGGGCCGCGTAATTGAAACAAGTAAGGCCATAACTGGTTTTTGAACGAGCTCTCGGTAATTTTGAAAAGTGGCAAACCAGGCAGGATATTGGCACTCGGACTTATCCACCGGGCAAAGATGCCGGCATCAGCAGTTTCAAAATGACCGCTTAATGTCATGTTCCCAGCTACTGAACAGGTTACGGCAGAGATGACTGTGGGCCGGAACATAAAAATCCAGTTTAAAGTTAAAGCAATTTAAAGGAACAAGCTTGAATCTGCACATCATTATTTGTATTGCTCCCCAGATAAGCATGTTCTATTTCACGTTGTTGCTCACTGAACTAAGATAGACATGATGGTTTGGGATCATTTTCTCCAGTGTTTAACTGGTTCAAAGGCTGAGGGTAGCTCTGGCTTTGCTGCAGAATTGAAATGCACTCACTGCTCCTCAAGAGCAGCATCACCACTTCAAAGCTGGGTGCATAAAAGCTCCCAGCTCTTTGCAGTTGTGTTGCCTGAAGCACCCACTGTCAACTCACAGGCTCCTGTGCTAAACTGAAAGTTTCATCTTGGTGGAATTGATCAAGGGACTAGTTGGCATTTCAAGGTCCTTGTCTTTTGACCTATCTCTCAGTTGTAGAGAACGTTCCCAAAATGGGATCATACTATGTGTAAGACTAAGGAGACTTTGCAAAACACATCTTGTTATAGGCACTGTTTGAATGCCACAGACAAGCCGTAACTTGTTCCATTATGAGAACAAGCCTTCGAAGTCTTCTGACACGAACATTCCCTCTTGCTTTCCTTTGTGCAGATCTTGGAGACGGAAGAATTCCTGGTTCCTGAGAAACCACAGTTAATTTTGTAGACCAGTAGCCCCCAACCTTTTTGGCACCAGGGCCTGTCCGCCCACCGTGGCCCCAGGGCCAGCAGGGTGGGGCACCAAATTTGGCCTGCCCCGCCCCCCATGGTGCCTCCTCCTCCCTCCATTTTCATAATTTTAAGGCCCAGGAAGGGGCAGTGAAGTGCCTCCCTGGCTCTTTAAAAAAACGTGGCGGCAGCGGTGAGCGACCCGCTGAAAAAGCGGCACTACTGAAAAAGCGGCACTGCCCTTGCCTCCTTCCCATGCCCAGGAAGTGGGGAGGAGGCAAAGGCAGCACTGCTTTTTCAGCGGGGCGCTCACCACTGCTGCCGTGGTTTTCCCCACCGATCTGCTGATCGACGGGGTGGGGGGAGGGGGTAAGCCTTTAAAGAGCCCAGGAGGCTCTTCATCGCCCCTTCCTGAGCCTTAAAATTGTGAAAACGGGGAGAGGCACCGCTGGGAGGCGGAGCAGCCTAGTTTATAACAGGCCATGGACCGGTACCAGTCCACGGACCAGGGGTTGGGGACACCTGCTCTAGACAAAAGAGCAAGCTGTGCTTTGTCCAGTTTGCCTGCAAACTGGGATCCCAAACCATAGTTAAACCGTACTCAAACCATAGTTTGGAATCCCAAGTTTGTGGAAGAAACAAATTTCATTTTGTCCAGGCACCCATCTTCAAATTCACGATTAACTGCAGCAAGTTGAAGACTTTTGTCTTCAAAAACAACAACGTGCAAGGAGAAGGGAAAGAAGGACAAGCCTACGAACACAACTGTTAAAACTGGGCTTGTGCCTACAACAAATAAACTGGGTAAATACGGCCTTTGTTCTTGCAACAAACAAGCTACAGTTTATCCTTGATTTCTGAGTGCAGCCAGATTGGAGCAACTAAATTAATGTAGCAGAGAGGGGTGTGTATTTTGCAAACTGCTGGATGTCAGTGGATGCCTTCAAGCTTTTGGGAGAACTGAAAACATAAGTGTGAGAAGAGAAGGACATGGCAAACTGGAAGCAGAACTAGTGAAATCTTTTGCATGACACTCCTGTAGGCATCATAAACATTTGAGCTGTTTCATCATCTGCAGATTCCTGCCCAGTGTTGTGCAGTGGGAACGGGGAGTATGAAAAGGGCCATTGTGTGTGTCGCAATGGGTGGAAAGGTCCCGAGTGCGATGTTCCGGAAGAGCAGTGCATTGACCCCACCTGCTTTGGTCATGGGACTTGCATCATGGGAATTTGCATCTGTGTCCCTGGATACAAAGGAGAAATATGCGAGGAAGGTTTGTGTCTTCCTTCCTTCCTCCCTCCCTCCCTCCCCCCCTCCCTAACTTCCTTCCTTCCTCCCTTCCTTCCTTCCTTCCTTCCTTCCTTCCTTCCTTCCTTCCTTCCTCCCCCCCTCCCTCTCTTCCTCCCCCCTCCCTCTTTCCCTCCCTCCCTCCCTCCCTCCCTCCCTCCCTTCCTTCCTTCCTTCCTTCCTTCCTTCCTTCCTTCCTTCCTCGCTCCCTCCCTTCCTTCCTTCCTTCCTTCCTTCCTCCCCCCTCCCTTCCTCCCTCCCCCCTCCCTCCCCCCTCCCTCCCCCCTTCCCCCTCCCTCTCCCTCCCCCCTCCCGCCCTCCCTTCCTTCCCAGACTTCTTAAATACCTATAGTTTGGTGTGATGTAACGTCTGAGCTGACAAACCAAGTTATTGATCCTGCAGTGCTGGCTGAAAGGGAAAACAAATGCAGGCTCTTCCTAAACCACGGTTTGCCTGTGCAGCTGGAGGTTCAAATTGTGCTTGCGGTTCTGAATGGCGAGCAGTGCAAAAACATTTGGTGTGCTGCCCAAACTGAATCATTGCATAATAAAATTAGACTTATTAAACTGGGCAATATTTTAACTCAGCGTGAAAAATGCATTTGACGTTTTGCTCTGTGTAATTTTGATTTCATTATTCCTTTTTCTCTCCCCCCCCACCTCCAGAGGACTGTTTAGATCCGATGTGCTCTGGCCACGGGGTCTGTGTCCAAGGGGAATGTCATTGTTCCATGGGCTGGGGTGGAGTTAACTGTGAGACTTCACTTCCTGTCTGCCAAGAACAGTGCTCAGGGCACGGAACCTTCCTTCTGGATACTGGAACGTGTAACTGTGACCCCAAGTGGACCGGCTCTGACTGCTCAACAGGTAAAATGAAAATTTCCTTCCATTAATCCCACTCACTTCTACAAGGTTAAACTTGCATTTTGACGAAAATAGAGGCTGATATTATATGAATGTTGGTGCATTCAAGTTTGGTTTGAAACAAACATTTCAAGGAGAAAGATTTATGCAATCTTAAGTGGTAAAGCTGCAGTACTGGAGTCCAAACTCTGCTCACGACCTGAGTTCGATCCCAGCGGAAGCTGGTTCAGGTAGCCGGCTCCAGGTTGACTCAGCCTTATATCCTTTCAGGGTCGGTAAAATGAGGACCCAGCTTGCTGGGGGGAAAGTGTAGATGACTGGGAAAGGCAATGGCAAACCATCCCATAAAAAAGTCTGCCGTGAAAACGTGAAAGTGACGGTACCCCAGAGTCAAAACTGACTGGTGCTTTCACAGGGGACTACCTTTACCTTTTTTTAAGAGAAACCAGAGTATATAATTCCTGGTGTGTTGGAGGGGAAAGAGAGGTGAGGGAGAGGGAGCCAGTTTGGTATAGTGGTTAAGTGTGTGGACTCTTATCTAGGAGAACCGGGTTTGATTCCCCACTCCTCCACTTGCAGCTGCTGGAATGGCCTTGGGTCAGCCATAGCTCTTGCAAGAATTGTCCTTGAAAGGGCAGCTGCTGTGAGAGCCCTCTCAGCTCCACTCACCTCACAGTTGTGGGGGAAGAAGATAAAAGAGATTTTAAGCCGCTTTGAGACAGTGACGGATTTCGTACTCACCTTACGCCGCTCTCACGTTCGTCTTCTCAGCGTGGTTTCCTTCCAATTTCACACTGTCTGCCCCAGGGCTGCAGCAAGCGTCGGCATTTTCACGCAACAAACAGAAACTGGATTTTAGCAGTTCTGTTTGTTTCGCATACATGCCGACGGTTGCTGCAGCCCTGGGGTCAATAGTGTGAAATCGGAAGGAAGCCGCACTGAGAAAATGAACGTGAGAGTGGTGTAAGGTGAGTACGAAATTGGTCTCTGATTCAGAGAGATGGGTGGGGTATAAATCTGCAATCGTCGTTGTCGTCTTTATTTGCCATGAACTAAATTGTAAATTGATAGCCCATTGCAAGACAAGGCAAGAAAAAAGCAGATTTTCAAGAGGGAGCCTGAGGAGGAGATACAGGGCAGCGAAGAACAGAAATAAGACCAATAGTGACCCAAGGATTTCAGAACATCGTTTTATTCTCACAAGAACAAAAAGGTATAGATTAGTTAGAGAGCTGCTGGCCCAGGGCCACTAGTGCGCTTTCTTTCTAAGTTGGGACTTAAAAGCTGGCATCCTCATAGCCAAACCTCAACCCTCCAGCTAGCTATCACTGTGCTGGTACTAATTAAAAGTTCAACAGAGAACTGAACTTAGGCACGATAGCCGAACTTTCCTAGCCGTTCTGTGATACCAGCTGCTATGTTGTCTAAACAGTTTTTGTTCAGTAAGTCAGATGGGAAAATCTGAAGGCAAAAGCCATGCGCCCAAAGGAATTTTTGGGTGCTATCAAGCTCTGTTAATGTCAGTGAAAGTTGCGCGGATGACATCAAGGGGATGTGAATGGCCCTTCTTCGACATTCGAAGAGTCCTCCATCTTACACAGCCTCTTTCGGTTTGAGAAATATCCTCTTCACTTAACATGGAAAATAATTCTAATATTGACTGTCTTTAATTAGAAAAAGACTCTCTGCTGACTATTCTTGATTTCATTAAGGAAGGGTGGAAGGAAGATAAAGCTAATACTAATTGCCTACACTCTAGCAGGCTTTTAAAAAGTCTTTGAAGCTTGTTTCCTTGCTGATTTGAGTACTTATTTTGCCCCTAAAGCTTTTGCACATCTCTAATCAACTTGTCTACATTTTGTATTGATTTGTATAGTGGAAAGCAATCCCGTGATTACTGGCCCAGACTTTTTTCCCCTTAATTCTGCAAAGTTTCTGATGAACTTTTGAGAGCCTTAACCTACTACAGAAAGAAACTGGGGAGAAGGGGGGTTACGATCAAAGGCATGCATTAACTTAGTAATAAAATACAAAACTTGAGCATTCTATAACCAAGAACGGATTAAGACTCGTTTTAGCTATTGCCATAAAATATGATGCTACTTTGTTGAGTAATTCAAGAGCACTTTCCATGGTTAATCCCTTGATTGTCTTTATATCTTAAGCCTCACTGAAAATTAAAGGTACAGGCCGTCCTCCCCCATATGTGGAGAACAGGGTGAGGATTCCTGTCAGAATCTCTTTCTCTACCCAATTTACCTCCCCCTGTATAGACATCCTGATGATGGACCAGGTGTACTTGGTGGCCAACTCTGTCCCTTGCCTCACCTTATTAAGAAGACTTCTCTCTGGGAAGACAGTGTCACTCATGGTTTTCTCAGGATCAGGGCTTTTTTTGTAGCAGGAGCCCTTTCCATATTAGACCACACCCTCTAATGTAGCCAATCCTCCAAGAGCTTACAGTAGGCCCTGTAAGAAGAGCCCTGTAAGCCCTTGGAGGATTGGCTACATCAGGGGTGTGTGGCCTAATATGCAAAGGATTTCCTGCTTCAAAAAAAAGGCCTGCTTAGGATTCACCCTAGTTTAGAATCCCGGATGATAGTCAAGAAGGTAACATATTAAAACATCTGGTGTGGGCACCATATATGCCGGGAAGTCTTCCATCTTGGCTCTTTCAAGTGAGTCCAATAATATAACGCTCATTCACATCATATGGTTTTAGAAAGTTCTCTCCAGCTGAGATAAAATCATTGGTTCTCTTGACATATTGAAGGCAGGACTGGATCTACATGTTTTTTGAGGAGGGGCAAAATTTAAAAAATGACGCCCCCTTTTGGGCCATTCTATCTTATGGTCCCATAGAATACAATGAACTCCATATCCAATTTGGCGCCCCCCCCACCATCGCGCCCAGGGCAAGCACCCCCCTCTGCCCCCCCCCCCCCCCCCAGATCTGGCCCTGATTGAAGGCAACTCGAGTTCAAAACAAAACCCTGATAGGAAAGGAACTCTTCAAATAGGCCTCATTTGACCCAGTGATGCAAGGAGAAGAATGTAGGAGTAGATGTTCCTTAAAGAACTCTTTTAGTTTTTAATTTTCTGAATATATTCAGTATCTCCCAGGCACCTGATCGAAATGAGACTGTATTATCTTCAAACTTGTTTTGGAAACCTGAAAAGGCTTGTCTCAGGTTTCCGCCTGTGTAGGTGGACAGTTCTTCTTTGTAGGTGTTCAGAATATGTCTCTTTTATTCGTACCCTTCGTGGCATTGAAGAGACTATTGGTAGAACTCAGATCAGTTTGCAGACACAGGTAAGTGCAGGCATTTCCATGCACACCCTGGGGAAGCTCAAAGGTCATTTTCCCATCACAGCTCTCTGTACCATGGGAACCCTGGGCCCTCATAGAGCACTCCATGGGGCTTTTTGAATTCCGGCTTATAGAAATTACAATAAATACAATAAGGAAAAGAGAGAGAAGAGGAAGGAGTGAGAAAAATGTGTTGAACGTTGTATGTGTTCCTGCAGTCCTCTGAAGTTCAGATGATGTTTGCACGTTCATACAGAGAGATGCAGAAGTGCTAATGCTGACCTCCAGAATCCCAACTTCCTCATCTCACTCTTTCCAACGGATATTCCATGAATTTAAATGTTCATACTATTTCAGGGTAATGCTTCTTGTTCAGGCACATTACTGCCCTTGATGGACAAACCCCCCCCCCCCCAAGTAACTTGGGGAAATACGGTGACACTCAATACAAATGTCCCTTGGGGAGGGCAGGTGTCAGCTGGTCTGGATCCAGGCACAGTGTAGGGGCACCTGGATACTTTCCTGTCCCATTGATGGCACTGGGAAGTTGAAAGGAAGGAGGGTTAGCTGGAACTGGGTCCAGGACTGATCCTATGATGTAAAACATTTGGTTGACTACATAGTAGACTTCCAGATACATCCAGGGCCATCCCGTCCACTAGGCAAATTAGGCAATTGCCAGGGTAGGGGTTCCGAATTTGGCCCTCCTGCCTCTCCCTACGCAAATCCTTCCTTTGCCTGAGGGCTGCACTCCCTAGCCTCCTCCTCCGTCCCTTCCCCACCATTTCAATGCCCAGGAAGGCTTTGCAGTGGAGCGCCACACTTTCCGGGCTCTTTCTGGGCTCTTTAAGGCCCCCCGCTGATCAGCTGATCGGTGGGTAAAATGGCACTGGATGCTCGCGGCTCCCATGCCGGCCCTCCGACATGATCACTATCAGTGTGGAGTTGAGGGTGCAGCAGCAGCAGGAAGGGCAAGAGAGCCACTGAAAGGGTGGCCTCCGCCACTGCCTCCTCCCCCCTTCCTTCCTGGATCGTGTGGGAAGGAAGGGGGGAGGAGGCAGCAGTGGCAACCGCTCTTTCAGCAACTCACTCATCCTTCCTGCTCATCCTTCCCGCCAACTTCACACTGATAGTGATCGCACCGGAGGGTTGGCATAGGAGCCATGGGCCTCCAGCACCATTTTACCAGCTGATTGATGGGGGGGCCTTTAAAGAGCCCAGGAAGCGCGGCACTCAGCTGCCCCTTCCTGGGCATTGAAGTGGTGGGGAAGGGAGGGAGGAAGTGCTGCGGAGCGGGGGGGGGGACGTGGCACCGCAGAGGGGGTGGCGAGTCTGCCTCGGGTGCCATGCACCCTAGGGCCGACCCTGGATACATCACAAAGGTGTGAGACGTGGAGCTTTTGACAGTCTAGTCCAGGGGTACGGAACGTTGACTCTCCAGATGTTTTTTTTGCCTACAACTCCCATCAGCCCCAGCCATTGGCCATGCTGGCTGGGGCTGATGGGAGTTGTAGGCAAAAAAAATCTGGAGAGCCAACCGTTCCCTACCCCTGATGTAATCCATGGTCACATTCCAAAGCATAAAAGCTTAAATCTGCTATTTCTAGGCTTGAAGACTGCCCCATCTCAAATTTCTACTTGTTGCCTACAACCCCTAATGCTGCTTCTGGCATCCTTGTGCTGTTCTCTTTAGAACCATTTATTGCTCTTTCCTCCCATGGATTCTCCAAGCCTTACTTTCCTGACTTTACCGCGCTACACCTACCCTATTCATTCTCTGCTTGGAATGAGCTCCTTTTATGTGTACTTTGGAATGAGTCACAGGAAAAGATATACCCTGAAAGAAATT
Source organism: Heteronotia binoei (assembly GCF_032191835.1). Classification (NCBI taxonomy): domain Eukaryota; kingdom Metazoa; phylum Chordata; class Lepidosauria; order Squamata; family Gekkonidae; genus Heteronotia; species Heteronotia binoei. Next base: position 17,035,419 of record NC_083233.1, read on the forward strand.
GCCTCCTGCTGTAGTCACGTTATTGTCAAATACTTTTACTGAGCCTCTTAACCTGGAGTATAAATCTCAAATGACTATCCTATTGCTGTTCTGTGTATAACATAGGCACCAGGTAATTGAGATAGGTATGAAAAAGGACACTTTTTGACTGGGAATTTTTATAGACATTTGCTTTTAAAGCAAAACACACACAGAGATGTTTATGTTGGCGGAGGGCAAGGTTGTATTTCATATCTTCTCTGGGTCTGGTGCATTTTCCCTGCTATTTTATTATATTTCTGTTCCTTTATTTTAAAATGTTGTCTACAGACTTAAGCTGACTTACCAATGTAAACAAAAACAAAAAAAAGAGGAGAGAGAGAAATGAGTGGGAGGATTCTAACCTTTAATTCTCTTTTTCTTCAAACATAGACAAAAATATCGCTTCTTGGCCTTTTGGCTAAGATCAAGTGTGGTATCTGGGGTTACTCTACACATGATCCTTATTACTCAGTTTCTTCTTCTCTGAATCCTGCATCATGTGTGGTAACTGGGGGCCATGCATAATCCTTATTATTCACTTTCTTATTCTTTTTGCCTTTAAAGCAACAAATATTCTCTAAATAAAAGTCAATCTGTTCTTATCAGTTTATTATCCGATAAGTCCTGTATTTGAGGAATATATATTAAACGGATTTTTGGAACTGGGAGATGGTATAGGGGCTTGCTCCGTCCACTCCACGTATCGACTTGGTATAGCAATACCTCCAGGAATGGTGGCCGAAAATGAAAAAAAAAAATAGACAAAAATTTTGGTTTTTATCTTATCGGGCCTGTTAAGATGAGTGCGTCTTACATTGATCAAGTTCTGAGGTGAATATGTTTGTGCTGGTTATTCGTGATCAGACACACACACACACACTCCTGTAATCTGCTTCACCATGCAGTCACTTTGTGCTCTGTCATCCACACTACCGACACGTATCATGTATATGTAAGCATGGCTAATACCCAGTGGTGAATAAGGAACTCCTTACAGGGGTCTTTGTATCAGAAACTTTGTCCATGTGAAATGTGAGGTCATCGTATGTATATCTCAGTGGATTAAAAAAAGATTATATTCCTGTTGTATGCAAAAATACTGTGTTGATTGTGGTGAAATCAGTAGAATGCATTTAGATCAAGAAGCAAATACGATTGGTCAGTCTCAAAAGAAAAACTGAAAGTAAAATAGAAACTCACATGGCAGGAAATAAAAGCCCACTCTGGCATTCTTTCAAAATCGTTGGAAGTTTATGCTGAACAGTCCTGGTGCACATTTATTTTTTCAGCACGAGAAAGAGTTAAAGGTAAAGGTAGCCCCCCCTGTGACAGCACCGGGTCGGTACTGATCCATGAGGTTATGTCACAGCAGGACGTTTCCTTGGCAGACTTTTTTACGGGCTGGTTTGCCATTGCCTTCCCCAGTCATCTACAAGAAAGAGTTAGCAAATACAAAATCGCTTATATATTATCCAGGGATATAGTATTACTTTTAACAAAACCAGTGTTTTGCTCAAAGTGGAATTTGTGATAATTATGATGATTATAAAACCCAACTGATGATGATATGAAAAATCTGTAGTTAGATCTCCTTGATTCTTTTTCTTCATCTTGATATGTGTTGGCTTTGAATTTGATCTAAGTAGGGCTGTTTAAGAAATAATCACACACACCTCCCCCCACAGACGCACACACACATACAGAGGTGGCCCTACCACTAGGCAAACTAGGCATTTGCCTAGGGTGCTGGGCTGGAGAGGTGCCAAATTAGACCCTCCCCCTAAGTGCCTTAGCAAATGCCCTGGCCACCAGTCGCCAGCAGCCACCCTCCGCCACCCACACCCTTTCACCCCCCCCCCCCAAAGGGGGTGCACATCAAAGTACGGTGGGGAGGATGCCCAGGTGGCTCCCAGCCTCTGTTCTGTGGTACTCTCTTTAAGCGCCTCAGAGAACTTGTGTGCCAGCCAGCTGACTTCGCTCCGCCTCCCTTCTGGAACCAGAAGGGAGGCGAAGCGAAGCCAGCTGGCCAGCCTTCTGCAACCAGAAGGGAGGTGAAGTGAAGCAAGCCGGCGCACAACTTCTCTGTGGTGCTTAAAGACAGCACCACAGAATAGAGGCTGGGAGCCACCCGGGCGCCCTCCTCACTGCACTTCGCTGCACTTGCCCCTGGGAGTGTGGAAGGGTATGGGCAGTGGGTCGCAGCGCTATGTGTGATGCCACAGAGGAAGGCAGCGGCGGGAGCAGCGGGCTTGTCTAGGGCACTGTGTGCCCTAGGGCCACCCCTGCCCACATATCGATTTTCCAATATAAATCACTTCCAAAGTGGCTATTAACTGAACCTGGGGAGTGGCAGGGTAGTATATTATTTACAGATGTCGAGACAGTGTGCAACTGCAATTTTAAAAAGGCCAATGCTGTGCTGGGGATTATTAGGAAGGGAGTTGAAAACAAATCAGCCATTATTGTAATGCCCCTTTATAAATCGATGGTGCGGCCTCATTTGGAATACTGTGTACAATTCCGGTCACCACACCTGAAAAAAAGATATTATAACACTGGGAAAAGTGCAGAAAAGGGCAACTAGAATGATTAAAGCACGGGTGTCTGAATGAATGAATGAACTTTATTACAGTCATAGACCAATATAAAAACTATAACACATCATATAAAACCCTCCTAAAATACCTGATAGTATAAAATACCCTCCTAAAAAAACATAAAATACAATAAAATACATAAACATTTCCCCACCTATACAATCCAAGATAACTAAAATATAATTTAACCAATTTTAAAATTCAAGTCAGTTCCAATTTATATAAATCCTTTAAATCAGAGTATATAAAAACATTTATAAACTAAAATTCCAAGTGATCATACAAGACATGCAGTTTCTTGTTTCTTAGTATGGAACTTCACAAGATAATGGCAAAATTTGGCTATCTGTCTAGAGATAGTTGGACTTGCATCCACCAAAAGTTTCTCCAAACATGCCTCGTCCGCGTCTGCCATTGGTTTAACTACAAACAGGGAAACAAACCTATCCCTCTGTACTTGGTGGAAAGGGCATCGAAAAAACATATGAGTCATCGACTCCACCTCTCCCATAGCACGGGTGTCAAATGTGCGGCTTGAAGAATGGATCAGGCCCTCAGAGGTCTCCTATCAGGCCTGCAGGCAACTCACAGTCATCTGCTTCCTTCTCTCTCTCTTGCTTCCTTCTGCATCACAGCTCGCTTTGCCAGGCTTGCTCTATCACACAGTAGCTACAGAGCAAAGCCTCTATTTTTTTTCTCCTTCGGCTGGCCAGCACATGAAGCAGCTTAAGGACAAAAGCTCACAACGTCCAGCCATTTCATGTTTTCCCCAGAGGCTTAGGCTCAGAGAATTTACCATGAGATTTCTGTAATGAATGCCAATAAGTGAAAAGTAGACTTGCAACTTACAGACACACACCCGAACAACACCTGACCAGCATACTTAAGATTGCTACAGCACAGACATTGTCTCCAGATTTTGATGCCATAATTCAGAGCAAGAGGTGTCAGTTATAAATAAAATATTGCAAGAGTGCTAATTTTTAAGCATGTCTTATGTTAAGTTTTTTTTAAAACAACTTTAATTGTGTTCGTGTCCTTTATGAAGTTTACATCTCTGCTATCTGGCATTACATTTTATGACACACATGGCCCAGCCAAACAAGGTCTCTTTTATGTCACATCCGACCCTCATAACAAATCAGTTCAACACCCCTGGAACATTTTCCCTATGAAGAAAGGTTAAAGCACATGGGGCTCTTTAGCTTGAAGAAACGACAACTGAGGGGTTACATGATAGAGGTTTACGAGATTATTCATGGGATAGAGAAGGTAGAGAAAGAAGTCGTTTTCTCCCTTTCTCACAAGAACTCTTGGGCACTCAATGAAATCGCTCAGCAGTTGGATTATTTTTATTGAATTTTTAAAAATATACGAGTTAATATCAATATTCATATACAATTAATTAAACTTATGGAAAGGTTATAAACAAGCATAAATACTTACATGCATACAATAAAATAACGAGTAATGATTATAAGTTGTAAAGATGTATCTAGATATGTAGACCATTTTCTATCCAAGGAGAGATGTCAAGATGAAAACAAAATTAAGACAATAATTCCTGTATCAAAACAAAGTAGTTCTTCACGCAAAGAGTGATTAACACATGGAATTCACTGCCATAGATGGTGGTGACAGCTACAAGCATAGATGGCATCAAGAGGGGATTGGAGAAACATATGGAGCACAGGTCCATCAATGACTATTAGCCACATGGTATAGATCAGTGTTTCCCAAAGTGGGCGATATTGCCCCCTGGGGGGGCACTGGAACAATTCAGGGGGGGCGGTGCAATTGGGGGGCTTTGGGTGCAATTGGGGGGCGGTAAATAAAATTAAGGGGGCGGTGGAAGCATAAAGGAAGAAGAGAAGAGGGTGAGAGGTGTCAAAACATCACGTTTCTGGGTCCAGAATTTCTAATTTAGAGAAAAATTCCAATTAACAAAAATAGAGGGTTCCTTTATGTCTGCTACTTAGTGCGAATTCACCCAGTTAGACTAGTAACGAGGACCAGAACGCTGTCCAATTAAAACATAAGAAGGATGCAGTTTATTTACAAGACAGAATAAAAAAATAGAGGTGCACAGACAAACAAGGAACAAAGAAACAAAAAACCTTACTAGTCTATCCTACCAGTACTTGTTACAGATAGCAGCTTCTCAAGGTTGCTTACAGTTTCTCTCTCAGCAATACAATTTAAATCAGGACAGTGGAAGCACTGAGGCCATTGCACAAACCTCTCTGAAGAGTTCCAGCCTGTGGCTTTCTCCTCACAAAGTTTTCTGCAGATTGTCAAACTTCTCTGATTACCAGTGGATTGCTTCTGTTGATTTCAGCCAACTACAGTGCCCCAGACACAGTGTCTTCTGCAGGGCCAGCACATGGGAGTAGGCAGGGTAGGTAACCACTTAGGGTGCCACCCTGCCAGGGGGCGCTGCTGGGCACCCCCTTACTCCCCCTTCCCATGTGGCACGATCGTGCCAGCAAGCAGGCAAGCTGAGAGCCCTGTGTGGTTTTCTTCACAGGGCAAACATTGCCTTTTCTTCGCAGGGCAAACATTGCCTGTGCTTGTTGAAGGCTTCCAAGAAAGCCTCTGACAAGCACCCCATTTTACTGCTGCCTGCTGCTTTTGGGTTAAAAGTGACTGGGTGTTGGCACCTTCCCATTGCACTAGTTGGAGCTGACGAGCACAATGGGAAGGTGCTTGCCCACCCAGCTGCTTTCATTCCGAAAGCAGCAGGCAGCAGTAAAACTGGGCACTCTTCAGAGGCTTCCTTTGAAAGCTCCGACAAGCACAGACAATGTTTGCCCTGTGAACAAAAGTGGCATTGCAGCAGCACTTGTGTGCACCACCCGGGGCTCTGGGCTTGCCTGCTGGCTGGCGTGATGACATCATCTCCGGCATACGAAGAATATCCCCCCCCTTAGGATCACACGGGGGTGGGCATGCGTGGGGTTCTGCCTAGGGCAGTAGAACCCTAGAGCCGGCTCTGGTCTTCTGTTCCTCTTCTTGAATTTTGATATTTTACTAATCCACTTATACCCCTAACTGGCTGTCAAAGTGCTAGAATTGTGCAACTAATCATTGGTACAAAACAACCCATTTAGCTGGGCCCATCTAGATCTTCTCCTGTCAAATACCTGTCAAACTAGACGGCCTCCTGTCCCCGTCAGTTGGAATTTAAATTTCAAAAATTCTCTGTGAACGTAAATGTTACGATAGTTGATTTTATAAAATAATTTTAGAATTTCACGCTTCAAAGTGTCTTCTTTACAACATCTTTGTTTACTCTGTGAGCAAATATGTGACTGCATCTTTTAGTCCACTTCTTGAAGGCAGATTTCCAGGGGGGCACTGAGTAAAGGGGGCGTTAGGCCAAATAAGTTTGGGAACCTCTGGTATAGATGGAACTCTTTGGGGCAAGCTATGCTCCGTATTCTTGGTGCTTGGGGGTTGGGCAACAGTGGGAGGGCTTCTTGTGTCCTGGCTCTATTGGTGGACCTCCTGTTGGCATCTGTTTTTTTTGTCCACTGTGTGACAGAGTGTTGGACTGGATGGGCCATTAGCCTGATTCAACATGGCTTCTCTTAGGTTCTTATGTGCATGTATAAAAATTGATATTTAACTGTAAAAATAAATACCTATTTTAACAAATGCTTTGGCTGAAATGTGCTCATAATTTGTTGTGATCTCATCCTATATAATGATAAAATATTTAGCTGTAATTTTATTTTTCATATATTGCACAAGTAGAAACTTCTTATTGGGAAAATACCTGAGGGCTCTTTGTTGACTTAGATAATTAAAATAAAGAATCGAAAGTGAATTTTTAATGTTCCTTAAATTAGTGTTGGAATGATCAACTCATTTGTCTTCTTTTTTCGGGGGGAAATATCCAATAATGTTTTGAAGCCTGTTTTTGTTGTATTGTTATAGAATTAATGAGCATTCAAATTTAGAATGCATGACTAATAAATATGGACAGGACATAGCTGATTGTATATTCTGTGTATTTTCATTTTTCAGACTAAAGTCAAGTTCCAGGAGCTTTCATTTCTTTTCCCTTAAAAAATACTTTATTTATTCTAAAGTTTCAAATGTAGAAAATAAAACAAATGTCCCTGAGGATATAATGAGGGACAGATTGCTAAAATAGAAGAGCACAGTCATTATTCAGTGAGGAACAGTCTTCATTATTCCAAATAACAGCTATTTGAAAAGCTGAACCTGCTTTTCTGTATATCTTATATTTTTTAATTTCTTTAATGGACTTCTTTTATACATTACCTTTCTCCCTAATGAGACCAAAAGCAGGACTTTTTTTAGCAGAAATGCAGTTCTGGTTCGCTTGGTGTCAGGGAGTGTGGGCTGGTATGCAAACGAGTTCCTGCTGGGCTTTTTCTACAAAAAGCCCTGTGTGAAGCAATGGTGATGTCAGGGGGTGTGGCCTAATGCAAATAGGCTCCTGCTGGGTTTTTACCCCAAAAAAAGTCATGACCAAAAGGATCTTATGTCATTGTCCTGTCTTCCATTTTATCTTCGCAACAACTCTGTGAGGAAGATTAGCTGAGAGCAGGGGTGGAATTCTAGCAGGAGCTCCTTTGCATATTAGGCCACACACCCCTGATGTAGCCAATCCTCCAAGAGCTTACAAGGCTCTTTTTTTGTAAGTTCTTAGAGGATTGGCTGCATCAGGGAGGTGTGGCCCAATATGCAAAGGAGCTCCTGCTAGAATTCCACCCCTGGCTGAGAGTATGGCAGGCTCAGGGTCACCTAGCAACTTTCCATGCCAGAGTGGGGATGTGATACTGGGTTGACTAGATCCTAGGCTGACATTCATTTCTCAAGAACAGCTAATTTGTATGTGAAGCATGTACAGTACAGACCTGATAGGGTTGGCCTCCCCTCACTTCAGGGTTATCAGAAAGTGTGTGTGGAGGGCTGTTGAATGTCCTCTGGGCATTCCATTATACCCTACGATGAATGGTTCCCACAGGGTATAATGGAGAATCAATCTGTGAGTATTTGAGGCTCTTGGGGGGTGTTTTTTGAGATAGGGGCACCAGATTTTCTGCATAGCATCTGGTGCCTCTCCTAAATCCTCCCCCCCCCCAAGTTTCAAAAAGATTGGACCAGGGGTCCAATTCTATGAGCCCCAAAAGAAGGTGCCCCCATCTTCCATTATTTCCAATGGAGGGAAGGCATTTAAAAGGAATGTGGTCCCTTTAAATGCGATGGTCAGAGCTTCCTTTGACATTCAGTCGTGCTTGTCACAACCTTGCTCCTGACTCCACCTTAAAGCCTTCTGGCTCCACCCCCCAAATCCCCTGATAGTTGCTGAGTTGGACCTGGCAACTCTTAAGTCCTAAGCAGAATTACACCTTACTAAATCCATTAACTTTAAATAGACTTAGAAGGGTGCAGCTCTGCTTCGGTTTGCACCATTAATGTACTTTTACTTACTTTCTATTCTTCCTGTAAAGCCAGAACAACAATGCAGACCCAGTGCAGGCCCACGCTCTAACAGCTGCCCTTTGTCTCCTCCTTTCCATTTGGGGTAGCAATGCACAACATGTGAGAAAGCACAGAAAGTGAGAAAACACTGAAAGTTTTCCCACCCTGCTCCACTTCATCGTTTGCTGCTAGCAGTATTAAGAATTACCTTGGAAGAGGAGATGAAGAGGATGTGAGGCGACTGCTTAGGGGAGGTGGCAACACAATATCTACAAGATCTGTACCTCCATGGTGGCAGCCACACAGTCACACCTGTTACCTGCGTGGTGGCAGCCACACAGTATCTGTAACATCTGTACATTTGTGGTGGCAGCCGCACAGTATCTCTAACATCTGTACCTACATGGTGACAGCTACACGGTATCTGTAACATCTGTACATTTGTGGTGGCAACCGCGCAGTATCTCTAACATTTGTACCTGCACGGTAGTAGCCACATAGTATCTTTAACGTCCATTTCTGGATCAAGAGCTGGTTGACAAGGATCTTCTTACAAAGAAGGGTTTCACAAGTCCTAGACTGGGGTGGCCAAACTTGCTTAATATTGGAGCCACATAGAAATTGCTAAGCAGAAAGGTTAAAACGGATAAAAGGAAGTACTTCTTCACCCAAAGGGTGATTAACATGTGGAATTCACTGCCACAGGAGGTGGTGGCGGCCACAAGTATAGCCACCTTCAAGCGGGGTTTAGATAAAAATATGGAGCACAGGTCCATCAGTGGCTATTAGCCACAGTGTATGTGTGTATATAAAAATTTTTTTGCCACTGTGTGACACAGAGTGTTGGACTTGATGGGCCGTTGGCCTGATCCAACATGGCTTCTCTTATGTTCTTATGTTCTTAATAAACAGCAGACGTTTGAAATCTGCAAGACACGGATGCCAGATGTTTGAGGGAGGGAAGGAAGAGGGAGAGGGGAAAGAGGATGGAGGGAGAGGTGGAAAGAAAGCAACTTTAAATATATTTTCCAAGCCAGCAGCAATGCCCTCCCCAAGCTGACTGACAGGGTGGTGGGGGCTTCGAGAGCCGCACTATATATATGTAAGAGCCACACGTGGCTCCCAAGCCATAGTTTGGCCACCCCTTTCCTAGAACAACACTTTAACCACCACACCACACTGGCTTTTGCATTAAATGAGAATTGTCCAGAGCCAGCAGTTGGAGTTTTGGGATGGTCTTCAAGAACTCACTATGAAATGTAATCTAAAAGTCACCAAGGCAGGAATTGTGGTGTCAGGGTCTTCCCCCCACCCCCCCATCAGTGGGCACAGTTAGCTGATCACAGCCACTCGATGAGATTCCAGAAGCGAAGCTGGATCCAGGAGGACCTCCAGACTGTAATGTACTTCTCTCATTTGATTACAGCCTGTTCCATGAATATATATTCATTACAGCTTAATAAAGAACATTATGGAAAGGAAAATTGCTATTTATGATTCCCTAAAAAGAAAACAACACATGGTAGGGAAAATTGCATAGCTGTCAGCACTTTTTGTGTTATTGCATCATTCTGTATCTTATTTTATTTGTTTCTTCATAGTAAAAGAACACATTCAATAAAGGATTTTGGAAAACATTTAAAAATAATGGGTTTCGTATGCACGATAGCTATTTTGCCAGTGCAAATATTAAAGTGTGATTAAGAAACGGGAGGGAGGGGGAGTTTCTTTTGCTGGTCTGTAAAATTTGCACTTTAAATCAAAACAGAGATTATTTTAGATTGCACTGAGAGTTATTGCCATAAATACATGTCTGGCAGGTTAACTGCAGAGTAAAAAGGCTGATTGTGCCTCCTGTTCATTATTGAAAATGAACATGAATTGCAGAATGAAGCTATTCTTATCATATTGACTTTTTTTTTAATTTATAACACTCAGGGCAACTTGCTCTAATTGGTTTAATCCATAGAACTTGTTCTCACTGTCTACAGTTGGGGCCCACCAACCAATCATCAAGAGTGACATAGCTTTTCCAAAAATTCAGAAGCCATGGGGAAAAACCCTGCTTTATCTCCTTTTTTCTTCCCAGTAAGAAAAAACAGAAGATCAAAATGAAATTGGAAGATATGCAGTATTTAATATCTGCATACTGTACACCAGGGCTTTTTTTGTAGTAAGAACTCCTTTGCATATTAGGCCACACATCCCTGATGTAGCCAGTCCTCTAAGAGCTTACAGGGGTCTTCTGACAGGGCCTACTGTAAGCTCTTGGAGGATTGGCTACATCAGTGTGGTGTAGTCTAACATGGAAAGGAGTCCCTGCTACAAAAAAAGCCCTGCTAGTAAACTGATAGTGAAGATATTTGTGTTGTATCAGGTGTTAATAAAATTCAGAACATGAGACCAGACCAGACCATACATTCAAATATGGTTTTTTGCCTGGTGTCTCCAATGAACCGATTCGGGTAGTTCGGCCGGGTAGTTCAGCCATATTCCAAGATTTAATTAGTTATTCTAAAAGAGAAGGTGTGTACGCTTATAGCCAGTACTTGGCAATTAAGGATTTTTCCACAGTTAAAAGTAGAGATTATATTACAATGCTGGTACTGAGCTGTTCTGTATGAGCAAAGAAGAATAGTTAGTGGAACAAAATCCAATTCATGCTTACTTGTCAGTCCAATAGCAGGTACTATTCTTTTTTTAAATAAAACCTCTAGACCAAGGGTCCTCAAACTATGGCCCGCGGGCCAGATGCAGCCCGCTGAGGACGTTTATGCAGCCCGCCGGGTTATGGCAAAATCAGACCGGAAGTGACGTTCGACCTAAACTCGCGTTAGCAACGCACACTTCCGGCATTGGGCCGAGGTGGCGGAGACAGAGTGTGAGGCGATACCGAGGTGAGGTGAGTTCCCAGGCTGGGGTGTGTGGTGTTGGGAAGGGAGAGAGATGCAGAAGACGGGGAACTGACGGCCTGCGTCCTTGTACAGTAATGGCAGCCACCACAACAGACAGTTTTTGTTTTTACTATAGTCCGGCCCTCCAACAGTCTGAGGGAAAGTGAACTGGCCCCCTATTTAAAAAGTTTGAGGACCCCTGCTCTAGACAATCAAACAGCTCCACTAAACACAAAGACAGTTGGCTCAAGGCCAGTTGCATCTCTAACTTAAATAATGATTTGCATGATAAATCTTAGGTACACAGGAAGAGGTTTGATACCAGCAATAATGTAATCTAGGTACAAATTATGTTGATTCAAGAAGACATTGGGCCCTTAATGTGCATCTCCTCTCCAGAGTGAATCGTTGATACTTTATTTAATTTTAAACATTTTGAAGCTGCTATTTACAAACAATTTATGGTTCCCAAGGCAGCAAACAATCAAAATATCAAATCAAGTTTAAAAATATGAACAATTAAACATATAGCAGAAAGGGTCAGTGAGATTCAGTAAGGGAACACTGAACAAAAGGTAAAAGTCTGCACACATTGCCGGAAGACAACAATAGAAGGACGCAGCCATATATAACATTTTCTTCAGTTTATGACCTAGAGGTTCTTTATTGTTTAGAAGTACATAATAAATGTTGGATAAGATGCCTATCCATCTTGCTCATTTTTGTCAATAAGGATACTAAAGAGAGATTTTGTTCTTGGATTTTCCCACAACTGACATTACTAAGAACAAAATTCTACTGAGTGAAAGAATTAGAACTATGGGGGAAGGCAACATTGAGCATTTCTAATCACTGAACTAAATTTAGTGAGATTGTGGTGTGCCTAAATAGATTTATCACCTGAGAGGTGAGAAGTAAGTTTAGAAATAGAACGGCACGCAATAAATTAAGTTTCTCCCAAATCTCCAGAAGTGAGTAAATACCAGGAATGGGTTTCAGAAGTGATATTATCTTTGTAAATAAATCATCTTAGTTCTAAGGCAGGTATTTAAGTGGAATTGTAAAGCATTTTTGTTTAATCGAGTACCAAATGCAATCAAACTCTGAGTGAATCCATTAAGCTAAACATTTTAAGCACGAAGCGTAATCATGCAGTATATTAGGATTTTTTTTTTCAAAGTTGCCACAGCAGCTCTTGAGTTTCTTATCTTCCCAAATATAATCCATTAGCATTTTCTACTAAGATTTTGGAGTTTAGCACAGGGGATGGGGTGATAATTTTGTCCATTACTAATAGCTCTTCCCAGTTCCAATTTTGTCTATCAAAGAACTTTAATTCACCCATATTTCTTTCACCTCAGATTTCTTAGCTTGTAATCTGGAAGAGAATGCAACCATGGTTGGGCTAATTTGGGCAGAACGTATAGAGAAAGGGGCTCCACAGCTTTGTCCTTTGAGGATAATGTCTGCTGTGCCCTGACCCAGATCGCCCAATCTCGTCAGATCATGGCAACTAAGCAGGGCTGACCATGGCAAGTACTTGGAAGGGAGGTCTCCTTGGAATACCAAGATCAGGAGGCAGAGGCGGGCTTCATGCCCGCAGGTTGGAGGCCCCAAAATTGAGGGAAATCCCTACCAGGGGCAGGGGAATAGGAACCCTTGTCTTTCTGTAAAGTCTTGTCTTTCTGTAATGTGACCAAAGTATGATATGCTCAGTGCAGTCATTTTAGCTTCTAGGGAGTGTTCAGGCTTGATTTGATTTAGAACCCATCTATTTGTCTTCTTGGTGGTCTGTGGTATCCCAACATTGGTAGATAACATCGCCAAAGAAAACAGCCACTTACTACTTTTATTAATTTTTCTGTCACGGTGCATTTTCATTGATCTATCTGTTGACTCATTCAAAGTTGCTGTAGCCCTATATGATGATTTCTTTGGGGCAAGACACCAGCCCAAGGATGCCTGCCAATCGTAGCTTTCCTTGGAGAATTCCAGCACAGATAGCATCTGACCCTGGCTATAAAACCTACTCAGGCCTGGTATGGTAACTGAGGTATGAGGTAAACTGATCTAGAAAAAAAGGTTTGCTTTTAAAAAAAATTGAACACGAATGAAGTTTAATTTAAAATTGTGCCTGCTGAGGTAATTAGAACCTGTTGACATGGAAATGTGGGATGTCAGCTTTAAGCAGTACCTGCCAAAGGAGGGGGGGGGGCACTTTCACAGAGAGGTTTTTAATATTATGGTACCCACTGGTAAAATTTAGCAAGTAATCCTCAGCATTCAGCTGTAACTCCAAAATCACCCTCTCAGTTCCATTGTCATCTGATCAAATTAATAATCTGTCCCCTACGCTGCTGTCCTTCAAATCACTCTCTTATCGAGCTAACCCTTAAATAAACTCTTCTCTCCATCCCTCAACAGACAAAACTAACTGTAAGTCCTCAAACCCTGTTTCCCAGTCAAATATTGTCTATTTAGAGCACCACCCTTGGTATCTTGTGTGTTGCTGAGGTAATTTTCACTGCTCTACCTTGTCACACTCTGTTGAAACAAAGGCACAAATCTGATCTAGGGATCCATTTAAGCTACATAGTATGTTAGAGCTGTGTGATCAGATCTCCTGATTTATACTGGGGCAGATGAGATTTGGATTGGGCTGGGGGGTGGGGGGGATGAAGGCAGCTTCACCTGATCTCATGATCTTGGAAGCTAAGCTGGGTCAGCGCCTGCTAGTATTCAGATGGGAGCCCACCAAGGAATACCAGGGTTGTGATGTGGAGACAGGCAATGGCAAATCAACTCTGAAGTCTCTTGCCTTGAAAATCCTACGGGGTTACCATAAGTGAGCTGTGACAGCACTCTCCTCCACCAGATTTATTTTAAGGAATAGCAAACTATGTACATTGTCCAGCTGTTATGGGCAGTTTTTCTGTAGCTGCTTGTACTGAGGTTAGCTTTTCCTCTTCCCCCAGCTGTCCAGCAACTGTTCCAAATATAGTGGACTACATAACAGTAGTCAATAGAATCATGTTTATTAATTTTAAGGTTTTATCTGTTTTAAATGTTTAACCCTTTACATGCCTAAATATTGTTTAATTTTTATGTTGGATTCATTATTGGAAGCCGCCCTGAGCCATTCGTGGGAAGGGCGGGATATAAATTCTAAATAAATAAAATAAAAATAAATAAATAAATAAATGTTGGTCTGAAACAGCAGAACAAAGTTTGAGTCCAGTGGCACCTTTTGTGTATCTGAGGAAGTGTGCATGCACACAAAAGCCTATACTTTGAATAAAACTTTGTTGGTCTTAAAGGTGCCACTGGACGCAAACACGGTTTCAGTAGTCAATAGAGTGAGCATTTCCAGATGCTTCAGGGTCTCAAAAGTACCCAGCCTTACCAGGGGGGTTAACTGGGTGAGATCAGTGCCTTTCTGCCATCTTTCCTGTCCTCATAGGAGCTGTTCCTGTGTGTTAGAGAGAGAGAGAGAGAGAGAGAGAGAGAGAGAGAGAGAGAGAGAGAGAGAGAGAGTTCATAAACGCTTTTCCGAACCACAATTCCCTAAAACAATATGGCGCTCCCAGGACCCAGTTTGTGAGACCCTCTCACCGTGTAGCTCGGACTCACTCAGATAGTGTGGTTAGACATCATCCACTTTCAATCACTTTACCGTAGGTCACAATCATTTATGGTAGCTAATTAAGAGCTTTCATTTAAGGAGCCCAAGAATTAAGGTGTTGCCGTTGTCAACTGGCCAACCCTACTTCCTGGTTACTTGTATTCTACCAGTCTTTTTTTCTTCACTACTGGAGTTAATAACAGCTCAAGGAAACCTATTTCATGCAGTGGAAGAGATGCACACTCCCCTGCTCAGTGCCTCAAACCTCACGTGTTTGCTGTCCCACTTTCTTTAAAAGTGCCATTATAGCCAATCGTTCGTCTTTATTTTTTTTTTCCCATCTACAGTGTCTCATTTTTCAGAACTTTGTGCCAGTAATGACTTAATGCTTTATGGATTTTTGCTAAAATGGGTGCCACCCCACCCCCGCATCTTCCTGTGACTAAAGGTGGAGTATTAGATTCAAGACGTAAAAACACTCTCAGAAAACCATTCTCCAGAACCTCCGTTTGACTGAATTTTAAGAGACCCCATAATCCATCCCCATATTTTACTTGTGCCATTATTCTATCTGAAAATAATTTAACAGCAAAAGGGATTAAATTGCCACCCCTACTGAGCATAAAGCGCAGTAGAGCCTTAACAGACCTTGAAATTTAAAGTTTAATGGCTAACAAGTAAGTGGACCATGAATGATTTCCAGAGAAAAGAATCCCATGATGTTCTAAAGTGTTGATTTGTTCAGCAGAGGTAATCGCCAAGGTACCACTTATGACTAGGAGGATGCCCACCCAAAATGACAACCTTCATCTTAAGAAATTTAATTAAGGGCTTTTGGAAGCTAGAGCAATAAAAATACCGTTCATCGTAAATTATTCTAAGACTGATCTGTGAATGAGAGAAGAATGCCTTGTCTTTCTTGCACATTAAAACTGATGCAGAGAAATTTCTATAGTTAGATTGTGATGGTTTTTACATGCAAATTAAAGCAGGGCCAAGAGGTAACATTCATGGACCAGGATATTCTCATTGCTGATATGAGGACTGCGGAGTCGACAGACTAAAATTGTCCTCACAGCCCTCACGTCTGTGTCAGTAAATTAAGATTTTAATTAAAAGCAGGGATCACCTTTCAATACTTTTTATGCAACAATTTGAGCCGTAATCAGTGTATATCTAACGAACCGAAAGCTAACATTAAATCGACAACTATTGTGTGCAGATTTATTGTGCAGGGTGGCAGAGAATCCTTGCGTGTACCCAAAGAACAGATAGTCCAGATGTTCAAAATACTAATAGCTCGGAAACCAGCCTGTTCTTGTGTCAGCATCCCGTCTTTAATCACCCTAGCTTCTAATTCACTTGCTAAATATCTGTAATATAATTTAGATACCATGTCCAAGAAATTATATAATTGGGCTATAATTACTTAATGCATTTCTCTTTGAAATAGGAACAATAATATTGAGTTCTTGGGTACACATTACTGAAATATGGCCTGGTTATCCAAAGAAGTCTCATTCATTCACATTCTAGGCTGTGGATCTGGCCATGCCATGCCACCTCTTCCCTCTAGAAAATGAACATATGTATGCAGGATGACCATATCAGATCCAGGGCTTTTTTTGGAGCAAGAACTCCTTTGCATATTAGGCCTCACACCCCTGATGTAGCCAATCATCCTGGAGCTTACAGTAGGCTCTGTACAAAGAGTCCTGTAAGTTCTTGGAGGATTGGTTACATCAGGGTGTGTGGCCTAATATGCAAATGAGTTCCTGCTACAAAAAGAGCCCTGATCAGAAGTTACAAATAAAACATTGTCAGCTTTATTTAGAGTGCTTCGTTCAGAAAACAAAGCAAAGATCACGTGGTATTTCATCTGGTATCACAAAATTGCATAAGTCAGTTTTTCGTGTTGCACAGCAATTGTGTTTCTTGATAAATCACACAGAATATATCACCTCTTGGCCTACCTTAGGCAACCCCTGCCTGTATCAGAGGACTTAATGACACCGACTCCAAAATGCATGGAATCCTGAATGCAAGCGAGTTTCACTGATCTCAAGTCAATTACAGGTCGTGCCGAGCTAATCCTGAATGCAAGCGAGTTTCACTAATCTCAAGTCAATTACAGGTCGTGCCGAGCTAATCATAACAGGTGACAGGTTAATGTTTATTTATTTTTTGAAATTTGGGAGCAACCTTTCCAGATCCACTTGAAGCAGATCACAGCTAAAACAATAAAACAAAACCAACTAAGACAATACAAAGTCAGTAAAACTATAAGCATGTGACAAAACAAGCCTAACTCGGCTGATATTAAGTGCAAATTCACATATGACACCTTTTTGTTATTGTTTATCAGGGCTTTCTTTGAGCAGGAACACAGTTCCGGCTGACTTTGTGTCAGGGTGTGTGACCTAGTATGCAAATGAGTTCCTGCTGGGCTTTTTCTACCAAAAAAAGCCCTGTTCATATATTGGATACATTTATATAACATTTTCTGCCGCAGGATTCAAGGTAATTTACAATTGCAAGTAATTCCTACAGCATGATACACAACACCAAAAAAGGAACTGAGACAGAAAAAGGAAAAGAAACAAATTTAGACACTAACTCTTGGCTCTTACAAGTAGAGTCCTGCATGAATTTGTGCAGTGGGGTGAGATTTCAGCCCCCAAGCCGCTCCTCTTCCTCGAGTAGTCTTGGTCTTCCCTCCCTCTTGTAGGCTCTGCAGCAGACAGAAGAGTATGGTGTGTTAGTAAACGTTCTTGCCTGAAACTTATTTTTGAATTGGAAAGCTTGGGAAAAGCATTTTGCGAAATGAGAGATGGAGTACCGACTTGTTGCTATGAAAGCTGATTCCACGGAAGATTGAAATATGCAAGTTATTGAGGAACATAGATCCAAGAAATTACATGAACTGTGGATTCCCTTTGTGGATTTTATTGGACATTTAAAATGTTATGAAAGTATTGGGACTCCATGTTCTTGGTGTATGTTCATTTGTTCCTATGGCCGTTTTCGCACTCACATTTTACTGGCGCCACGACCCTCCTGACGCCGGCGAATCTGCATGGATTTCGCACCAGAAGCGCCGGCGCACCCAGAAGCGCCGGCTACTTCCGTCGCTAAGCCAGCGCAAATGCAAATCGCAAAGATGCAGGAAAACATTTGCGCTGGCTTAGCGACGGAAGTAGCCGGCGCTTCTGGGTGCGCCGGCGCTTCTGGTGCGAAATCCATGCAGATTCGCCGGCGTCAGGAGGGTCGTGGCGCCAGTAAAACGTGAGTGCGAAAACACCCTATGTTTATAAATACTTTTGTATAAGAGAATTCGGTATTGCATGTTTGCAGAATTTTTGTTGAAGCAGTTGTGATATATCCTTAAGTGGATTGTGAGTGCTTTATTTAGAGGCTGGTTACCGCATAAGCATTTGCTTTGATCAAACCATTCCTATCCATGATTCTCATTTGTGTTGCCTAAGCCCCTGGTGGAGGAGCGTAAGCCCCCAGCTCCTCTCTGTGCTCGGGATAATAGTAGGAGGGGGGGAAATTAAAAAATGGCCATTATATGACATCACTTCCAGGTAAAACCCAGACATTCCAGTCCTCTATAGGAATCACTGGAAACTCTATGGAGAGGACTCATGTCACTTCCAAGGTCTCCCTGGAAGTGATGTCATCAGGGGTGGAATTCTAGCAGGAGCTCCTTTGCATATAAGGCCACACACCCCTGATGTAGCCCATCCTCCAAGAGCTTACAAAAGAGAGCCTTGTAAGCTCTTGGAGGATTGGCTACATCAGGGGTATGTGGCCTAATACGCAAAGGAGCTCCTGCTAGAATTCCACCCCTGAATGTCATAATGCTGCTGATGGCTACCTGCCCCATATCCCAGCCCCCATCTCCTGCTGGTTACTCCGCTGACCTTCTCCATTGCTCTACAGTTCTCTGGGTCCTCAGACTTTCTACATATTAACTACAAACAAAGGCCCTTGATGCAAAGTCACATTATTAATGGAAAAAGTCTCAGCACATACTTTGGTAGACACCTACTGGTCTTTCATCAAAGGACCCAGGATGATTGCATCTACATCTATACACAAATGCATTAGTGTAGATAACAAAGACTTGGCTAATTATATACACTGATGTATCTTCTACTGCCCAGTTGATCAATAAAGCCCTAGTTAATGTAAGAACTCTCTCTCACGCACACACACACACAAAGGTGCAGGGAAAAGCAACCAAAATGATCCAGAAAAGTATTTTCCTGTTTAGTTTGAAAAAGAGGGGGAAAGTTTCATGTCCCTTATAAAGAAACAAGAATGTGCAGTTTCCTAATAACCAATATGTGGTGAATTTGCTCTGTTGACTTGAGAAGAGGCATGAACTTGTCTCTTAGCCGGTGGGTTGAAGCCTGAGGCCTGCGGCTAGCAGCTTGGTGGACCGTCGCAGCCCCAGATGTGTTTTCTTTGCCTTCTTTGTTTAGACCAGGGGTGTCGAACTTATTTGTTATGAAGGCTGGATCTGACATAAATGAGACCTTGAAGGACCGGGCCATGTCGGGTTGGGCCATGTGTGTACCTATTTAAGATTAGGTTGCAGAGATATAAATTTTATAAAGGACACAAACACAAATATATCTTTTTAAAAACTTAGAACATGCTTAAAACATTAGCACTCATTGGTCGTAAAGATGCTTTCTTTGTATTTTTCCCATAGGATCCAGGGAACTGGGCAAAGAAAGATCTGGCTCTTTCCTTCCTTCCCCAGGGGACTGGGGGGGAGCCTCAGCCAATGGAGAAAACAGAGGTTTTGCTCTGTAGCTCCTGAGCAATAGAGCAAGCCTTGCAAAGCAAGTTGTTATGTGGAAGGGAGAAGGCAGCAGATGACAGCCAGTTGCTCGTGGGCCTGATAGGAACTTTCTGGGGGCCTGATTCGGCCCCCAAACTGCATGTTTGACACCCCTGGTTTAGACAGTTCTGTAATCAAGACAGTTCTATAATCTGTAATCAAGAACATCCTGTAAGCCTTTCCCATGTACCTCAGGAGAGAAAAGCAGCATAGCAGTTCTTCAGCAAAGAAGGCATGTGGAAGGCAGCGTTGTCATGAATATGTTTTCTGAGCGAGAAAACAAGCACGATTTTTACCCTTTAACTGGGAGGCCTGATTTCAAAGTATGTTTGGGGGGCAGCAACAGACCCAACTAGATTGGTGACCTTGCTATAGCTGGTCTCCTGAGCATCGGCTGAGCCCCTTGGCTGTCAGTACGGCAGCCTTGACAGGAAAAGGTGCTGAGAAAAGCAACTGAAATGATCCAGGGATCTTCCCTACAAGGAAAGGCCAAGGATAGAGAGAGAACTTATTTTCTTTTCTTTTGCACACTACTGGAACATCAGGTTGCCCAATGGGCCGTGGATTTTAAAAAGGATTAAACAAAATAATAGAAGATAAATCTCTCAGCAGCTGTTATCCATGATGGCTAAATGAAATCTTCCTGTTCAAAGGAACAAGGATGCTTGAGGGCAACAAAAGAGGAAGGCAGTGGCCTTCATGCTCTGCTTGTATGGGTTTTTTTAACATACGATAAGTTTATTGGAAATGTCCAAGTTATACAGAACTTTGTTGAATGAAGTAGTATCGAGTAGATTAATTCTACATATAATAAAATTCTACTGCGTATAAAGTACTATAATATATATAATAACCTTATATACCATCTTATTTAGCATACAAGATATCATCCAGTTTGCCAATAAACAACTAAATACATATATATATATATATATATATATATATATATATATATATATATATATATATATATATATATATATATATATATATATATATATATATATTTTTAAAGGTTGTCCCCTGTGCAAGCACCAGTCATTTCCAACTCTGGGGTGACGTTTTATCATGACGTTTTCACAGCAGACTTTTTACGGGGTGGTTTGCCGTTTCCTTCCCCAGTCATCTACACTTTCCCCCCAGCAAGCTGGGTACTCATTTTACCGACCTCAGAAGGATGGAAGGCTGAGTCGACCTTGAGCCGGCTACCTGAACCCAGATTCCACTGAGATTGAACTCAGGTCATGTGCAGCTAGCTTGGACTGCAATACTGCAGCTTTACCACTCTGTGTCACGGGGCTCCCAATACATACAGATATATATATGTCTATATGCATAAATAAATATCATATTAAGGGTAAATTAACTGGCAATTGGGTTAGAATTTTTGACTCTTAAGTTAAGAATATTGCCTTGCTCCATCCCAAGTCAAACGAAAGGGAATACATAAATAAAAAGAGAAAGAGGGGATAGCTTAAGTTAGAAAGAATTATAGTGAAAGATATTGAAGGCAAGTTGTATTAATAGGTAGTTTTTAGATTCAGTATACTCCAGAAATGGAAGCCATTTTTCTTCAAAAGATGTGACCTTGGGGCAAACGTCAAACAAGGAAAATTGTGCCAAGATTTTCTTCATGATTAAAATGTCCTGGATTTTTGAAAACCAGAGTTCAGGGGATATATTTCCATGGAGATGCTGTAGCCGTTTTAGCAGCTGTAAGGAGACTTTCAAGCAAATCGTGAGAAAGCTTTGGAACCTTCAGTGTTTGCCAGTATTGCAAAAAAAAAAAAAAAAGACTTCAGGAGAGTGTGGGATGTTGTAACCAGTAATGTGTTTAATGTGCTCAAGAATCTGTCTCCAGAAAGCTTCTATTAGAGGGCATTGCCACCAGCAATACACAAATGAACCAACATGACATGCTTTGCTTTTTGATTTCCCTGGGGCATCTGGTCAGGTACTTAAGGCACCAGAGTGCTGGACTAGATGAAGAAGAAGAAGAACCCTACTTTTCTCTACCCTAAGGAGTCCCAAAATGGCTTACAGTTGCCTTCCCTTCCTCTCCCCACAGGCACCAGGTGGGGCTGAGAGAGTTCTGAGAGAACTGGCCCAAGGTGTCACGCAGCTGGCTTCACTCGAAGGAGGAATGGGGACTCAAACACAATTTCCAGATTAGAGTCTGCCATTCTTAACCATTATATCACATAGACATCTCCCTTGATTTGATCCAGGAGGGCTTTCCTTTTTAATGTTCAGCAAATTTTAAATTTGGAGGGGGGGAATATGGGGGAGAATAGTAATCTTTTCAAAATAAATACTAAAATAGAATGATATTTCTAATCCAATAGATTTCGAAATGTATCACTGAGATATACGAGTTCTTCCACACATCCTTGATGTTTGCACAAATTGGGGGAAGCCTTTGTTGCACTGAATGTGTAGATTTCGTGTTTTGAATGACAGGCTCAATATCACTAGGATGGAAGAAAGACCACTACCTAAATTATGCAAGAATTTAAATGCAAGGTTTCTGCTGAGAGAGGAGAATTTGATCTTACATGTTGGATTCTCATCTGGTCCTTTTTTGTTTAAAAAAAACTCTTTCGATTTATCAGCAACTCAAGATAAAAATAGATCACACAGTTCCAAAATACAGCATGATTAAGTGGCCATTAGTGTCATTAGGTTTGGGCCTGGCTGTACTCATTTCAACAGAGATATATGATGGAGAAATACTTCATCAAGCCAAAGCGCATCTCTGAGAGAACTGCTTTTTTCAGCCCGAAACGTTCAGTCCTTACCTGTCGCTGAGTGTTTTTAGCAAAGTGAAAGCAAAATGCAAAGTTACTCGTGAAAATGGCTGACTTGCCTTGAGTTCCTTTTTCCCTTTCATCTTGTCCCATGTCCCAATTAGTGATTCCACCAACCACTGTATTCCCTGGCTGAGAATATGAACTTGTTAATAAGAACATAAGAGAAGCCATGTAGGATCAGGCCAATGGCCCATCCAGTCCAACACTCTGTTTCACACAATACACACACACACACACACACACACACTGTGGCTAATAGCCATTGATATTTTTATCCAATCCCCTCTTGAAGCTGGCTATGCTTGTACCCGCCGCCACCTTCTGTGGCAGTGAATTCCACATGTTAATCACCCTTTGGGGGAAGAAGTACTTCCTTTTATCCATTGTAACCTGACTGCTCAGCAATTTCATTGAATGCCCACAAGTTCGTGTGTTGTGAGAAAGGGAGAAAAGTACTTCTTTCTCTACTTTCTCCATCCCATGCATAATCTTGTAAACCTCCATCATGTCACCCCGCAGTCGACGTTTCTCCAAGCTGAAGAGCCCCAAGCTTTTTAACTTTTCTTCATAGGGAAAGTGTTCCAAACCTTTAATTATTTTAGTTGCCCTTTTCTGGGCTTTTCCCAATGCTATAATATCCTTTTTGAGGCGGGATGACCAGAATTGTACACAGTACTCCAAATGAGTCCTCACCATCGATTTATACAGGGGCATTATGATACTGGCTGATTTGTTTTCAATTCCCTTCCTAATAATTCCCAGCATGGCGTTGGCCTTTTTTATTGCAATCGCACACTCACCTTCAGTGTGAACTTGTATGTTGTACATTGGATATCCAAGACAGAAAATAATTCCTCCTCTTCCTCCTTTCCACCACCACCTTGCTATGACTGCTGTCTTTAGGGTTGCCAGCTCCAGGCTGGGAAATACCTGGATATTTGGAGGGTGGAGCCTGAGGAAGGCAGGGTTTTGGGGAAGGGAGGGACTTCAATGGAATGTAAGTAGGGTTGCCAGATCTGGATTGGGAAATACCTAGAGACTTTGGGGGTGGAGCCTGGAGAGGGCGGGGTTTGAGGAGGGGAGGGGCCTCAGCATGGTCCAATGCCATAGAGTCCACCCTTCAAAGCAGCCGTTTTCTCCAGGGGAGCTGATCTCTGGCAGCTGGAGATCAGTTGTAAAAGTGGGAGATCTCCAGGCCCCTTCTGGAGGCAAAATAAAATAAAATAATACATAGAGGAAGCCGTGGAGTAGATACTTAGCAGACAAAAAAGAGACACAGGCCTATAAATTACTAGAAAATTGGTGTCGTAAAAATGCTTTTTGGAAGGAGCACAAAAATGGAAACATTCACAAAGCGTAAGAATACACGTTATAATAATCTCGTATTTCAACAAGGCTCATGCATAAACCGCAAACAGGCTCCAATAGGAGCCAGCATTCCGGGACTCGTGAAAAGAAATATCTGTGAATTGATTGAAACAGAGCTACCCCAATCTGCATGTCTGATGAAGCAGACCAGTGAAATGGCCGGCTCCAGCATGCAGCCCTGTCATTGGAACGTGTGGGGGTCTTTTGCTACTTCTTTACCCACTTGCTATTTCTAAAATATGGACTGGATCCTGATATGAACTTTGTGAGAATTGCAATGGGCCTTGATATATATTGGAGAGTCCTGAGTCTGCTTGTTTGCGGTTTATGCACGAGCCTTGTTGGAATACGAGATTATTATACTTGTGTATTGTTACACTTTGTGAATGTTTCAATTTTTGTGCACCTTCCAAAAAGCATTTTTATTACACCAATTTCCCAGTACTTTATAGCCGTGTGCCTCTTTTTTGCCCATCTGGAGACTGGCAACCCTATTCCAGAGTGGTCATTTTCTCCAGGTGAACTGATCTCTATAGCCTAGAGAGCTATAGAGATCTCCAGCCACCACCTGGAGATCTCTATAATAGTGGGAGATCTCCAGCCACCACCTGGAGGTTGGCAACCTTAGCTGTCATTGTAATACCAGCTAGCTGACTAGATAGGAATAAGGGAGAGGATTTAGCATAATGTCATCCATCCTGGGGACAGCATTTCACAATATTCATGGTGTCTTAGACATTGATAAAATATTGTTCAGGGTGCTGGAGAGAAAAATAGGAGGAAGCAAGGAAGGGGTGGGGGAGAGAGAGAGAGATCCTTCAGTCTTCCTAGCTGCTGCCATCACAAAATATGTAAGTGGGCTAGGGCTGTGGCGGGTCAGGGGTTTGGGGAAGAGACCATCAGTATTAATTGAACTGAGCCAGCTAGGCTGGGAGACAGAACCCAGGAGAGAGCTGCTGGGAAGGTGAACATATGAAGCTGCCTTCTACTGAATCAGTCCCCCCCTCGGTCCATCTAAGTCAGTATTGTCTACTCAGATTGGCTGCAGCTCTCCAGGGTCTCAAGCTGAGGTTTTTCACGCCTATTTGCCTGGACTCTTTTTAGTTGGAGATGCCGGGGATTGAACCTGGACCTTCTGCTTCCCAAGCAGATGCTCTACCACTGAGCCACTGTCCCTCTCCTACAGCTGACTGGGCCACCGTCCCTCCCCTACAGTGATTTTATTTTATTTTATTATTTTTGCCTTTCCTAAACCACTCAATCACTGGAGAGTATTACCTGAGGTTGCTTTGTAAGAGAACAGAGTTTGAAGGCGAGTGGGTGCTTGTAGCCTGCTGGAGAGTGATGTTTTTGTTTGGGTCTTTGTCAGGTCTGTTGCTCATTGATCAAGGTCTGTTTGCCTGAGGCTGATTGCAGGCCCTATCCTCTGCGGTTGCTACTGGGAGGTGGAAACTGTAGACCTCCTGTAAGGTTCCTCTTAGACAAAGGCATGAGCCTTTGGCATGACCTGAAGGACAAAAGTTGAAAGGCTCTTGGCGTGTGGCTCTTAACCTGGGATAGAGATACCATTCCCCAGGAGGGGGCAGGGGATCCCTGATCCAAGCGGGGGCCATGCATGCCTGCCATGCAAGCAATGAATTTGTGGCTACCGGGGAAGGCACGTGTAGTGCCCGTTTTTTGGGGGGAAGGCTTTTGGGGGAAACGTGGGGGCATGCGTGTGCGGCACTGTGTCCCTGATGCAATGATGTTACTCTGTTTGATGTCATAGCATTGAGGACAGCCCCTCCTGGAATGCCCTCCAAATCCCCCTGCTGGGGAGAAGATGAAACCTGGCAACTTTAACCTGGGGATCAGGCCTGGGGGCCTTGCATCATTCTAAATGCCTTTAAACCAATAACCGGTTAGGAAGGTGGAAAGCCAGGGAGCGAGGGCTATCCAGTGTTTTGTAGAGAATGCTACATGTACTCTCTACCCACTGGGGAATAAGGGAAGTGACTAAAGCAGATAATTTTGTTATAGTGGGAGACTTCGACTGCCTTCACATTGGCTAGGTAAACACATGCTTGAGTCACACTGTAGAAATGAGATTCCTAGACATAATAAATGATTGTGCACTAGGACAGTTGGTAAAAGAGGGGTAGTGATTTTGGACCTGGCTACTAGCCACAGTGACTGAAGGGAAGCTCTACACCAGGGTGGCCAAACTGTGGCTTGGGAGCCACATGTGGCTCTTTCATACATATTGTGTGGCTCCTGAAACCCCCACTGCCCCGTCACCTGGCTTGGAGCAGGCATTTGTCTCCTTAAATCAACTCTCCAAGCTTAGCCTCTCCTCCCTACTGTCCCTGTTTCCTTCCTTCCCTCCCTCCCTCTCTCCCTCCATTCCTTCCTTCCTCCCTCCCTCCCTCCCTACCTACCACGCTGAGCCCACTTGCAGGATAGGGTGGGATATAAATTCAAAATTAAAATTAAATTAAATTAAAAAAATTAAACATCTGATGTTTATTCTATGTGGCTCTTATATTAAGGAAGCTTGGCCTCCCCTGCTCTTCATTCAAAGGCACTAAGCCCTCCGCAGGAACTGGTTGGCCACTGTGTGAGACAGGATGCTGGACTAGATGGACCATTCGTCTTAACCAGCAGGGCTCTTCTTATGCTCTTACGAATGAATTATATGCATCATAAAATATTTTTTCTTTTATAAGTATTCTCTGCTGTTCCTCATGATTTGCCTTCCTAATTCAAGCATTGGGAAGTTTTCCTGTAACTGATATAGAATCATAATGTGTGTTTCATAATCTTGGCCGGTGGCAGCCAAGGATATGCAGGATAGGAAGAAGAAAGGACATGGTGATAATATCAAGGCATGGGGCGTTTTCGCACTGACCTTCAAGTGGTGCGACCACCCTCCTCACGCCAGCGGATCTGCAGGGATTTCGCACCAGAAGCGCCGGCGCACCCAAAAGAGCCGGCGACTTCCGTCGCGAAACCAGCTCAAACGTTTTCCTGCTTCTTGGCGGTTTCCGTTTGAGCTGGTTTCGCGACGGAAGTCGCCGGCTCTTTTGGGTGCGCCGGCGCTTCTGGTGCGAAATCCCTGCAGATCCGCCGGCGTGAGGAGGGTGGTCGCACCACTTGAAGGTCAGTGCGAAAACGCCCATGGAGTTGATTGAACTGGATTTGTGAAGGTTCAACATGGGGCTGCCGTTTTCAACAGCAGTCTCAAGTTGAGCAGGAATGCACAGGAATGCAGTTCTGACTGGCTTGGCATCAGGGGTGTGGCCTAATATGAAAATGAGTTCTTTTTCTACAAAAAGCCCTGTGCAAAGCAATGGTGACATCCGGGGGGGGGGGTGTTGCCTAATGTGCAAATGAGGTCCTGCTGAGCTTTTCCTACCAAAAAATCCCTGTAACACATTTTTCGACTTTGTATTGGAGAGGATATAAGGAAGGTAGAAGATCTTGTCCATTATGTACAAGGTATGGCCATTAAAGTAAGTCCTGAAATGAGATAAGGAAGTCTTTATTTTGGTCCATGAATAAAGTCGTTATTTCCAAAAAAAGAAAGTTGCCACAGAGTCTACCTTCCGAATCAATAGCATCCAACGTCCACCGTGAGTTTTTAGGTTTACTGCTATTGATTGCTAATAACAGAATATTAATTTAACTTTATTTAATTTATGTCATGATTGCTGTGGACTGTTTGCATACATTGATAAGGGTAAAGGTAGTCCCCTGTGCAAGCACCAGTCATTTTTGACTCTGGGGTGACGTTGCTTTCACAACGTTTTCATGACAGACCTTTTTACGGGGAGGTTTGCCATTGCCTTCCCCAGTCATCTACAGTTTTCCCCCAGCAAGCTGGGGACTCATTTTACTGACCTCAGAAGGATGGAAGGCTGCGCCAACCTTGAGCCGGCTACCTGAAACCAGCTTCCGCTGGGATCGAACTCAGGTCGTGAGCAGAGAGCTTGGACTGCAAGTCTGCAGCTTTACCACTCTGCGCCACGGGATAGGGAGTTGTTAAAACTGGTTGAAACGATAGACCTTACCTGTTCTTTGAGGATTAATTTTTAAGCATCTCCATTATTACTGGCCACCATAGCCTGTTGTCTCTGAATACCAGGGCCAGGAGGCAAGACGATGATGATGATGATATTGGATTTATATCCTGCCCTATACGCTGAATCTCAGAGTGGTCACAATCTCCTTTATCTTCCTCCCCCACAACAGACACCCTGTGAGGTGGATGGGGCTAAGAGGGCTCTCACAGCAGCTGCCCTTTCAAGGACAACCTCTGCCAGAGCTTTGGCTGACCCAAGGTCATTCCAGTAGGTGCAAGTGGAGGAGTGGGGAATCAATCCCGGTTCTCCCGGATAAGAGTCCGCACACTTAACCACTACACCAAACTGGCTCTCAAACATTGGGAAAGGCCCCAACCAGCCTCTATGCCCTATTGTTGGACCTCCAGAGAGGGTTGCTGGCTCTGACTTGGGGAATACTTGGAGATTTGTGGGTGGAGCCTGTGGAGGACAGGGTTTCAGGAGGGGGGGAGGAGCTCAGTGAGTTACAATGCCACAGAGTCTACCTTCCAAAGCAGCCCTTTTCTCCAGGTGAACTGGAGATCAGTTGTAATAGCAGGAGATCTCCAGCCACCACCTGGAAATTGGCGACCGTAACTCCAGAGGAATTCACTGGCCAGTGTAAGAGACAGGATGCTGGACTAAATGGACCACTGGTCAGATCCAGCAGGGCTCTTTTTTATGCTTTTACATGATGGTAGTTCAAAAGACTGCAGGCACTTTTCTTGAGATTAAGCCCCAGGGACCACAGTGTTCTTTCTTCCAAGAAAGCATGCATGGGATCAAAATGCAAATAGTTGTTTATTGTTTTCAGGGGTCATTTTGTAGAAAAATAGGTGGTGGATCTCATTAGCATATGCCGCCCCCACCTCCAACCAAAAGCAACCTGACGCAAGAAAGGAGAGCCGTGGGCGAGCGAGGCCTGCTTGGGCTGGATAGAGATCCAGCCAGCCTAAGCAGGCCTTGCTCACCCGGGGCTCTCCTTGGCCGGCACCCCATCAAAAGACCAGCAAGCCATCCGCCACCCAAAATCACATAAGAAGTGGAGAAAGGGTGGTGTGGGCTTCTCCAGGGGTTAATGAGGGCTGCTGGGGGTGTGGCAAAGTCCCTGGTGGCTGGCTGGCTGCCCGCTCTCCTAATCCAGGGATTGTTATGCAGCTGCACCTCCTATTCAATGGACAAGGTAGGTGGGGAGGAAGAGGGGGAACCCTCAAAAAGGCTCAGAAGCTGTGCTCCTATGAGCTCCTGCTGAATTCAAGGCCTGATTGTTTTGAACGTGTTCTTTTTGAAATGAAATCTAACTAGCTAATTTAATTGTGTTTTGTTCAAATTCCTTGCAGAGCTTTGCACTCTGGAGTGTGGCAGCCATGGTGTTTGTGCAAGAGGCCTGTGCCAATGCGAAGAAGGCTGGGTAGGCCCAACATGCGAGGAGCGAACGTGTAATTCTCATTGTGCTGAACATGGACAGTGCAAAGATGGCAAGTGTGAATGCAGCCCTGGCTGGGAAGGGGACCACTGCACCATTGGTAAGATTGGTGTGTACACACTTCCAAGGAACCTTTTGGTAATATCACTTTTGGAAATAGAAATTCTTCTGGAAATTCTTCAGCCAAGTTCTGATTTGGGTTGCTTTGTGAAGTCATAAACAGTAATAAAACTGTGTACTACCAATACGGTACATAAAATCCAAAATATTATATTAATACAGACGAATAAATGTACACTACAGTTCTGTATTTTCAAAAAGACTGTACCATACAGATATTATACAAATTGTCTTCTTCAAAAGACGAAAGGAAGAAGTGTAGTATTTCCAAGTCACACTATTAGTAACAACTCCTTAAATGTTCAATATTATAACAGCACCCACCTCACGGTCCCACTGGATCGCTTTTATGTGCTGTTTATGGCTACCCCAGCCCCTCTATCGCCTCAGTTCTTCCTTATAAAACTTTTACCTCAGGAACATAGAGCTTAAGGGGTGGGTATGATATGGATTTCACTCTATATTAGTCTCTTCGGGGTGTTTGTTTTCAGTTGGATGTATCATACAATTCGTAGGGGACCACAACAGCTTTGACAGTTTTCCCAAATTATAGGCACCAGAGAACTTTAACGTAAACCACACATATTTATTTTAACACAAAGTCTTAAACTGGGGATATGGGAGATATTTACATGGGCTATAAAGTATCTCATGCAGTTAATACGTTGCTCAGTATCTTCAGGTTTTATAATATATCTTTCTTAGGTCTCTCCGGTTCACAGTTCCTCTATATAATACACTCCACCACTAGTATAGGCTGGCCTCTTGGGTGTAATGTGCCAAGTCTCTCAAATCGACTGGAGCCTCTACTCCCAGCCCTTCAGACTTTTAGACCCACATATATTCCCTCAACTACCTCTCTAGATCTTAAGAGATGTAAATATGTGTCTGTGACCATTCAGGTCTTCACTGTGACACTCCTTCTTAGTCACACACAGCCCCTTGCTGTTTTTATAGAGCTAGCAGTCAGCTTTGCTTCTCATGAAGACTCTCCTTAGCTACTGCCCCAGCTCCTTCTCAAAGACCAACTCTCTCAGACTCTGTCAGGCCTGACTCTCTCAGCCGTTAGCTGTCAATCTCTCACTGAGAGTTCCGAGCACTCTGGCCCCACCCTCAGGTCACCTGACGCAGGCTCTGTGCGTCTTCAGTTTTCCTTGTTTTTTTGTTAACCCATACCTTACTGACACAAATATGTTCAATTTTAGTCTGCAAAACATTTCTTTCTTCACCATATAGATCTTCTTTCTCTAACGTGAATCTAGCTTATTCCAAACATGTTTCCCAAATGCTTTCTCTAAGAACAGATCAGATTAAATTTTATCCCAGGAAGACATTCTGTTATTATATCAACTGGAACATAGTCCTCTGAAGTGGATCGCAGTGGAAAAAAAAGTTTCTAATTTTTCTTTGCTTCGGTGTTCCTATTATTTTGGTGGCGTGGAGGGGAGAGTTCTGTCCTGCTTGTGTTTTGCACCCTCTAGTGGTCGATTCTATATTGCATCGTGTTATGTCTGGCATAAAAACCTGGTATGCTGGACATAAAGTGATGTAATATAGAACAGACCACAAGAGGGAGCAAAACGTGTGTAGATTTTATAAAAAACAACAACAACAAAGCAATAGGGACACACAAGTGAAGAAAATGGGAATGTAAAAGAACCCATAGTATCCAGTCCATTATACAGGGAAATATTTGGATTGTGTCTGGAGCAAAGAGCTGAATTCCTTAGCAGAAACAAATAAAAGTTACCCATTTACAGCAGTGCACATTTTATTTGACCCAGCTTGGAACCATGTAGACATCAAAACAATTTGTCAGTCCCAAAGCAGGAACTGAGCATAGCCATAGCAAGATGCACACCAGCCAGCTTGCTAGCTGCCCACCTGAGAGGGAGCCTACATCAGAAAAAGTCTGCTCTCTGGAAGCAGATCATGTCTCATCTGCTACCCCCTTCCCCCCGTTGATACCCCTTTGGATTCTTGTGGTCAGGGGTGGAATTCTAACAGGAGCGCCTTTGCATATTAGGCCACGCACCCCAGATGTAGCCAATCCTCCAAGAGCTTACAAGGCTCTTTTTTGGGGGGAGGATTGGCTACATCGGGGGTGCGTGGCCTAATATGCAAAGGCGCTCCTGCTAGAATTCCACCTCTGCTTGTGGCCCTGTTGTTTTAGTTCCCATCTGTGCTGCAGCCAAGGCCAAAAGTCCACGCTGCAATCTGCTCCTCCCAATCTCCTCCTCCTTCTCCCAATCTTCCTAACTTAGTTTGGCCCCTATAAAAGGGAGGAATCCAGTAGCACCTCAGAGATCATCAAGTTTTTCAATGCTTTTGAGAGGCAAAACTCCCTTCA
Organism: Heteronotia binoei; assembly: GCF_032191835.1. Lineage (NCBI taxonomy): Eukaryota > Metazoa > Chordata > Lepidosauria > Squamata > Gekkonidae > Heteronotia > Heteronotia binoei. Next base: position 17,067,018 of record NC_083233.1, read on the forward strand.
CCAGTTACAAGTTGGAATGGAGATCTCTGTGTCCTTATATCCCAGTCAGAAAGTGGGAGGGGTGCTGCAAAGATGGAACTGAAGGCGCAGAGGAGAAACACTTAGGGGCAGAAAATTAGCATCTGTACTGTTGGGGCAAATGCACAGCCTAAGTCACTGGTTAGTATAGGAGCCCCGTTAGTATAGGAGCCCCGTGGCAAAGCTGCAGTACCGCACTCCTAAGCTCTGCTCACGAACTGAGCTGGGTTGAGGTAGCCGGGCCAAGGTTGACTCAGCCTTCCATCCTTCCGAGGTCGGTAAAATGAGTCCCCAGCTTGCTGGGGGGAAAGTGTAGATGACTGGGGAAGGCAATGGCAAAACCACCCCATAAAAACTCTGCCAAGAAAACGTTGTGATGTGATGTCACCCCATGGGTCAGTAATGACTTGGTGTTTGCACAGGTAATGACTTGGTGTTTGCACCTTTACCTTTTTAGGCCACTGGTTGTGTGTTTTGACTTACGACTGAAGCATCTCACTGCTGTGTGCCTGTGTAACTGGACTGAGACGATAATATTTCGCTATTTCAGGAGAATTGCATTCTATGTCAAATGGTGATAAAACGCACCCCGTAACTATGGCCATTAAAAATAACTGCCAGCATCTGTGTTTGTTTCACACTTTGTTGCCAGGCGAAATATTTTCACCTGGCCATTGAAATAATGAGATGAGATTTGTGTTATCTTTCATCCATATAAGTAGAAATAGCTGCCTTTTAAACGATAGCAGCGATGCTTCTATCTTAATCAACAGATGGCAACTTAACACTGAAAGGGGTTATGTATTTTCATTTTGGTACATAAATTCCAATGGCCCCTATGCTATTTTTTTAAGCAACTCATTCAAGGTAAGCTGTTAATATCTGAGCTCAAAAGTGGGGGTGGGGGGAGAAGGTACAAACCTTTTATGCAGATAGATGTTTGTTCTATTCCATTTTTGTTTTTGTTTGTTTTGCCTACATCTCTTGGTGGCCCAACTCTATAAAGCTGAAGTATTGATAGCAACAAAGTTTTGGACCACTGAAGGGATGTGATTTCGAAAATGGCATGATTGCACTCCTGGAATACATTCACACTACACTAAATAATGCCTTTTGCAACTGGATTTCTACGGTGTAAGAATAGCAAAAATCCACTTGCAAAACACATTATTTAGAGTAGTGCGAATGTACCCCTGTTTGATTTCTCCCCTTAAATTGTTCCCTTCAGTCAGTCCCTTACCAAATCATTGCTTCTGTGTATGACATGAAAATCTATTTGCTCCTTCTCTTCCCACCCTTCCCACTACACAACTAAACTCTCTTACTAGTTCTGGTCATCTCCGGCCTTGAATGCCACAGTTTTCTCTCTGGTTTCCCTCGTTCGACCCCTCACTTCTGCCCGAAGCCCCGCTGCCAAAAACATTTCACCTCTCTTGGAACTGGTAAGGTGGCATTCTTTCCTAAAATCTTCCCATCCTATTCAGAATCTTTGCCCTGTGGCATGGCCCAGAACTTTTTGAAAGGGGAATCTGGAACTGCACAGTGATACGTGACTGCAATTTCCTCCACGTAGCATGTGTTGCCACAACACATCTGTGTGCATTCAGGCACCCGTGCTTTGTTGTTTGCAGTCATATTCCATGATATAGAGAAGACTATGAGGACTGAGAGAAAATCTGCAGGCCTGAGCGCTTGACATCAGTTAATGCAGAAGAGTGTTATGCTTAGGATGGCACTGTGAGTGTCAATCAAAGACAAAAAAAAAGGAAGAAGACAATTGAAGAAGGAGGGGAACTTGGCCTGCTCAAGGTCATACCAGCTTACTTTGTCCTGAATGCAAGGGTGGGGTATGCATCCCTCTCACAAAAGTCTCTCATACTATACTTATATCCAGGGCTTTTTTTGTAGCAGGAACTCCTTTGCATTTTAGGCCACACCCCCTGATGTAGCTAGTCCTCCAAGAGCTTACAGTAGGCCCTGTAATAAGCTCTTGGAGGATTGGCTGCATCAGGGATGTGTGGCCTAATACAAAAAGGAATTCCTGCTACAAAAAAAAAGCCCTGTCTGTATCTATATTGATTGATAGAGAGAGAGAAACAGACAGACAGAGTAAATGGAGGTGATGGTGAGAGCCAGTGTGGTATAGTGATTAAGAGTGTCAGACAGGTATCTGGGAGACCCGGGTTTGAATCCCTGCTTGTGCCATGGAAGTTCCCTGGGTGACCAGATCAGGAATGTTCAGCCATGGCTGCCTCTTTGCAAAAACATTTTCTGCTCAAAGGTGGTGATGGGGGGGCAGATTGCAAAAGAAGGTATATCCCTATTAAGTATTCCCTCCATAGCCAAGAATCTTTCCTCCCCCATCCTGATCCCTTTTGGGGTTTGGTTTTTGGAAACAGGGTTTTCCAGTGTGGCACCCTGACACCTGCCGGTATTGCCCCTGGAACCTGCTGAGTTTTTCAGCAAGCAGGCAGAGCCATTGTAAGTAAGAGCTTGTTATTGGCTCTCCTTGTTCAAATGAAAGGGTTTTCTGTGGCTGCAATAGCCAACGGCATTCATTAGGCATTGTGTCCTGAGCAGAGATTTTAAACCTAGGATACCCTGGTCGGTCCAGCACTCTGACCCCTACACCACCACACTGGCTGTCTTGCTACAGTATATTTTACTCATTCTTCCCTCCTCTGAAGATGCTACAGATTTGATTGTGTTTGTTTGGAAACAACTTTAGAGAGCCCTGGGGCAGTGAAAAACAAAATGTGGTTGCAAAAGGTCCACATGCCAGTATGCATGTTGTGACATGCAAGAGTCGTTTTGTAGAAAAAAAGGAGCCGGAGCTCAGTAGCATATCTCATTTGCATATGTCCTGAGTGAGCCAGTTTGGTGTAGTGGTTAAGTGTGCAGACTCTTATCTGGGAAAACCGGGTTTGATTCCCCACTCCTCCACTTGCTCCTGCTTGAATGGCCTTGAAAGGGCAGCTGCGGTGAGAGCCCTCTCAGCTCCACCCACCTCACAGGGTGTCTTTTGTGGGGGGGAGGAAGATAAAGGAGATTGCGAGCTGCTCTGAGATTCAGAGTGGAGGGCGGGATATAAATCCAATATCGTCATCGCCATTATCATCTGTGTGCAGCAGGGAAAGAACTCCTCACTACATGCAGACCCCGGCTGGAGGTTCAGGAGCTGCACTTTTGTGAGCTCCTGCTGAATTCAAGCCCAGTGACATGATATATCTTATCTTTTAACACAGGTCGCCGTTTTAGATTATTGCAAGTGCTATGCTCGGTCACTTTCATTGCTTCTGATCCTAGCCTTGTGGTCGTCCAGCTGACTCTTGCTGGGGATGGCCTTTCTTTAGACAGCAGTTGACGTTTCCACAGTGGCAGCTAATTCACCCGGGCTTGCTAATAGAAGGGCTGTTCAGAACACAGTACAAATGCTTTTCTTTCTTTTCTTTTTTTGCCCCAGCCACAGCTGCTGGCTCAGAGCTTATTGCCAATATTTGAGCTCACCAATCAATATAACATAATTAAGGAGCTTCAGAGAGAGCTGCAGGCGAGCCCAGTTAGAGCGCATCTGCTGGCTGGGAATGCAAGCGGCGCTGAGAATAGTATGGGAGGAGGACGAATCCAACCCATTTGTGGCATTAAAAGTTGCCATTCTGGGCACACTGACTTGGGAGCAAGGCCTTTGCAGCCCAGTAGGCCTTGCTTCAGACTAAAGGACTGCATGTCACACAATCAAGTGAGCAGCTGCTGTGCAAAAAAACCCCAGAGCAATCCCACCCCCCTGAAAAACTGTGATCCTTTAGCCTTATGTACTAATAATATCCTTCCCAGGGGTGGAATACTAGCAGGAGCTCCTTTGCATATTAGGCCACACCTTTCTGATGTAGCCAATCCTCCAAGAGCTTACAAAAAAGACCCTTGTAAGCTCCAGGAGGATTGGCTACGTCAGGGCGTGTGGCCTAATATACAAAGGAGCTCCTGCTAGAATTCCTTACAAGGCTCTTCTTACAGGGCCTACTGAGAGCTCCAGGGGGATTGGCTACATCAGGGGGGTGCGGCCTAATATACAAAGGAGCTCCTGCTAGAATTCCTTACAAGGCTTTTCGTACAGGGCCTGCTGTAAGCTCCACGAGGATTGGCTACATCAGGGGTGTGTGGCCTAATAGGCAAAGGAGGTCCTGCTAGAATTCCATACAGGGATCTTCTTACAGGGCCTACTGAGAGCTCCAGGGGGATTGGCTACATCAGGGGGGTGCGGCCTAATATACAAAGGAGCTCCTGCTAGAATTCCACCCCTGATCCTTCCTGACCCGAATGGGCCAGGTTAGCCTAATCTCATCAGATCTCAGAAGCTCAGCAGGGTTATCCTTAGTTAGTCCTTGGGTGGGAGACCACCAAGGAAGTCCAGGGTCGCTGTACAGAGGCAGGCAATGGCAGACCACCTCTGAATGTCTCTTACCCTGAAATCCCAATGACAGGTCACCATAAGCAGGGGTCACTGAGCAGAAAAAGATGTGCTGGAGCTCATCAGCACAACTCGTTTGTGGATCTCATTTGCATCTGCCCCACGCCCCCTGACATCACCGGAAGGTGTGCTGAATTATATCAGCTCAGCATCTGCCTTAAAATGCTTCTTGAGTTATAATGGTCATAAGAAAACCTTACTCCCGTCGTACTTTTTCCATTCCCGTCTCCTCTGTGGCCACAGTGGCATGAGGAAGACTTCCATCTGTCTGCTTTATACGTTTTGGTTGTTTCTGCAATATTTCGTGGGGGGGAAATATTAGAAAGTTAAGAGTTCAGCAAAATTCTCACAGGGCTTTTGAACAATGGAGCCCCAGAAACAAGTACTGTGGGGGCAGGGAGAGGGAGAGAAAGAGCACAATAAAATTTGGAGGTTCTGGAGCTCCGCTCCTGTGAGCTACTGCCCAAAATGAGGCCTGACTGTAAGTCATTTCCTTGATTGCGCTTTCCACCACATTTATAGGTCTTATTACAAGGAAGTAGCAACCTTCAGCCAATAATCTTCGGATCTTCTGCTTTGTTTCCGCTTGTGTTCTGCTTCATACACTGCAGAGTACATTCCCCTTTCGCTAGTCACTCTTCTGTTCTTTGGAAGGCATTGGTCTTGGCGTGAGCAGAAGTGACTAACACCAGAGGAACATGCTCTGGCAGAAGAGGGACAACCTTTGCAATGGGCAAAGAGGAGCACGAACAGGATAGAGGATCCAAGCCCAAGATGTTATGGGCTCATGCCCTGCTTTAACCTTAGACAAAAACAATGATATGGCCATGCAGTTCACAACGAACATACAGGGCTTTTTTGGTAGAAAAAGCCCAGCAGGAACTCATTTGCATATCAGGTCACAGCCTCTAATGTCACCATTGTTTCGCACAGGGCTTTGTTGCAGAAAAGCCCGGCAGGAGCTCATTTGCATATTAGGCCATACCCCCAATACCGAGCCAGCCGGAAATGCGTTCCTGCTTTTAAAAAGCCCTGTGAATGAACATACATACATGCACGTATATTACAATGTAAAACAGTAAGGAAATTGAACAAATAGCCCAAGGAAACCGCTGAAGCTTATGCTCTGTATGATTTGAAAGAAACTTGGTTGAGACACTAATTGAGAAAGGACGGAGCTCTTGAAGAAGACACGAAAACGCTTATATTTGAATAGCAAGTCAGGCTTTTCATTTTCTCCTATTTGGTAGCTTGTCTCTTGTTCAAGAGAAGTCCCATTGCCTAATGGAAGAAAGGAGGATAGCACTCTCTATGGGACTATATTTGTAGAACACCTTGTTTTTCACCATTCATGGACTTTAACTTTACTAATATTTTCTTACTGTTCTACATTGTAATATACTTATATACAGGCCTCGGATTCAGCAGGAGCTCACAGGAGCAGAGCTCCTGAACCTTTCTGAGGGTTCCCCCTCCTTCTCCCCACCTTGTCCATTGAATAGTACGTGCAGCTGCATAACAATCCCTGGATGAGCTCCACCACCTATTTTTCTACAAAACAATCCCCGCTTATATATATACATATACATACATACATATATATATATATATATATATATATATATATATATATATATATATATATATATATATATATATATATATATATATATATATGTTTGTTGTGAATTGCATAGACTTATCATTGTTTTTTTTTCTAGCTTAGAGACCATGGTGCCTTGTGTTTTGTTAGCTTCTGATTTAACATTAGCCAGTAATAAAAACGCAACAAAACTCGTGCATCCGAGTTCATGTGTTATTTTATGTATGTGTGTCTTTCTCTTTCTCTATGTAGATGGCTGCCCAGGTCTGTGCTATGGAAATGGAAGATGCACCCTAGACCAGAATGGCTGGCACTGTGTCTGCCAGGTGGGCTGGAGCGGAATGGGATGTAACGTTGTCATGGAAATGATGTGCGGAGATAACGTGGATAACGATGGAGGTACAGACACTGTTTATGCCGCTAGAATGTTGTGAAAAGCAGGTTGTCCGTGTTACCATGTAAAAGTATATCTTTATTTAACATTTTTCCACCCTAGAGCATCTATAGCAAACAACGTTTGCTCATTACCGTGGTTCTCCCATAAGTTTTGAGTGTGCAGTGTTGGCGCATTAGGTATTCTCCCCCTATTAGACCGATACGCTGACTTTAAAAAGCATATCATTAATTGCCCTGGTAAAGCTGCAGTACTGCAGTCCTAAGCTCTGCTCATGACCTGAGTTTGGTCCCCGGCGGAAGCTGGGTTCAGGTAGCCGGCTCCAGGTTGACTCAGCCTTCCATCCTTCCGAGGTGGGTAAAATGAGTCCCCAGCTTGCTGGGGGGAAAAGTGTAGACAACTGGGGAAGACGATGGCAAACCACCCTGTAAAAAGTCTGCCGTGAAAACATCATGAAAGCAACGTCACCCCAGAGTCGGAAACGATAGGTGCTTGCGCAGGGGACTACCTTTACCTTTTTAATTGCTAAGCATGCACTTCTTGCATTAGATCACTTTTGCAGAATGGCGGTTTAGCCCAGATTTCCCTGGTTGCCGTCATAATGAGTGCTCCCTGCCACCCGTGCCACAGCACCCCCATATTCTTCATCTTTTACAATGCACATAGATACAGATATTGCTCAATGGCCCAGCTTCCAGCTAAACTGTTTCTCCCAACGAAAACCATGTAACAGATGCGCGGCCACAGAGTGCTCAGTTGAGCTTGTGGAGTGCATCTGTGTCACGCTGGCAGAGTTTGCCAGTCGCATAATACTGGCATCTTCAGCTGATGCCCTCGGTGGTGCGCCTCTCGCAGTTTGCAGCGAGACTGCCACATTATTTCCGCCTCTCTCGTCTTTCCTCGTCCCCCTCCCCTGTTTCTGTGTTCCAGCAACATAGCTGCTGCCATGTGTTTCCTTTTAGGGCAGAAGATGACCCTTCAGATCAAGTGAATGGATGATTCCTCCCCTCATCTGCCCAGCTATTGTGCCCAAAGAGGCAGCATTTTTGCCTTTCCCCCGTAGAACTGCCAAAAGCCTTTGTTGATTTCTGTCTCTGACTGGGGCCTCGGGCTTCCTGAACAGACTACAAGTTGTTTGTGTGAGCGCTGTGTCGCCGCTAACTCTATTTTCCCTCTGTACAGCATATTCCGACTCAAAAAATAAATAAATGTACGTCTGATGTCTCCAAGCCCCCAAGCAGAGGTTCACTCTGTTTATTCCAGGCATTGTTAACAATGGATGTGACTTTTAAAGGAAGTCAAGATGTGCCACACACAAGTGGATCTGGACCTCAGTACTGCTTCTAAAATGGGCCGCAGACCCCTCCCTATTTTAGCCCTCCTGTGATTCCCTCGTTTGATTCCCCACCCCCGGAATGCCACAGTTTTTGCAGACATTTTGACAGATGCTGCTGTACACAATGTATGGTCTCTAGGACAAAGGCAGCACGAAGCAACAACAGCCCCAAATGAGGTCTGATAGCAGTGATCAGTGGGCAAAGCCAGTAGTACCAGCCCCATAGCTAGGGGCCATCGGGGGAGAGGGCTGTGGGGGTTCACAGGGAAAGGGGGCCCTTTGAGTTGTACAGGAGGCTGGTGGCTACTCCTACCATCCCTCCTGCATGATTTAGGGCCCACTGATCAGCTGATTTGTGAGCCCTTTAAATGGCATGGGAAGAGCCCCATGGTGCAGTGTTAAAGCTGCAGTACTGCAGTCCTAAGCTCTGCTCATGACCTGTGTTCAATCCCTGGTGGAAGTTGGGTTTTCAGGTAGCCGGCTTGAGGTTGACTCAACCTTCCATCCTTCTGAGGTCGGTAAAACGAGCACTCAGCTTGCTGGGGGGAAAGCGCAGATGACTGGGGAAGGCAATGGCAAATCACTCCGTAAAAAGTCTGCCGTGAAAGCGTTGTGAAAGCAACGTCACCCCAGAGTCGGAAAAGACTGGTGCTTGCCCAGGGGACCTTTCCTTCCCTAAATGGCATGGGAGGGGCAGTGTCTGCTCTTGGGAACCCCTCCTGCACAATTTAAACCATGCAGAAGAGGGGAGGAGAAGGGCAGCCCTGGGGTGGGGGGGGGTGAGGGCCCCCCAAAACTGTCAGAGGGCCAGGCCCTGCGGGCTCCTGGTTAACTACGGGCCTGAGCAGTGCCCAGGAACTGGTTTTCCTGCATTTCCATTTGGATGTCCAAATTTAACTTGCTTTGTTGCAATCACAGATCAGCCAAGATTGACAGAGAGAGAGAGAAAGTCATCAGCACATCCACATGCAGTGAAATTGCAAGGCCACACAATAGGCTGATTTCAATAGACACAATTAATAGAAAGACTTAACCAGCAGCTTCCTGGTTAAATTTAACCGCCGCATCCGTCCAGTACGGTCCTCATGCGTGATCCAAACATATACGTAAACCAACTGAAAAAGCCGACTGCGGTTGGGAAGGAGGAGTTTTACATCAGTCGCTTCTTAGTTCAGAAACAAAGCAAACCATGCCAACAAACTGAGAATAAAACAGGGGAGGGGGGAGAGGCATGCTACCTTCTGAAATTTAAAATACCAGGAATGGCTTTTTTTAAAGAAAAAAAAATGAGTTATGTATTTAAAGGCCAAACTCCATGAGAATGTAGCCTTGGAGGCTTTAAAGAGGAGCTGGAAGCCTGCAGGAGATGGGTCAGCTGTTAAACCCTTTGTCTGCTGATCAGTATCACAGGAGTGAAAAAGCAGCTGAAGAGGTGTGATTTGGAGCAAACAGAGGAGAAGAGATTAAAACAGGGGTGGCCAAACTGCAGCTTGGGAGCCACATGTGGCTCTTTCACACATACTCCGAGCCCCCACCACCCCGTCCGCTGGCCTGGAGAAGGCATTTCTCTTTTTAAATCACTTTGCCAAGACAAGCTAACTGGCAGCTTAGAGAGTGAATTTAAAGTTAAAGTTGTTTGGTGTAGTGGTTTGGTGTAGTGGTTAAGTGTGCCGACTCTTATCTGGGAGAACCCGGTTTGATTCCCCACTCCTCCACTTGCACCTGCTAGCATGGCCTTGGGTCAGCCATAGCTCTGGCAGAGGTTGTCCTTGAAAGGGAAGCTGCTGTGAGAGCCCTCTCCAGCCCCACCCACCTCACAGGGTGACTGTTGTGGGGGAGGAAGGTAAAGGAGATTGTGAACCGCTCTGAGACTCTTCGGAGTGGAGGGCGGGATATAAATCCAATATCTTCTTCTTCTTCTTCTTTTCTTTCCACCTCTTTCTTCCTCCATCTATTTGCCTGCCTGCTGTCCTCCCTCCCTCCTTCGTTGTCTTGCAGCTCTCAAACATCTGATGTTTATACTATGTGACTCTAATGTTAAGCAAGTTTGGCCACCCCAAGTTAAAACCACCTCCACCCACTCCTGCCACTCTTCTGCTCGCCACCACAGCCTCTGAGGGCCACTTTCCATTCTTTAAAAAGAAAACATCGGAGGAAAGTGGCAGCAGTTGTGTGCTACGTGGCTTCGGCCTAAATAACAACCAAGTCGCTCTCTTTTCAATTACTGACTTCTCACAGCTCTTGCCAAATAGCTGTATGTCATAACTCGAATACTTGAGGTGTTTTTTTTTTTAGATTTCTGCATACAAATAAGCCCGGGAAACTCATTAGTAGTATCGCTGCTCACTTTCCCCTTCAGTTAGTCTTTGATGGTGTTCTTTCGGATGCCGAGCCAATGTAATTGGGACTTACAAAGCTTGTTGTGAGACAAACCAGAACAGGAATTATTTAGAAAGCTGCTGTTTGGAAAGAAGTGCCAGGAAGAGAAAATGAGCGTCAATGCAAATGATTTTCGTTGTTGTTGTTGTTGTTACTATCGTGTTAAACAGAAGCAAGGAGCAGAAAGAAGATGTATTGAAATGTTGGAATGCCAATATTTGAGTTATTTAGGTTTTGACAGGTTAAGGTGGCCAAGTCTGGGTTGGGAAATCCTGGAGACTTGATGGTGGAGCCTGGGAAGGGCAGGGTTGGGGAGGAGAGAGACCTCAACGGGGTGTTGTGCCAGAAAGTCCATTCTCCAAAGCAGCCATTTTTTTTCCCCTCAGGGAACTGATCTCTGTTCTCTGAAGACCAGTGGTAGTCCCTGGAGACCTCCAGGCTCGGTTAAGCACAAAAAGCCAAAAGGCTGTCACAATCACTCTTACGTATCATACAACAACAATGTTTTTGTTGTTGTTCAGTTGCACAGTCGAGTCCACATCAGGGTCTTCTCCAGGGAGTGCTCCCTTCTCATTTGGTGGCCAAAGTATTTGAACTTCAGCTTCAGCATCTGACCTTCCAGGGAACAGTCTGGGTTGATTTTCCTTAGGACTGACTGATTTGATCTTCTTTCAGTCCAAGGGACTCTCGATTCTTCTCCAGCACCACATCTCAAAAGCATCTATTCTTCTGTGCTCGGCCTTCCTTATGGTCCAGCTCTCACAGCCATACATTACTACTAGGAATACCATCACTTTGACTATACAGACTTTTTTTGGCAGGGTAATGTCTCTACTTTTTATTATACTGCCCAGGTTTGCCATAGCTGTCCTCCCAAGGAGCAAATGTCTTTTAATTTCATGGCTACAGTCACTATCTCAGTGATCTTGGATCCCAGAAATGTGAAGTCTGTTACTACTTCCATGTCTTCCCCTTCTATTTGCCAAGGTGTGATGGGGCCAGATGCCATGATCTTAGTTTTTTTGATGTTGAGTTTCAAGCCTACTTTTGTGCTCTCCTCTTTAACCCTCAACAAGAGGTTCTTTAGGTCCTCCTCACTTTCTGCCACTAGAGTGGTATCATCTGCATATCTGAGGCTGTTGATGTTTTTCCTGGCAATCTTAATTCCGGCTTGTGCTTCATCCAGGCCAGCATTCCGCATGATGTACTCTGCGTATAAATTAAATAATGTAATATAAATTAAACAATATCGAAGGAGGTAATTCTGGGATTGTAATCATGCTTTTTCTCAGGCTGGGTCCAGACAGACAGTATAAGCCGCCTCAGGGACACCGCATGGCTGGACCAAAAAAGGGTGTTCAAACTGATCTGGATCCCACCCTGCTCCCACCTTCACCCTATCCTTACCTGTCATCTTGCTACCTCAAAAAGCTGCCACATATGAAGTGGTAGCAAAACAGCAAGGTGCTTCTGGGATATCTTTCCTGGCCATCTGAACGGCTGGGGAAGCGCCTAGGAAGCAGCGCTCAAGCGCACGAGCAGTGTAACCACTCCTCCGGGGCGTGTGCGACCTGTCCCTGTTTTGGTGGTGAGCCATTCGCCATCTGACCGGCCCGGGGTGCTTCTCTTTCCACCGGCTTACTTCCAGGATAGGAGGCTGCCGCCCCAAGCCAGCCATCTTTACCCAGCCTCGAGGACTAAAACTGTCCTTTATTGCTACCCTCGGATGCTTTAACAGCTTTTATAACAGCAGAAAAGTTCAGTTTCTTTTTACATGCTGCATTCTTGCTTTCGCTAGCATGTTTAAACTGACAGTTATACTAATGCCTATAAAAAAAAAGATTAAGGAACCTTATTCCCCCATCCAACATCTTCTTTGTGCATTTATTAACAAGATGAGACTTCAGAAATGCTGAGTCTTAGTCTTTTTGCACAGTTGATTTCCCTTGTGTTGTATAACTGGAACACTGGTAGCTCCACAGTGGTGAGACGTTTTTAGTCCATGCTTGTAATGTTCTTTTCCTACAAAATCTCAAAAAAATATATATATTTTAATGATATGCACAAATATATACAGAGCATTCTCAGTTTGTAAGACAGCACTGCCTTTGAACACTGAGCTGTCAAAATGGAATTTAGTTTGCCTCTTCAGGATCCAGTTCTACAGTTGAGAGTTCATTACTAACTCCCACATCCGCTTTCAAGGGTTTGTATTCATTTAAATATACCCCTATCCTGCTTTTCTCCCTGACGGGACTCAAAGTAATATACAGTGATAGGGGGGAAACTATGCAATATAAATAAGTTTATCAAGCAAACAACAAACAATATTCCATTCCTGGGTACAATGGTTGGCTTTTTGAAGACACGCGATATAAGCCACAGGCCATGAACCCATTGGTTCTTAGGCTTGGACCTAGAGGCGTTCACACTGAGCCCATATACATGCAGACAGGAAGAAGACAAAGACATGACTGAAACAGTGTACAGCTGACAAGATATTCGCCTTTACATGGGATTTGAGGAAGGTCTGGTTATGCTACCTTCTTTTGAGTACTAGGATTTGCTGGTATACCACAGCAGGACCAAAGGCCTTCCAATAATGTCATGTGGCCTTCCATAAGCAGTCTTCTTCTGACAGGAGTTCACTTTTGGATCCTCTCTCTGCCCCATCTACTTCTATCTTTTCCCTTTTTTCAACTTTCCCATAGATGAAATGGATCTTCCATTTCAGATTCCACCTCCCCTGTAAACTCTCCCCCACCACCATTATTTCCCTTCGGTGTCCTGCCTCACACCTTGCATGAGGAAAATATATTTATTTATGTATTTATTATATACCACCTAACTCGTACTTTCAACTAAATCCTTTCTCACAGTTTTGTTTCCATTGTACTGTACCTTCTGGTCTCCCGTTGCTTGTTAACCGTATGTGTCTCATTTTCTGTCTTCTGAGATGCATCCATTTGTCTTGGTTAGTTTTCACTTTTCCCATCCTCAGTCTTGGTCTTGTTTTTTCCCCCTCCCTTACAGCCTAAGCTACTTTTATCCATATTGACTTGAGTAATTCTTCTTTTTACCTACTTCAATGATGCTTTTGTTTTATTCTACCATGGCAACCCCATCTAAAATGCATAAAGACCTTCTTCGGTTCAGGTTCTTGACCTTTTTCTGCCTTTGATTTGGTTGACATATTATCAATCCCTGTCTGTTTTTTGGGCTGTCATGGTTACACTCGATCTTGACCTGTATCACCAACCACACCTTCAAAGCCTTGTCTGATAGTTCCCTGCCATCCGCCTTTTCTCTCTTTCAATACGTCTTGCACAGATCTTCAACATGTTTTGGTCCTCTCCTCTGCTGTCTAACTCAGCTTCTTGGAAATCTCATTAATTCCTGTTTTCTTTATTCTGTGGATTTTATTATCTCCCTCTCCTCATCCCCCCCCCCCCCCGTTCCCTCAACAGTTCTCTCTAACACAATTGATCATCTCACTGCCATTTTTCCTTCACATTACTTCAGACTGCCTAGATTGCTACACTGAGGAGAGTATTTTAAATAAAAAGACAATAGAATAAGCAGGAACCAGGACTTTTGTCTTTCTGCCTAATGCCTTATTACCATGTTCTCTTTCTTTTCCCCAAAATAATTTTATCTTCTATTGTTCTCACCTGGCTTAAAGTCTCAGCATTATTTTTTTTATTCCTCTGTCTCATTCTATATCTACATTGATTCCCTGTCTAAGCCCTGTCATTTCGTCCACTCAGATATTACAAAATCCATCCTTTTGTTCTTCCTGACTCAGAACTTTTTTTTTCAGGTTATAATTCTTTCACATATAGATTGGTGTACTCTATTATTTGCTGGCCTCCCTGTCTCTCATGCTGTAAACCTCTTACCTCTCTCCTTAATTCTTCCTCCTACTTGGCTGCCCTCGCAGAGCAAATCAAAATGCCTCTTCTCGTGTTTAGTCTCTCACAGGGCTCCGTCCTCCATTTTGCATTGAATATGAGATGCCTGCTTTCTGAGGTATCGATAGCCTCACCCCTCTTTATTTACCTTCCTGCAAATAAATTTCCTTCACCTATTCATGCACTGTTTTTTTTTCCTTTTAAAAAAAGAAAAACCTTTAAAGCTTGGAATTCCCATCCTTGAAATATGCGCCCGACTTCCTCTGTTTAAAGAATAGTCTTTCAAAACCATCTTTTCTCTGAGGCTTTCTCATTTTGATTCAGCTTCCGTCCTCTTGTTTGCTTGTTTGTTTCTGTTTTCATCCTGATGCTAGACAAGCTTCTCTGCCCTCTTTCTTTTTTTTTCTATTTCATGGCTTAAAAAAAAAAAGATCATAAGCTTTTGGGCAGAGATCTCATTGATTTTTAAATGTTGTGCAATGCCCTGTCCACAAGAGGCACTTTATATATATATATATAGTGAATGATGATGGTGTTGTGTGCAGATGCTTTTCCTAAATCTGATTTGTAGGCATGGAATCCCTTTCAGGGGTTGAAAACACAGCAGCTGCGGAGGTAGGTTCAGATTCTTTGCCCTGCTCTCATTCATTGCTTGCACCTTTTACCATGATGGTCACAGTGAGGAATGTGCTAGGTGGTGAAAAGGAGGAGGAGGAAGAGTAAGTAAAGTAAGTAAAGTAAAGTAAATTTATTTTTGTATCCCGTCCTCCCCCGCCAAAGGCAGGCTCAGGGCGGCAGGGAAGAGGAAGAAGGTAGATTTATACCCTGCCCTTCTCTCTGAATCAGAGTCTCAGAGTGGCTCACAATCTCCTTTATCTTCTTCCCCCACAACAGACACCCTGTGAGGTAGGTGGGGTTGAGAGAGCTCTCACAGAAGCTGCCCTTTCAAGGACAGCTCTGCAAGAGCTATGGATGACCCAAGGCAATTTCAGCAGCTGCAAGTGGAGGAGTGGGGAATCAAACCCGGTCCTCCCAGATAAGAATCCACACGCTTAACAACTACTCCAAACTGGCTTCCCAAGGCAGGAAAAACAGGCTATGCATGGTTCATTTATTACCATTTTCAGGCGATTTTTTGCACCAGAGGGACCAAAAGTAGCTTGCAAAAGAGGGGGAGGGGAATCCAAAATACAGAAACAAATCAACTAACAAGCAAATCTGGACTGGCCTCAAGCTGTACGTGGGAGGGAAGGGAGATGGCTGGCCTAGTAAATGGGACAACAGGAGGAGGTGGGTGGCAACATGAGGGGAAAGAGAATCGCTAAAGCTGGCTGTATATAGATAAGAAAGAAGTTTGGTACAGTGTGGAGGACCAGATGATAAAATGAGAGAGATGGCAGGGCAGACAGGTCAGCTGTTCTAGGAGCCACGGTGGTCTGATGGTTAAGAGCGACAGACGCAAATCTGGAGAACGAAATTTGATTCTCTAGTCCTCCATGTGAAACCTGCTGGATGACCTTGGGCCAGCCACAGTTCCCTCCGAACTCCGTCAGGCCACCTGTCTCACAACTTGCGTGTTGTGGTGAGAGGAAGGGAAGCTGATTGTGAGCTACTTTGGGGACGCCTTAAAAGGTAGAGAAAAGCAGGATATAAATACCAACTCTTCTTCTGCTGGAATAGGAAAGAGAGGAATAGGACTTGGCTCTGTATTCTTCTCAGATGCACAAAAATCTAGGGTCATCCTGTTTGCCGGGGTGTTCGTTCCTATCGGTCATTTTGGTTTTTACCTTCCCTGGTGAAATGCCAAATGGGATGGATGGATGTGTAGGATGAGTGCCTGTCTGCATTTATTTATGTCCGTAGGTGCCATTGGATTCGCTACCTGGTTCGCCACAGCTTCCCCGCTACGAGCCCTTTGGCTCCCGACGCAACGGGTCGTTCTTGTTTTATCCGCTTCTTTCCTTTGTTTCTGTTCCAGATGGCTTGACGGACTGTGTCGATCCTGATTGCTGTCAGCAAAGCAACTGCTATGCAAGCCCTCTCTGCCAAGGCTCCCCTGATCCCCTTGACCTCATCCAGCAAAGCCAGCCTCCGTTCTCACAGCATCCTCCAAGGCTCTTTTACGATAGAATCAAATTTCTTATTGGCAAGGAAAGCACTCACGTAATCCGGGGAGATGTCTCATTTGACAGCAGGTAAGCACATCATTACCAACGAGCGTTTTCCAAACAGAGGATATCCTGCTGCTCCAGTGTGGGGGCGAGGAAAGAAACGCTCATGCTCCAGTTGCCTGGAGAATTTTGTTTGGGCTTTCTCTCGCTATTGCTGACGCATGCAGGGGAGGAAGAAAAGATGTTTTGGATCTCCAGGACAGGTTCTGATTGGTTGTTTTTTTTAAAGTTGAGGTAGTTGAGCGTGGGATGGCAGAGACGTCTTCTTGCATGATACAATCTGGGTCTCTTTTCGGTTGGGTTTGGGGGCTTTGATTCTCTTTGGAGGCCAACTGGCGTTGGAGGATGGAGAAGGGCAACGTGATGCTCATCATCTGCCTGGATCTCTCAGCAGATTCGATGCCATTTACCATGGTATTCATCTGGATTGTTGATATGATTTGGGGCTCCACTTTGTGGTGGTTATGCCCAGTGTTCCCTCTAAGCTGAGTTAGTGTGAGCTATCTCACAGTTTTCTTATCCTCCAGCTCACACAGCAGCCAAATCACTCGTTCACAACTTTAATGTCAGTAGCTCATGAAATAGAATTTTTGCTCACAAGACTCCGCAGCGTAGAGAGAGCATTGGTTATGCCCAGGGCTTTTTTTTGTAGCAGGAACTCCTTTGCATATTGGGCCACACAACCCTGATGTAGCCAATCCTCCTGGAGCTTGCAGTAGGCCCTGTAAGAAGAGCCTTACAGTAGGCCCTGTAAGAAGAGCCTTACAGTAGGCCCTGTAAGAAGAGCCCTGTAAGCTCATGGAGTATTAGCTACATTGGGGGTGTGGCCTAATATGCAAAAGAGTTCCTGCTACAAAAAAAGGCCCTGGTTATGCCCTTGCTGTAGAAGCAGATGCTGAGGGGCAGTCCTGGAGAACTGTTGCTACTTCCTACTGGACTTTGGGGGCCCCAAAATGTTAAGTTATGCTATCTAACTTCTAGCTGAGGTTGTTGTGTGTCATTATTTGGGGATTTAGAGTAAGGACTCATCAGGATGCTAGTGATACCAAACTCTTTTTTTTTTTTTTAATCATAAAGGGGCAGTGGAATCTCTTAATGTTGTGGAGCATGAAGGGCTGGATTTGGGCAGATAAGCTCAGAATAAGTTCCATGAGGGTCACGTTTATGGTGAGGGACTTAACCAACTAGAACTTCGTCAGTTCTGAGAGGAGTCTCATTACTTCTTAAAAGGCAGGTATATTCACCTTGGCGCCCTGACCTGGATAGCTCAGGCTAGCCCGGTCTCATTTGATCGTGGAAGCTAAGCAGGGTCAGCCCTGGTTAGTATTTGGACGGGAGACCTCCAAGAAATACTGGGGTGTAACAATGAAACAGGTAGTGGCCAACCACCCCTGAACATCTCTTGCGTTGAAAACCCTACAGGGTTACCGTAAGTCAGCTGTGACGTGATGACACTTTCCACCACTGCAATTCATCTTGGCAGTGACCTCTGTAAACATCATGTTATGAACAGGCCTTGAATTCAGCAGGAGCACACGGTAGCGCAGCTCCTGAACCTCTCTGAGGGTTCTCCCTCCTCCTCCCCACCTACCTACCTTGTCCATTGAATAGTGGGTGCAGCTGCATAACAATCCCTGGATGAGCTCTACCATCTATTTTTCTACAAAATGACCCCTGGTTATGAAACTCATACGCTCCCTTCCTTTTTTTTTTCAAGTTTGTCTTGCAGGGGGGATATTGCCTGAGAAATGTGGGAGGCTATGTTGTCTTCTGGTTCGGAGATCGCCTCGAAAAAAGTTTAGGGAGAAAGGGAAGTGTTCCCCTTTGCAGGTTTGGGACTTTCACCCGCCATTTTGTCCATGGCCTCTCGGGCCTGGGGAGAATCGCGGCCTAGATCATTCTGAGTATATTTGGGCTTACTGAGGGCTTGCTGGACCATGGTTTGGGCTCAGTTGGAGATCCCAGAGTTGCAGGTAGGTCAGATTGAAGTGGATCAGAGCAGGAGCAGTTCATTCAAGCATCCGCCATGTTGTACGATGCTCCACCCTCTCCATATGCTCCCTTCCTGCCTGTTAGCATCGTTCAGGTTTATGGTGATGTCTGAACTTGTCATACCATGCAGTTCCCTGTTTAGCCAAGTGTGCATAGGACAATGCTGGGCAAACCTTCTTAGCTCTTCAAGTGGGGTCACCAGGCTCCAGGTGGGGCCTGGAGATCTCCAGCTGGCAGAGATCAGCTCCCCTGGGACAAAATGGCTGCTTTGAAGAGTGGACTCTAAGCCATTGTACCAGGATGGGGCCCCTCCCCTCCCCAAACCCCGCCCTCTCCCGGATCCAACCCCAGAGTCTCCAAGTATTTTCCAACCGAGACCTGGCAACCCTACTCTTGAGTCTGCTGGGAAATAAGAGTGACTTACAGGGTGGTTGTGGAAATGATGGATGTATCTGTGAGCCTCTGATGCTTGTTTTGTCATAGAAGGACAAATGATTCCGGAAGAGCAAATTTTTGCTCTGAAGACAAGGTTTCATAGATTTTTTTTTTCCCCTGAAAAGAGAAGCACATTTGAAATATAGAGGTGCATCGGGTTGTGGGGTTTTTTAATACAACGGGCCTACCTCAGGCAGCTGTAATTTATGTACTCACGATGGCAGCCGCAGATCATCCATAACGCCAAACAGTTTCTCATGTATCTGGGTCTGTAAATTAGATCCGGCCGCTATAAATTAGATCGGTGGGTCTTAGGTAAAAGCTGCACATTATATGGAATCCATGAATGGATCTCCTGAAGCCTTTTTGGTTTTTCATAACTGAAGTGAGTCAGCAGGGGAAGACAGGTTGTTTACCTGTTTCTGCGTTGTCATTTTGTGTAATCAAACTGCACATCGTTCAAAGTTAGAGTTGCCAGGAAGTGCCTGGCAACCCACAGGAGGGCTGCGGGTAGGGATATGGAGAGCAGTTCTGTGGTAAAACCAAAGAGTTTTTGGCTATTCCTAGAGCTACACTATGCCTATGAGCTCATCTACCTTCCACATAGAGCGTGGTCCTTTCAGAAAGGTCACCTCCCCTCCAACTTCCTCCTCGGCTGTTGCTGGACCCCACTCTGCATCTCTTTCATGCCGCCTGTTTCAGGTAAGGAAGGGGTGCAGAGGGCGCCTAACTACATAGGACTTGTCGGTGGCCTCGGCAGCAGGACTGCTGTGAAGCCGAGCTGAGTGCCACCAACTCCAGACGTGGGATGTATTTTACTTTTTTCCCACCGGGCAGCAGGAGCAACCCCATTGATTGCGGTGGACATTTGGGTGGTTCTGTGCAGGACTGGGACAGGTGTGTGAAGGATTCCTAGAAAGATGATGATGATATTGGATTTATATCTCACCCTCCACTCTAAATCTCAGAGTCTCAGAGTGGCTCACAATCTCCTATACCTTCCTCCCCCGCAACAGACACCCTGTGAGGTGGGTGGGGCTGAGAGGGCTCTCCAGCTGCCCTTTCAAGGACAGAGAACGGCCTACAATCTCCTTTCCCTTCCTCCCCCACAACAGACACCCTGTGAGGTGGGTGGGGCTGAGAGGGATCTCACAGCAGCTGCCCTTTCAAGGACAGAGGCTCAGAGCGGTCTACAGTCTCCTTTCCCTTCCTCCCGTACAACAGACACCCTGTGAGGTGGGTGTGGCTGGAGAGGGCTCTCACAGCAGCTGCCCTTTCAAGGACAGAGAACGGCCTACAATCTCCTTTCCCTTCCTCCCCCACAACAGACACCTGTGAGGTGGGTGGGGCTGAGAGGGCTCTCACAGCAGCTGCCCTTTCAAGGACAGAGAACGGCCTACAATCTCCTTTCCCTTCCTCCGCCACAACAGACACCCTGTGAGGTGGGCGGGGCTGAGAGGGCTCTCACAGCAGCTGCCCTTTCAAGGACAGAGAACGGCCTACAATCTCCTTTCCCTTCCTCCCCCACAACAGACACCCTGTGAGGTGGGCGGGGCTGAGAGGGCTCTCACAGCAGCTGCCCTTTCAAGGACAACCTTTGCCAGAGCTATGACTAACCCAAGGCCATTCCAGCAGGTGCAAGTGGTGGAGTGGGGAATCAAACCCGGTTCTCCCAGATGAGAGTCTGCGCGCTTAACCACTACACCAAACTGTCTCTGTACAGACTTTCTCTGTACAGAAGAGGGCAGCAAGGGGAGCAGTGGAAATTAGGCAACGGTCAAAAATATTGTGCTCATGCTCTAGATGGTCTTGACTGTTATTCTCTGATGGTGGCAGGGCCATCTGTGAATAGTCAGTGTAAAGTAATTATTTAATACATGTATAATTTTGTAAGCACATTCTTCTGCTGGTGATAAATCCCACTCGGTAACTTTGCTGTGACTGTGTCAGTTTGATCATAAAGTTATTTACTACTTCATTTCTGAATTTTTTTCTCCTGTTAGGGTAAGGGTGCTTCCCCCCCCCCTTAACTTTCTCTACAAATGAGTCTGTTTCCAGCAGTTTAGGCAACAGCAGTGCTCATTTCTTGGTGCTTTGAGGGTAACAAAGAAGTGCCAAAGGCAAAACGGCTAGTTAATGTGAATCAGTAAAAGAATTTGAAGGTTTTCAAGGTAAGAGACAAGCAGAAGTGGCTTGCCATTTTGTGCCTCTGCATGGCGACCCTGGTATTCCTTGGAGGTCTCCCATTCAGGTACTAACCAGGGCTGACCCTGCTTACCTTCCAAGATCTGATGAGCTCAAGCTAGCCTGGGCTATGCAGGTGAGAGCAAAAGAATCCCTTTATGGGAATGCCAAATTAAACAAAACCAAAACTTACACCAAGTTCAGAATAAGACCAGGCCTCGGATTCAGCGGGAGCTCACAGGAGCGCAGCCCCTGCGCCTTTCTGACAGTTCCACCTCCTCCTTCCCACCTTGTCCACTGAATAGTAGGTGCAGCTGCATAACAATCCACGGATTTATGTCTAAATTAGGAATTCCTAAATCCAGAGATTGTTAGACATAATTCCTTAGAATTCGATGTACAATCAAATGCTATACCTTTAATGACGGTCAATTGAATGTCTTACTTCTGTTTTTAAAATTGAAACTTGAAGCTATATACTTACTTATCTACCTTCTATAAAAGTTTTTTTTTATTATTTGTAATATCCTTTGGAACACTTAATAAAGGGGGGGGGGGGAACAATCCCTGGATGAGCTCCACCACCTTTTTTCCTACAAAACGACCCCTGGAATAAGATACATGATTTGGGAAAAACAAAACCCCTTGCCTTCTCTTTTAAGCAACTACATACAGCGGGGGGAGGGGGGGCAACAGTAGCTCTCCAGATGTTTTTTTGCCTACAACTCGCATCAGCCCCAGCCATTAGCCATACTGGCTGGGGCTGATGGGAGTTGTAGGCAAAAAAAACATCTGGAGAGCTACCTTTGGCCACCCCTGACATACAGAATCGAAACTCTGTGGGATAATATTTATGGATACGTAGAAGGACCTATTTTATTTTTAAATGGCAGGGGCGGAGGAGTGCACCTTTTTCAGACTGCCCTGGAACTGGTTCCAGCAAGTAGGAGCATTGTTCCTGCTAGAAAAATGTTGTCATTGCAAGTCAAAGAGAAAAGTAGTCTGGTTATAAAAATATGTGTTTGGGGTTATTGTTTTTGATGGCTTAACAGAGAAAAGCAACATTTTGTGCATGATTAACAGGGTCACTAGCAGTCTGTCCCCCACCCACAAACTTAAGAGTGGTGGTGAGAGAAAAATTTTAATATGGCTCTTGGATAGGTATGGACCCAAACCCATAAATGTACCCCAGTTTAAGCACAAACGAGGCTGGTTTGTACTTCCCAAACTAGGGGTTTGGGAGACCATGCCTCCCACGACTGCCCAGTCCATGGAGGTTTGTGAGGTTCTTTTGGGGGGGTGGGGTCATGTGGGCTCCAAAGGCATTTAAATACCATCAGACCTTACTTCCAGGTTCGGCAGCCTAACTGAGAGTAAGTTTCAAAGGCACTGAAATGCCATCAGAGCCCACCACCTGTCTGTGACCTAACTTGAGTGAGCTCCAAAAGCATTTAAATGCCTTCAGAGTTCACTTCTGAACTCCATAAACCGTGAACCGGTTCAAGCAGTGGAGGAATTCATTGGAGGTTTGTGGTTCTGGTTCGTGAAAATCTCGGACCACAAACCTCCATTTTCCCGGTTCATGCCCATCCCTACTCTTGGACTGACAGGATGGCATCAGAACAAAGCAGAAGACACAGACCTCAATTTGTGATTCTTTTACTCTGCTAAAAACATTCCCATGACTCTACGTACCAACTCACTGTCCACTATATTTACAGATGGCTTGCCATTCCCATTTTGTCTGATGAAGTCTGCTTAGAGCATACAAAAGCTTACATTCTGAATGAAACTTAGTTGGTCTTAAAGGTGCAACTTGTCTACTGCTTTGTTCTATTGCAGGGGTGGCCAAAGGTAGCTCTCCAGATGTTTTTTTGCCTACAACTCCCATCAGCCCCAGCCATTGGCCATGCTGGCTGGGGCTGATGGGAGTTGTAGGCCAAAAAAACATCTGGAGAGCTACCGTTGGCCACCCCTGTTCTATTGCTTCAGACCAACACGGCTGCCCACTTGGATCTATCGCTTCTTAGGAAACCCTGGAAATGATGCTGGTCCTATTGAGGAATCTCTAGAAACTCTATATTTTTAATGTAGAGTAAATTAAGCTCCAGAGAGCTGTGACATCACTTCCAGGTTCTCCTGGAAGAGACTTCATGCTGTCATGCTGTCTTCCCCAGGTTTCTTGTTATTTGCAAAGCATGGCCTGGTGGCTTCCATACTGCTCAAGAAATGTGAATATAATCACTCATTCAGGAGAGTTCGCTTGGTGAACCAGCTAGTCTCTGTCAACCTTCACCTGCTTTACAGCACTGTTGTCTGGATAAAACGCAAGGCATGATAGTGTATGCTTCCTTGAATGACTTGGATTTGAAGAAGAAAAGAGATAGGTTTTATACCCCACCCTTCACTTCGAGTCTCAAAGCAGCCTACAATCTCCTTTCCTTTCCCCTCCCCACAACAGACATCCTGTGAGGTAGGTGAGGCTGAGAGAGCTCTGGGAGAACTGCTCTTGAGAGGAACAGCTCTGAGAGATTTATGACTGACCCAAGGTCATACCAGCATGTGGAGGAGTGGGGGATCAAACCCGGCTCTCCCAGGTTAGAGTCCATGCACTTAACCACTACACCAAACTGGCTATCTTTAAAGAGAGAGAGAGAGAGATAGCATTGGCACAATAAAATAAAGAACAGTGAAGACTGAGAGCAGCAAACTATTCATGTTTTCATGCCAAAGTTAAATACTGTTAAAAAAAAAAAAAAACCTGGCACATGGGATAAAGTCACCTTTATTCAGACTTTGTTCATTCACTTGATCCCACTGCAGACGCGCCTGTGTAATTCGAGGCCAAGTGGTGGCCGTAGATGGAACCCCTCTGGTTGGAGTGAACGTGAGTTTCCAGCACCACAGTGATTATGGATACACCATCAGCCGACAGGATGGAAGGTGAGAGTTAATCTATCCCATATCTTCTGGTCATTAAGGAAATGCATAGTTTCTAAGCGGACAGAAGGCCGAAGTGTTCATGTTGGTCCTTCAAGGAAAATCCTAAAGCAATGGTAGAGTAGCATCTTAGTAGGGCCAACCAAACATCTCTCCTCCTTCTCCATGTCCTTTTCTTTAACAGTCACTCTGAGGGAAAACTCTAAAGGAAGCTTGCTCAGTATTTTGTGACATCTTAATTGGTCTTAATAAAGGTATGAAACTACTCTTGTGTGTCGATTTTGTTAGTTAATTCAGTTGCTGGAGGGGGAAAATATCAAGTTGTCACCCAAGTTAGCTATTGACTTATTTGCCTTTTTCACTGATCCGTGAATTTTCTTATCACTAAAATCTCAGTGAAAATGCTATTTTGAGATTGGTCACTTTTGTCTGTTGAACTATCAGTTATATTTATTTATACATATACACACATTCTCTAATGCAATGACAGTTTGTCTCAGGGGATATTCCAGTCCTCACCACTGAGCAGTGCTGAAAGAGAAGGCAGCACTCTTATTGGTGGCCACCAGAAATGTACGTTATTTATTTACCTCATTTTTACCACAAGCCCTTCTCCCCATTGGGGACCCAAAGTAACTTACATCATTCTCCTGTCCTCCATTTTATCCTAGCAGCAAACATGTGACATAGGTTAAGCTGCGAGTGTGTGACTGGCCCAGGGTTATCCAGAAAATTTGTATGCCATAGTGGGTATTCAGACCTGGATCTTCTAGATCAGGCGTGGTCAAACTGCAGCTCGGGAGCCACATGTGGCTCTTTCACACATATTGTGTGGCTCTCAAAGGCCCCACCATCCCATTGGTTGGCTTGGTGAAGAAATTTGTCTTTTTAAATCACTTCTCTAAGCCAAGCCTGCCAGTCGCTTGGAGAATGCATTTAAAGTAAAAGTTGCTTTCTTTCCACCTCTCCCACCCCATCTATTTGCCTTGCTTCCTTCCTTCCGGCTCTCAAACATCTGACATTCTTGTCTTGCGGCTCTCAAACATCTGACATTCACGCCTTGCGGCTCTCAAACATCTGACATTCTTGTCTTGCGGCTCTCAAACATCTGGCATTTATTCGATGTGGCTCTTACATTAAACAACTTTGGCCACCCCTGTTCTAGATCCTGTTCTGACATTCTAACCACTCACCATATAGGCTCTTAGAAAAATGATGATGGAGCTGCCGGGATCCCAGTTGCAGTAATATACAGGTGCACGGCTCCTACATGGCTAGCATAACCTACACCAGCAACTGATGCTATCACGTACTGATGCATCGAGTTATTCTAAGCACTCCGTACCTGCGTGTTTCCAGGAGGCTTCATTTGGGGCCCCAACAGCTGCATCGCTGCCTCCTGACACGCAGTGGTATGGGCGTTGCTGCCCATTTCAGTGGTGCTCAGTGTTGGGGGCTGGGATAGTCCCCATAATCCACTATGTCATCTTCCACTGCTGTTCTGTAATCAGG
This sequence comes from Heteronotia binoei, assembly GCF_032191835.1. Classification (NCBI taxonomy): domain Eukaryota; kingdom Metazoa; phylum Chordata; class Lepidosauria; order Squamata; family Gekkonidae; genus Heteronotia; species Heteronotia binoei. The sequence goes on from NC_083233.1 coordinate 17,092,361, forward strand.
GCTAGCATGCCCACTAGGTGACTTTAGGTGGTTGCCTGGGGCGTGGCCCTGAGGGGCACCGAATTGGGCACCCCCTGGGAGGGTGGGGGCTGCCCCCTCCCTACTGGGAGATTTAAATCACACGGGGGGGGTGCCCCGGAGCAGCTGCTGCCCTTCCCTTACCCAAGAAAGGTCCCATCGATCAGCTTGAGGGCCTTTAAAGCATGTAGGAGGCTGGCACCTGCTCCAGGGTGCTCTCCTGATCATGTGGGAGCATCAGCAGAAGCAGCCAGGCCAGCATCCCCCTCCATTAAAAGAGCCCGCCGACCAGCCTTCAAGCACCTCCACCTAGGAGCAGGCTCCGCCCACCCAGGTGATTTAAAGGCCCCACTGATGAGCTGATTGGCCAAGTGTGGGAAGGGCAGCAGCTGCTCCTGGGTGCCCTCCCACACAATTGAAATCACACAGGAGCAAGGGGGTGGCCCCGCCCTCCCAGCCTAGGGCTCCAGCAAGCCTGGCACCAGCCCTGTGTGTAATAAAATATTTCAGCCAAAAGTAAAAAGGTGTGTCCTTAGCCGACTGCTAAACTGATGTAAATTTGCATTCAGCAAGTAAGATTGGCCCCTCCTGCTGAACCAACTAGAAGAACATAATTTCATGCGATCAGTTCTCCTTACTGCTGCAGTAGCAGTATAAATGCTGTAAAGCTGTATGTAAATAATCCATTGTAGTGCTGGGACTTGTAAGTAATACAGCTAATATTTACTTCGTACTCCCCCCCCTCCCCCGATTCTAAAATGCCAAAGTTGCAAGCTATCTAATTATGATTTCTGATTTACCTATCTCTTGACAGAGCTGTAGCATTTAAATGTGCTCCTTATAGTTACCCCCACCCGAATGTAAAGTTTGGAGAATGTGATGGAATATGCATAATTAAGTCTGACTCTCAATCACACTTCGTTACCATCAAAGGCTTCTGTAATAGATGCATCCAGTAATAGAGTGTAGTATCTATTTACATTGCCTTACGTTACATGACTGTAGATGTTAAAGTCTTATGATAATAGGAAACCATATCTTTTCCTCTGCCTAACACAATTTTATGCCCTGTACCTCTCCAGGGAAACAGAGAGTTTATTCTCTCACAAGTCTCAGCTCAAAACAGAGCAATAACGGTATGGTGGATAAAGTGGGCAGGGCAGAAGATGCCTTTTCCAGATTGGTCTGCAAGCTGTTTTGTTTTTTTTTTTAGCAGGAACGCAGTTCTGGCTGGCTTGGCATCAGGGGGTGTGGCCTGATATGCAAATGAGGTCCTGCTGGGCTTTTTCCACACAAAAAGCCCTGTACAGAACAATGGTTCTGTCAGGGGGTTTGGCCTAATATGCAAATGAGGTCCTGCTGGGCTTTTTCCACACAAAAAGCCCTGTGCAGAACAATGGTGCTGTCAGGGGGTGTGGCCTAATATGCAAATGACTTCCTGCTGGGCTTTTTCTATCAAAGGCAGAGCTGCAATAGGAAGGGAGGGAGGGAGGGAGGCAAATAGATGGGAGAGAGAGTAGAGAGGGGAAGGCAGAAAGAAAGCAACTTTAAATGCATTCTCCAAGCTGTCAGCTGACTTGGCTTGGAGAAGTGATTTAAAGAGATCTAAAGAGACAAATGCCTTCTCCAAACTGGCTGATGGGGCGGTGGGGGCTTCGAGAGCCACACAATATGTGTGAAAGAGCCACATGTGGCTCCCGTGCCACAGTTTGCCACCCCTAGTGTAGACCCTGCTGATATTCAGCAAGGTTGGTGGGATGGGGTGGAATTCGATTTAGTCCATTTCACAACATATTTAACATCAAATCCAACCAAAATCCTACACGTGCCAGAAAAAGATTTAACCTTCGGCTGGTAAGACCTAATAGAGTAGTTCTGATTTGCATTCCACATCCCAAAGTTCACTGTTTCTAACATGCTCTGGAAGAGCATTCCAGCATGTGAAGGCAACCACAGGAGAGGCCTGAGAACAGGGATTGTCTGTCCTCACCTGTCTTCAGGATGAGCAGCCTCAAGCAACTATTGCATGGCATGGAAGAAGTCATTTTTCATTCTTAAATATTGCCAGGGCTTTTTTTGAACAGGAATGCCATTCTGGCTGGCTTGGCATCAGGGAGTGTGGCCTAATATACAAATGAGTTCCTGATGGGCTTTTCCTATTTTTAAAAACCCTGTGTGAAACAATGGTGATGTCAGGGGGTGTGACCTAATATGCAAATTAGTTCCTGCTGGGCTTTTTTTACAAAAAAACAAAAAAAGCCCTGGATATTGCTGTTCTTTTCTGTGGAATAGTTCAAAGATGACTGTATTGGTTAAGGGGAGTAAGCGGTTTTTAAGGTAAGCTAAGCACCAAGCTGTATTATGTTTTAGCAGCAGCTTGAGTTGGGACTCAAAGTAGGTGGAAGAAAACTAGAGTAACGCTTCTTCTCCAGTCAGTATTCTGTACCAGTTGAAGCTTCCAAATAGTCTTCCAGGGAAGCTCAACATAGAGTGCAATGCAGTAGTCTAATTTAGATGTTACCAGGGCTCCCATCAGAGTGGCAAGATCATTTTTTGCAAAGGAAAGGCTGCAGCTGGCTCACCAGCCAAAGCTGGTGAAAGGCACTCCTGTAGATGGAGAAGATTACAGATTTATACCCCATCCTTTTCTCTGAATCAGAGACTCAGAGTGGCTTACAATCTCCTATATCTTCTTCCCCCACAGCAGACACCCTGTGAGGTGGGTGGGGCTGAGAGGGCTCTGACAGCAGCTGCCCTTTCAAGGACAACTCCTGCAATAGCTGTGGCTGACCCAAGGCCATTCCAGCAGGTGCAAGTTGAGGAGTGGGGAATCAAAGCCGGTTCTCCCAGATAAGAGAGCTATGGCTGTCCCAAGGCCATTCCAGCAGGTGCAAGTGGGGAATCAAACCCGGTTCTCCCAGATAAGAGAGCTATGGCTGTCCCAAGGCCATTCCAGCAGGTGCAAGTGGAGGAGTGGGGAATCAAACCCGGTTCTCCCAGATAAGAGAGCTATGGCTGTCCCAAGGCCATTCCAGCAGGTGCAAGTGGAGGAGTGGGGAATCAAACCCAGTTCTCCCAGATAAGAGAGCTATGGCTGTCCCAAGGCCATTCCAGCAGGCGCAAGTGGAGGAGTGGGGAATCAAACCCAGTTCTCCCAGATAAGAGTCGGCACACTGAACTACTACACCAAACTGGCTCTAGATGCCACCATCACCTGCTTATTCAACAGATGGTCCAGATCAAGGTGCATCACCCCCAAGCTACAAACGTTCTTCCTTAGGGGAATGCAACTTCAACCAGAGCAGAAGACATTCTGATCCCAAGGTCAGTCCTTCTTGCAGCCAGTAGCCACCTGCATTTGATTGTTTCAGCTGGCTGGCCCTCCCCCACCCCCAAACTGCCTCCAGCCACAAATGATTCATAGCACTATTTATTTTAATTTATTTATTTACTTAATTTTGGCTTCTCGTATCCAATACATTGGCTTTCCTATCCTGCCTCAGCCTAGTCTTGTTAATGCTTTTTGTATTCTATTAAAGCCCCAGCCTCATTTTATTGAGTGCAAGATGGTTTGTCTCTTGGCCTTAAAGCAGATCATTTTTTATGCTGAATTAATACCGGTGGCTTCCCTGTGGTGCTATTATTTTACTAGCCCTGATTCTGCAATCATTATGTGGAGATATGTTAAGCATTATGGAGATTGACAGTAGACTTGCTGCTCCCAGCTGAGCCACGAATGATATTCGGTTGGTCAAAACGAAGCTCATACCCCCATCACAAAATTAATTACATTGTCTGTCTTTTCCCCAGTGTTGCCGGGTCACAGAACTGCCCCACCACATATTTGAGAAATCAGAGTTTTCTTGAGAATTGTCTCCACCAGTGGTCCTCATTATTGGCATACGTTTTACTAAAATAGCACAAAATGCCAAAAATATACCCATTTCTATGCACTTTCCTTCAAATTAACACTTGGCGAAGATACTGGTGCATTAACGAAAAAATTCTTTCCAAGTAAAACCTGGAATAATGGAGGAGATGAGAATAAAGTTATAAGCCACCTTGGGTCTTTGTTTAAGAGGAAAGCTGAAGATAGATTGTGTTTGTGTGTGTGTGTGTATCCATACACACATTCAGACACAGAGATGCACACATTTAAAGCATAAAGTAAATTATGCTTAGTCCATCTTCAGGTGCGATGAGATGAACAGGTTGCCGCGGCAGGATCTTGGCTTTAAATAAGCTGTGTGAATTTGGGGCAGTTTATGTCAATCAGACAGCACCCCGTAATCCAGCATCATAGCACAGTGGGCTCGTAGTTGGTTGTCCTTTTCACTAACGTGCCACAACTATGGACCTGCTGCTGGTTTGGGGGGTTTTTTTCCCTTCTAATTCCTGAGATTTTCCGCAGCAGACAAGTATGCATGTGCTCCTGGCCAGTTCCAAGGGGTACTGATGCACATGTCGGAGTGGGGTTGGAAGCAGTGTTCCTTCTAGGCTGAGTTAGTGTGAGCTAGCTCATATTTTTTTAGCCTCTGGCTCACACATTTTTTGTCTCAGCTCAGGAAATATGGTCCTAGAGCAAGCTAATTTATGCAGTAGCTCACAACTTTAATGCCGGTAGCTCACAAAGCAGAATTTTTGCTCACAAGATGCCACAGCTTAGAGGCAACATTGGTTGGGAGGTGGGAAAAGAACTCACCGGAAATGGAGTGGAATGATCAAACCGTTCATATGTTTCCGTGACACCCCAGGGCGATCAAATGGCCGGAAACCCGCCGTGGAAGTGGTTCGCTGGGGAAACCACTGGAATTTCCCACTGGCTATTTAATCCACGTAAGAGTCATTTTACTGCAAAGTAAGGACGAGTGGGGCATGGGAGCCAGATGTGCACGTGTGATCACACTCATTTAATCAGCTGGGGAGGGCTGGCTTTGTCAGGCCAAACTGCTCGTGTGATCACACTCTCTCTATGAAGCTATTGTCCAAATAGTTATTATTCAGCCAAATAGCATAGATCTTTTGCAACATAACACGGTCCTTTATAGTAAGTGCAGATAATCAGTTTCTTATATTTTTAACATCTTCTCTCAGCTTCAGACTACAAGAACTATTCATTTTATTTCTTAGTTGTTAATTTATGTCTTGTTATATTGTGATTCAGAGAGACTTTTTCACTAGATATTATAGATTCGGCATTCCACAAAAAGGAAAGGAAAAGTGACCTATTAGGGCTTTTAAACATCCCAGACTTATTGAACAGCAATAATAATGGAGCTCACTTTTTAAAGGGAAAAGGATATTATTTTCTGATACGACTTGGAATGATACCAGAGCAGGTACTGTAATATGATTTTGCCCGTGATTTTGAATCTCATTAGTGTTGCAAAAATGCTGATTGTCAAATATTGGGATGAACCTGACCATTTCATCCATTATGGAATGGATGGAATTTAGTTGAAATGGCTCACAATGCAATCAAGGATGAATAGAAAATCCTTTGAATTGTATGGATCCAGTCAGCTTTTTAGTTCAGTCTTAGCCAGTTCTCTTCCTTGGTACCATGTGACCTCTCTCAATGCAAGTCTAACAATCACCAGCATAGCTTTTTTGTGTGTTCAATGAAGACTTTTCCCTTCATTTTTACCAGTCAAAATGGTGGTTGGATCCAACACATTGAATACTCATAATATACATATACATTCCTGTGGATTTTTAAGATGTTTTATATTGAGATTAAGTTTGCCAGGTCCTGGCAGGGGATTCCCCATTTTTGCAAGCTTCTAGCTGCCCCCAGTTGGCCAGCAGGGGGAAGCCTCGCCCCAACAGCCACCATGTGCCTTTAGATTTCAGGCAGGTTTAGAAGCTTGCAAACTGCTTGTTTTGGAAGAAGTGTGTGTGCATGCCTTTAAATCTCAGTGAGACTGCATGGGACTATGGTGAACAGGCAGAGCCACATGTGAGAGAGAGGAAAAGAGACAGCACAAGTCGCTCTCTTCATTTTGTATTCCCTTCAGAAGTTGTTTGTATAATAAAAGGGATAGTAGAGAGTTAACTAGAACTCCACCCCATAGATCTCTCTTTCCTTAAGTTGATTGATTGTTACATTCAGCAGGTTGTTACATTCAGCAACTCCAGTGAATAAAGCTGTCTATATCATTGCACCAGGGGGATCACAAAAGTGCGGGGATGCAAACTGTCTTTATTTTGACTGCTCTCTGTGTGCTCACTTTCATTTAGTGGAAGTATAGCTGCTGAGGAACAAAAAAAGGCAAAAAAGAAGATAAGGAAATGAAGACTGTAGTTAGAGGAACTACACTGCTGTATATTTGTTTATTTGGAATAGGAAAATCTTTCGACTCCACCCCCAAAGTCTCCAAGCTTTGGGGAGGGACAGTGGCTCAGTGTGGTAGAGCATCTGCTTGGTAAGCAGAAGGTTCCAGGTTCAATCCCTGGCATCTCCAAAAAAAAGGGTCCAGGCAAATAGGTGTGAAAAACCTCAGCTTGAGATCCTGGAGAGCCGCTGCCAGTCTGAGTAGACAATACTGTCTTTGATGGACGAAGGGCCTGATTCAGTAGAACGCAGCTTCATATGTTCATATGTTCAAGCTCCACCCCCAAAGTCCCCAGATATTTTCTGAGTTGGACCTGGCAACCTTAAATGAGATACTTATTTTTGTTATTTGTAATTGTTTAGTTTTCTTGTGTGTTTTGTTTATCTAATAAAATAATATAGATAGTAAAATGAAAAGAGTCTTCTTGAAAGCTAGCTACCTTGCAGGGAGAAATGCGTTTTCATGTATTATCGGTACTAGATTTGGCAATTTTGGGGAGGCGAGACAGTTTCTTCAGCTGTGTGCCTGTGCACAACACCACACCCAGCACAAAACTAGAAGTGATGTCATTGCACTGGTAACTGTCTAGGATTCACACAAAATGCTATGGTTAAACCATAGAATTTATGGTGAATCCTAGTGTGTCTTGATGACACGTGTGCATTCTTCATTAGCCTGTTCCTCTCCTTTCTCTTGGTTTCTGTTCGTTAAAGTTTCTTAGGGTTGCTAATCCCCAGGTGGGGGCAGGGAATCCCCCGGTTTGGAGACCCTCCCCCTGCTTCAGGGTCATCAGAAAGCAGGGGGGGGCAGAGGGAAATGTCTGCTGAGCCCTCCATTATTCCCTATGGAGGCTGATTCCCACAGAGTATAATGGAGAATTTATCTGCGGGTATCTGGGGCTTGGGGGGTATTTTCTGAGCTAGAGGCACCACATTTTCAGTACAGCATCTAGGGCCTCTCCCCAAAACACCCTCCCAAGTTTCAAAAGGATGGGACCAAAGAAAGTGCCCCTATCCTTCATTATTTCCAATGGACAGAAGGCATTTAAAAGGCGTGCAGTCCCTTTAAATGTGATGGCCAGAACTCCCTTTGGAGTTCAATTATGCTTGTCACACCTGGCTCCACCCCCAATGTCTCCTGGCTCCACCCCCAAAGTCCCCAGATATTTCTTGACTTGGCAACCCCAAAGTTTCTGCATACCTGGCGGGTCTCCTGGGTATGTAAGTGACCCTTCGCTTGTCTATGGGTGTCCCAGTTTTCTCTGCTTTTGCAATTAACACAACCCGCAGCCGTTTTATCATTAAAAATAGCCACGTTTTTTAGTGAAAGGTTAGGAATTTGTGAAGAGCGATCAAACCAAGGCACCCCTTTTATTTAACTGTACATTTTGTCTGAGAAAAGAAAAAGGAAATACGTACATCTGGGTCGCCATCAGAGGTTCATCAATAATGTTTGAGAGCGATAATTGAGCAGAATACAAAAACAGCGAACCACTAGCTGTCTGTGAAGATAGCGCATAATCCAGCACTCGCACAGCATTCTGTCTGAATGAGGCAGATCATTAGATGGAGCAGGTCTATAGGAACACTGTCTTCTATAATGAGACGTCAAAACTTGAGCGAGTCATACTTGGAGAGGGAAAAAATACATTCTTTTCTTATCTTGCCAGAGTGTGTGAAGCAAATCTGGGCTAGAACCAATACATTCCATCAAAATGAAGGAGAAAAAATGTCCAGGGGCGAGCATGTAGTGATTGACAAGCCCGTTCAAGGGTAGTGTTATTAAAATAAATGTCTACTGACAGATCGGTTGTTAAACAATCAGCGACTGCGTCCCATCAGCACCTCTATGAGAATGCCGCAGATTTCTTGCAGGCTACCCCTCTCGTGACGCTAAGGGATGGGAAATTTTACAGACCTGATAACTCATGGGGACAAAGGATCTGACGACTGTGCTTTCAAATTCCTAAGGTGACTCTTTCGTTAACATCTGGATAAGATAGCCATGGTCAAGCCAAGTGAACGCAAGTCAGAGAAACACCAAATGTCCCTCCCATTGCACTTTTGGGTTTAGAAACTATTGCTTCACAGATGAGAAATGATAACTAAACCTCGTGCCTTAATATATGCCCATGTCCACCTTTTTTAGTACCTCTTGGGTCCCCCCTGCCCACCCCGGTTGTTGCTTTAATGCTGTTTTCTTTCTGGGGTTTTGTCTTAGTCATATGGACAGTCCTAGTCAATTTCGGAGCACGTGGTGATTTCGAAGACATTGGAGTCCGTTTTATTGGGGCTAATTAAACCAACTGAAAAGGAGAATGGGTGCTTTTATGGTTCGGCATTTGCCCTCTGTTTGAATGCTTCCCCACCCCGGTTTGGAGCAGTCTCAAAATTGTCAATACCCAGCTCAGCCTCATTTAAAATGACTGAATGCAGAGGAATCCGTCATACACATACCAAGCCGCGTGGAAGCAGGCCCATAGCTAGAAGGGGTTCCAGGGGGTTCCAAGCCCCTCCAATCAAACCCCTGTTCCACCTTTATGACCCCTCCAGTCAGCTGATCGGAGGGGCCATTTATTTATTTACTATTGAAAGTGTTGCTTTTAACTTTAATTTTAGGCCCAAGGCATTCTGTAGGTCTTACTACTGTGTGAGCATTCTACCCTACCCAGAGCTTCTCCGTTTGCACATTTTTAGCATGTTAGTATTGATGTTATCGTTCAGCAAAAGGCAGCCCAATTAAACCTGCCTTGCTGTGTCAGACCTGAGAAGCTGGTTAAAAGAAATGTTGCTCTGAAGCAACGCAACCAAGTTACACACTTAAGCATAATATTTAGGGCCCCACAAAAGAAATGGGCCCTACTAAATGAAAATCTCGGCTTTGGGCCCCAGCAAATGAAAAATCCTGACTATGGGGCTGAGTGGCAGCCACTTGAATATGGTGTCGTCTGTCCCCGTCCCCACCCACCCCCCATAGTATATGTGCAGTCAGCCCTTCCTTTGTGGTTGTGGCAAGTCACTTGCTTGTGTGTGTGGAGAGAGAGAGAGAGAGAGATGTTTATAACAAATACAGTTCAGTGCACTTAAACAGGCAGATCATAATGTGAATTGTTTAGCAATAATTTAGTAGCACTTTGCCTGACTGATATCTCCTCAAAGCCCGGTGGAATAATCAAGGCTTGGCCTCTTTCCTTAAAGACAGCAGTGAATTCGCCCTGTGGAGTTTCTGAGTGAAGCCATTCAAAAGGGAAGGCAGCACAAAATGGCCCTTCCTGGGATGGATATCTGACTTCACTCCGAGAAAGACGGTGTTTGTAAGAAGGGAAAAGGGAAGGAAAGATTCCCTGTGCAAGCACCAGTCGTTTCCGACTCCGGGGTGATGTTGTTTTCACGTTTTCACGGCAGACTTTTTATGGGGTTGTTTGCCATTGCCTTCCCCAGTCATCTACACTTTTCCCCCAGCAAGCTGGGTACTCATTTTATTGACCTTGGAAGGATGGAAGGCTGAGTCAACCTCGAGCCGGCTACCTGAACCAGCTTCCACTGGAATCGAACTCAGGTCATTAGCAGAGGGCTCCGACTGCAGTACTGCAGCTTTACCACTCTGCGTCACGGGGCTCTGTTTGCAAGAAGAGCCTCATCTTAATATATGTGGAGGCTTGTTTAGGAGGAGATGCTCTCTGGCATAGCCAAATCTCAGACCGGTGAGGGCTTTAAAGAATAACACCAGCCCTTTGGATAGAGCCTATTGTCCAGCAATGCCCCCTCCTGTACAATAAGGGGGAAATAGACATTAGCAGGGCTTCTTTTTATAGCAGGAACTACTTTGAATATTGGGCCGCACACCCCTGATGTAGCCAATCCTCCAGGGCTCTTATTATAAGACCTAGTGTAAGCTCTTGGAGGATTGGCTACATCAGGGGCGTGTGGCCCAATATGCAAAGGAGTTTCTGCTACAAAAAAAAAAAAGCCCTGCACATTAATAAAACAGGAGTGGGAGGATACCGACACAAAAAATTTTAAGTACTTGTTCATCTACACCGTATTTTTTTTGCCTTGTTTTCTTATTTACGTATTGTTTACTTAAAAGGTCAAGGGAGTCCCCTGTGCAAGCACCAGTCATTTTCAACTCGGGGGTGATGTTGCTATAATAACGTTTTCACGGCAGTCTTTTTACGGGTTGGTTTGCCGTTGCCTTCCCCAGACATCTACACTTTCCCCCCAGCAAACTGGGTACTCATTTTACCGACCTTGGAAGGATGGAAGGCTGAGTCAACCTCGAGCCGGCTACCTGAACCAGCTTCCGCTGGGATCGAACTCAGGTCGTGAGCAGAGGGTTCCGACTGCAGTACTGCAGCTTTACCACTCTGCACCACGGGGCAGTTTAAGTTTACTTATTTTGTAGAAATGCTCATATGTAATAGGCATTTATGTTTTTGGGTGGGAAAGATTGCCTTTCACCAGTATAGTGGTATTGTAAGTACTGTCCTGTATGGTGCAGGCAGTCATCAGCAGGGAGAGAGAAACAGGTCAGGCTTCATTAGACGCCTCCAGTCATCCCTGGGGGACACGAAGAAAAGAAACAAGCAGCTGAAGGGGAGATGAAAGAAACAAGCGCATCCTCATGCCCTAAAATGTCTTTACAAAAATAAACTATTAATAAGGAGAGTTCTTTTCCATTTGAGGAGCAATGTGTTTCCCATTCAGTTGTTAAAAAAATGGCTCAAGTAGCTATCCATTTTGATGATGTGTAAAGGAAGCGAGTGAGGTTCACTTTAAGCCAGTGCGGTTACTAAGGAAAAATCTGGTTGGCTGACTCGCAGGACCTTGCAGTAAATACTACCTCTCTCCCTCCATTTTACAACTTGGAATGGCTCACGAGCAGAGGTGCGACAGGAAGGATCTTGCTCTTCCACATTTTTGTTTCCCTTGCTTGTAAGTTCTTGTTTCTTCCTTCTTTTTTCCTGTTCCACACAGGTTTTGCTCCCTCTAGTGCCCTCTAGTGGTTGATTCACTATTACACCAGTTTATGTCGAGCATAAACACCTGCAGTTTTCTGGATATTTTGAATTGACCACTAGAGGAAGCAAAACACATGTGGAAAGGGGGGGAGAGCCCAACGAACCAGGAACTTACAAGTGAGGAGAATGAGGATTCAGGAAAGGCCCAAGGATGACTGACTCTTATACGGGAAAGTAGTAGGGTTTCAGGTCTGACTCAGGAAATATCTGGAGACTTTGGAGGTGGAGCCAGGAGCAGGGTTGTGAAAAGCATGGCTGAACTCCAAAGGGAGTGCTGGCTGTCACGTTTAAAGGGACCATGATCCATTTAAATGCTTTCCTTTCACTGGAAACAATGGAGGAAGGGGACATCTTTGGGGGCTCATAGACTTGGACCCCCTGGTTCAATCCTTTAACAACTTGGCAAGGGTCCTGAGGAGAGGCGCCAGATGCTATGCTGAAAATTTGGTGTCTCTACCTCAAAAGACACCCCTCCCAGATACCCACGGATCAATTCCCCATTATATCCTATGGGGACCTGTTACCATAGGGTGTAATGGAATGTCCAGTAGACATTTTCCACCACCACCAGTTTCTGATAACCCTGAAGTGGGGGAGAGGACCTCCAAACCAGGGGATCCCCTGCCCCAACTGGGGACTGGTAACCCTAGAAAGTAGTACAAGTCCAGATGTAGGAGATGACTTAGTAGGGCTGGAGAAAGATATAGTTGAATAGGAGTGGAGTGAAGTGAAGTCAGCACATGGTCAGGAGTTCTTTTATAGTGAGCATTTACAAATCCAAATAAAGTTGTGCTAGATTTCTCCATGAGACCAAATGTACTCTGATTCCAGACAGTACGTCAGGACAGCAGCTAGCAGCGTGGGAACAGATAGCCATGGCATCCACATCTGCTGCATTCCTGTGTTTGTTCTGCTGTCACCCCACCCTGCTCTTCCTGTCACACTTGGTGGGGCTTTTTTTGTAGCAGGACCTCCTTTGCACATTAGGCCACACACCCCTGATATAGCCAGTCCTCCAAGAGCTTAAAGTAGGCCCTGTAAAAAGAGCCCTGTAAGCTCTTGGAGGATTGGCTACATCAGGAAGGTGGGGCCTAATATGCAAAGGAGTTTCTGCTACAAAAAAAAAAAACCCTGAACCTTGGTATTGCCTGGAGGGAGGGCCATACCTTACAGCCTCCTTAAAAGCCTTTTAAAGGGCTCTGTGTGTGTGTGTGTAAGATCAAATGTGATAACAGTGCTAATTTTAAGTTATATAAGCAGAAACTATATAGTGTCACACTTGGTGGAGCTTTTTTTGTGTTCTTTTGGTGCTAAACGATCAAAAATGGTCAAAACAGTCCCACCTCACTTTAGGAGAACCTCATTGCTATGTGGAAGAAAAATGATAACCCTGAAGACATTTGAGACAAATGACACAGAGACACAAGAGGAAATGTGCTTTTTTGTCAAGCCATCTGCGATCAGAGTAAGATGAAATATTTTGTTTTGTCTTTGCAGCTTTGACCTAGTGGCTATTGGAGGCATCTCAGTCACCTTGGTCTTTGACAGATCTCCTTTTCTTTCTGTGAAAAGGACACTTTGGTTGTCCTGGAATAGGTTCATTGTGGTAGACAAAGTAGTCATGCAAAGAACAGAGGTCGAGCCCCCATCTTGTGACATCAGTAACCTCATCAGCCCCAATCCGATTGTGCTTCCTTTCCCCCTGACGACATTTGGAGGATTCTGCCCAGAAAGGGGAACAATCATCCCAGAACTGCAGGTAAATACAGAATCAAGATGTTCTTCTGCATTGTATAGATCGTCAGAAAACTCTCATGTTATGGACTTGTGTGAAGGAATGCTTTTTTTTTAATGCTTCATCTCATTTTCAAGACTGTGCGTTGGATCCAGCCAGCTTGTTCACTCAGTTTTGCTCAATCCCCCTCCTTACCATAGCCACTATAACTTTTGGCTTTTGTATATGCAAGTTCCACCTTTTGTTGTTGTTGTTGTTCTTCTTCTTCTTGTTCAACAGTTTTATTGAAAAATAAATAAATCGTTACAGAATTAACACCCACGGAACAGTACAGAAAAAAAACAACAAGCAACCAAGCATTGGTACTTAATGAAACACCAATCATGATAACATAGTACTGTCAAGCAAGCGGATCTCAAAGTAACCTGTCCTTGAGTTGAAACAAAGTATAGGTTTATTGATAATCCATGTACTTCTGTTGAGCCAAGAATTGGAACTGATACAGAGTAATAGCAGAATGCATACTTAAAGATGGCACATCAAAGGTTCTATCAACAAAGCTACAATTACTAAACAGTCCTGTATTCATGTGTGAAAATTCACACAGTACTTTCTTTATCTCCCTGCGGTTATACTTCCTGGGCCCAGGCCTGGCCTGGGAAAATGTCCCTGGAGGCTTTATCTTCAAAGAACAAATTCCTGCATTTGTTAGTAAAAGCGAAAGAGGCGCAGGAAGGAGGCGCCAGCTAACTTTCTACTTTGATGTGCCTCAGCTTTGTTTCAGGGTTAGTAACAGTTACAGCATGGCAGCTATATTCTGATAAACATAGACAATTATGGTAAGATAAAACATTGCTTGACAAGTACTATCTAAATAGATCCGGGTGGGCAGCCGTGTTGATCTGAAGCAGCTGAACAAAGCAGGTGTCAAGTTGCACCTTTAAGACCAACCAAGTTTTATTTAGAACGTAAGCTTTCGTGTGCTCTCTAAGCACACTTCGTCAGACGAGGGGATCAGGTATTGTGGCTGGAATACATGCAGTTTGTTGATTAAGAGGGCAAACTAACTGATCACATGGTCAAGTAAAACAGTGTGGCTTGGCCATTTGGTCTGGAGAGCCATGAAAAGTAATAAAATTCCCTGCCAAATGGCGTTTCTGCAAATCTAGGTAAATCACAAAAGGACATATCCTATCTAAATGTACATCACGCCCAGACACAAACTCCTTGTTCAACACATAATTCAAGAAGGGCAACCATTTATCTAATAACAAATGCCGTCCATATTTTTAACAGTTACAGTATTATCAGCCAATTTATCCAAAACAAAGTCCTCCCAAAGGTTAGTATGCTAAGTTGTCAAACTTGGTGGGTCAACTGCCTACTACTCGATAGCCATGGTACATTTTGCTGCTGTCAACGTCAACATAATTCATTCTTTTAGTGAATTATGAATTTTTAAATCTTTCCATATATTCAAAAGGAGAATATGTGGCTCAAGGGGTAATACAATTCTTCTTCATCATCATCATCATCAACATCATCAAATGGGATTCCCCTATCTTTTTTTCACCTGCAAAAAAGCTGGTTGGACTCAACCTCATCAGTGATGGTAAATTTTAGAACTGGTGCTAGATTTCTGCACAAGGTGTAAAAATCAAATGTAAATGTATACTCTGGTTTCTCTTTAGGTCACAAATCTTCAAATGTAAATAAAACTCCCCCCCCCCTTAAACTTTTGATATTTAAGGTTGGTGTTCCAGACATGTATCAGTAACTCAAGAGGACTAATTTAGAACCAAGACATATGAGATTATCATCCACGTTTTGCAAAGTTAGATTGCTATCAGTACTAATCTGTTGCAGTCTGTGTTTCCGTAGGGTATTCATTCTCTGTTAATGGGGCTACTGAAGTTCCAGTTTCTGAGACACGGAATATGAATCTCTGCATCTTGTAATGCTTGCCTTCAAAACAAAGGTCAACATTACAGCCCTGAGTTGTTTTCCACCCCTCCATATCTTAATCATCTTTCTCTCCACGCTCCATTCTTCCTCTAATGAATTTGGTGTAGTGGTTAAGTGCACGGATTCTTATCTGGGAGAACCGGGTTTGATTCCCCACTCTTCCACATGCAACTGCTGAGTGACCTTGAGTCAGTCCTAACTCTGTCAGAGGTGTTCTTTCAAGAGCAGTTTCTGTCAGAGCTCTCTCAGCCCCAGCTACCTCAAAGGAGAGGAAGGGAAAGGAGATTGCAAGCCACTCTGAGACTCCAAGTGAAGGGTGGAATATAAATCCAATCTCCTCCTCTTCTTCCCCGGAGGACTGCATTTCCCAGGAATCACCTGGCATGTCAGATACTGCCAAAACCAGGGGTGGAATTCTAGCAGGAGCTCCTTTGCATATTAGGCCACACACCCCTGATGTAGCCAATCCTCCAAGAGCTTACAATGCTCTTTTTTTGTAAGCTCTTAGAGGATTGGCTACCTCAGGGGTATGTGGCCTAATATGCAAAAGAGCTCCTGCTAGAATTCCACCCTTGGCCAAAACAATTTATGGAGGCAAGGGGCAGGAGAAGAGAGGGAGGCAGGGAGAGAGAGAAAATTCACCCTTCTACCTGCTGCCTGCCTGTCACCACAGCAATGCTAACCTCAGGCATTGCAGATATTTTGATAAACGTTTCGTTTAGCTTGATAAATGCAACACTGAATATCCTTCTCCTTCTAATAGAACATAAGCACCCAGTGAGGGAGATGGACAATAGGTTCAGGACAGACAAGAGGGAATCCTTCCTTACTCAGTAAAGGTAAAGGTAGTCCCCTGTGCAAGCACCAGTCGTTTTCGACTCTGGGGTGACGTTGCTTTCACAATTTTTTCATGGCAGACTTTTTACGGGGTAGTTTGCCATTGCCTTCCTCAGTTATCTACACTTTCCCCCCAACAAGCTGGGTACTCATTTGACCAGCCTCAGAAGGATGGAAGGCTGAGTCAACCTTGAGCCGGCTACCTGAACTAGCTTCCGCTGGGATCAAACTCAGGTCGTGAGCAGAGGGCTCCGACTGCAGTACTGCAGCTTTACCACTCTGCGCCACGGGGCTCTTCATCTTTACTCAACAAGTAATTAAATTGTGGGATTCCCTGCCAGTGGATGTAGTGATGGCCAGAAGCGTAGATGGCTTTAAAAGTGAGGGGGTTAGTTAGACTCATGGAGGAGAGGTCCATCAATGGCTACTAGCAATGGTGAGTGAAGCGAGCCTCCATGTACAGAGGCAGCAAACCTGTGAATACCAGTCCCAGAAAGCAAAATCAGGGGGAGGCCTTGGCCGCTACACCCTGTGTGTGTTGGCCCTCCAGGACAACCGGCTGACACTGTGAAACAGGATGCTGCATTAGATGTCTGGACTCTGGTCTGATCCAGCAGTGCTCTTTCACTCTTTAGTTCAGATAAACAGGTTGGGAATGCACAGAGAAGGGCTGTGGGGCTTGGAAACTGGGAGGCGTTCCCTCCCAGTGATGTAATCAAGGAATGCCACTTGCAATCAGGGCTGTAGCCAGGATTTCATGTTTGGTGGGGCATGCAGCAGCATTTTTTATTGGGGGGGCAAGAAGAAGCTATTGGATTTATATCCCGTCCTCCACTCAGAGTCTCAGAGCGACTCACAATCTCCTTTATCTTTCTCCCCCACAACAGACACCCTGTGAGGTGGGTGGGGCTGGAGAGGGCTCTCACAGCAGCTGTGGCTGACCCAAGGTCATTCCAGCAGCTGCAAGTGGAGGAGTGGGGAATCAAACCCGGTTCTCCCAGATAAGAGTCCACACACTTAATCTCTACACCAAACTGGCTCACCTGGTTAGGCCCTAAACACTTTCTCTATTTCTCAAATAAAGCGACAGGCACCACCACCCCCTCAATTTGTCTAGCTCAGTAAACCTTCCAGGGGGATCCGGCTGCAAGTAGGCTTCTCTCCCCCCCCCCTCCCTCCAGTGCCAGTCTGATGCCCCTACAGTAGCAATGCTGCACTTGTTCAAAGCAGCACCGAGTGGCGGTGAGGAAGGGGGGTAGGTGGGAGGCCCTCCAATGGAGGGGCCATACAGATGGAAGGGGAGGTTGAATGGAGCGGCCTAGCCCACTTGGGCTCTGCTATAGCTATGGGCCTGCCTGCAATTCATGTGATGCTGATACTTGGAATTGAGTTTAGGGGGTGGGGGGAAACCAAGAGAGAGAGAGAATTTAAATAGTTTACTGAGCCTGCGTCCAAATGGAGCCCAGCACGGTTGATCCATGTCTCTTGAATGTGTGCGTGTGTGTGTGAGAGAGAGAGAATAATGCTAACAGCATTTTATACATTTGCAAGCAATTCATGAGAACATAAGAGAAGCCATGTTGGATCAGGCCAGTGGCCCATCCAGTCCAACACTCTGTGTCACATAAGAACATAAGAGAAGCCATGTTGGATCAGGCCAATGGCCCATCCAGTCCAACACTCTGTGTCACATAAGAACATAAGAGAAGCCATGTTGGATCAGGCCAATGGCCCATCCAGTCCAACACTCTGTGTCACACAGTGGCCCAAAAGATCAAGTATCATCAAGAGGTCCATGAGGACACTAGAAGCCTTCCCACTGCCCCCCCCCCAAGCACCGAGAATACAGAGCATCACAGCCCCAGACAGAGTTCCAACAATATACTTTGGCTAATAGCCACTGATGGACCTCTGTTCCCTATAAGAACATAAGAGAAGCCATGTTGGATCAGGCCAATGGTCCATCCAGTCCAAAACTTTGTGTCACACAATGACCCAAAAAACCAAGTGTCATCAAGAGGTCCACCAGGGGGGCCAGGACACTAGAAGCTCTCCCACTGTGCTCCCCCCAAGCACCAAGAATACAGAGCATCGCTGCCGCAGACAGAGAGTTCCATCAGTACGCTGTGGCTAATAGCCACAGATGGACCTCTGCTCCGTATGTTTATCCAATCCCCTCTTGAAGCTGTCTATGCTTGTAGCCGCCGCCACCTCCTGGGGCAGTGAATTCCACGTGCTGCATCTCCTAGTAAGAACACTCTGCTGGAGATAGCAGTGATGGAACCTTGTTAAACAAGTTTTGGAAATCTTCAAAATCCCCAAGTCGTTATAAGTTTAGAACAGTATGTCACTAGAAACTTTGCAATAGGAGAATGTGGTATAAATGAAGTCTCAGTGTTTGAATTATTCTGTGGTTGAAAGTCTGGAGGAGGGGGGGTATTGGAGGCTCAGTTAAACAGAATGTCTCCATGGTGTTTGTCCCCTTCCAGAACACGCCACTTTGAAAACAGTGGTGGGGCCCCCTTAAAGCAGAACGTGTTGCATTTCCGGGGGCTACGCAGGTGTGGGCATGTGAGGTTCATCAGGGAGCTCATTTCCAACAACCGCTGCCCAACTGTAATTGTTCCCAGAATAACCTGCCTGCTGTTTTCCATCTAAATCCTTCCCTCGTTAAAGCTGATGAAATTTTTATCTTTGGGAGGATTTAGTTATAATAAATTACATAAGCGGAGGAAACCACGGAAATGAGTCGTCGTGCGAGTGCTTTTTGTGCAGTAAAAACACAGCTGTGTGTCCGTATCAGGAGGGGGCGAAATGAACGTTCAGACATTCTGAAACATTCAAGTGGGTCAGCTGGCTACCCAAAAGAGCTTGCAGCGCCCTTTGAGATATAATGACAGTTAGCTTTTAATAATAGAGGAATGAAAGGGCCAAGTGCTGCGTTCGGTGAGTGCTTTCGGATTCAGAGGGATTAAATCAGTTTCTTCTTTGGAATAAGTGAGCTGAGTACATGAGCCAAAGGGACTGTTTTAGCTTCTCCAGTGATGCTCCTGCAGCTAAAGCAGTGTTGTTGTTGTTTTAAGTAGAGGGAGGAAAGAACCCGCTCTTATGCTCCATGTTACTCTTCAGCTCCAGTACAAAGTTATGCCACAGTAGCAGGACAAGAGCCATCCAAAGTGTTGGTGCTCAGTTTCTAAAGCCATAGAAGCTTTGGGGTCAGGGGACCTGGACATCGTTCCCAATAAACCATGGACATTTTGTATCTGATTTTGCCGTGGGGAGAAAAGAGGCACTCTGCATATGTCTCTGAGGGACCCTCACCGTTTAGCACAAATCAAGGTGTACTAGTAGGTATTTGAATCCAAATGGACTCTGCCCCTCTTCCCTCCTGCATAAGAACCCTCTTGCATCACTAGCATCATTACTGGCACATCATTATCAGGGTCCAAGCACGAGGGGAAGGGACAACCTCTTACAATTTGGTCTCTTGTAAAGGTAAACTAGCCAAATTGAGGGAGGGGGGAACCTGGTGTTGCCACCAGGGGTGGAATTCTAGCAGGAGCTCCTTTGCATATTAGGCCACACCCCTGTGATGTAGCCAGTCCTCCAAGAGCTTACAAGGCTCTTTGTTGTAAGCTCTTGGATTGCCTACATCATGGGGGTGTGGCCTAATATGCAAAGGAGCTCCTACCGGAATGCCACCCCTGGTTGCAACACCCAAGAGCAGATTATTGGATGCTGTAATTGTGGAAGAGGGATCCCCCACCCACACCCTGCTTTGCCTTGAGAGCCTTGAGACTTTCAGAGCCAGTTTGGTGTAGTGGTTAAGAGCAGTAGATTCTGATCTGGAGAACCGGGTTTGATTCCCCACTCCTCCACGTGTACCTGCTGGGTGACCTTGATACAGTCATAGTTCTCTCAGAGCTGTAAGAGCAGTTCTCAAAGAGCTCTTTCAGCCCCACCCACCTCACAAAGTGTCCGTTGTGGGGAGAAGAAGGGAAAAAGATTTTAAGCCACTCGGAGACTCCGAGTGAAGGGCAGAGTATAAATCCAATCTCTTCTTCTTTTTGGCTCCTGACTTAGTTGACAAAATCATTAAAGTGGGAGGGAGGGGAACCCTTCAATGTCTGTCCCCTTTCATGCTTTTGCTTGGGGAGGGGGGGGGGAATCAATGAGGACCGAGTGCCATGCAGTCCAAGTTAACATTGCGCGAATCAACCCCGAATTCTCGCCGGCGCTGCCTGTGAGGATGCGGCAGGTTTTCCGCGCAAGGCCTTGATTCGTGTGAATGTAACGAAAATTCGGGCACGGTTGTCAGACCAGAGCAATGAAGGTGCACAGATGCACAATGATCAATTAACAAGAGAGTATATGCACAGCCCCGCATTTTTGAGAACAGCGTAAGGTTTGAGAGAGAGAATGAGGATGGCAGATGCATGTGAGCGAGGGCAGCTGGGGAGTCAGCGGGAAGGAAGGGGAGCGATGAAAGCGGTCAAGAGGCTGTAAATTCCCTCCAAGCCGCACGGTTTGTATCCTGGAATAGCATGCATTGGCAAGCCTCTCTCGGTCTTTCCTCAAGCATATTTAGATTGTGCACAAGGCTGCTTCTTGCTCTGTTCTACAAGCAGCTCCGTCTGTTATGAGCTGTCTCAGTACATGCGACTCCATCCCTCCTCCTGGTTTGACACCGTAGTAGCAAAGTTCATGTTCCCGCACAGGGCATTAGCAGAGCTTCGAAAGATGCTCACGCCGCTGTAGTTTTCTCAAACATGATTCTCTCTGACATTAACAAGCGCGACTCCTTTTTTTCCAGGTGGTCCAGGAGGAAATCCCTCTGCCTTCTAGCTTTGTGAAGCTCAGTTACCTGAGCAGCAGAACTCCAGGCTATAAAACGTTGCTGCGCATCATCTTGACACATTCTACCCTCGCTCCCGGGATGACAAAAGTGCATCTTACCATTACCGTGGAAGGGCGGCTAGCTCAGAAATGGTTTCCCGCTGCCGCCAATCTGGTCTACACTTTTGCTTGGAACAAGACAGATATTTATGGGCAGAAAGTCTCCGGCTTGGCAGAAGCGATGGGTATGCCCTTTTTTAAAAAAAACTTTAACTGTGAGTGTGCCATGTAACAACGTATGATAACAAGCCATTTCTAAGTGTACACCATTTGTACAAATGTAGCCATTCAGTGTGAATCATGAGGTGCTCTTTCTTTTGAGTACATACAGCTTTAAAGAAGGAAGCGTGTGGTCACCGCTAACCAACTGTCTACCATTCAGGAACCATTTGAGCTTTTCCCTATGGTAGCTCAGTGTCTCTCTATTAGAAAATGCTATGTAGGATTTGCGATCACTTGGAAATTCTGAACATTTGAGAACATTCCAAATAGATTATGCAGGGCTTTTTTTTTGTAGCAGGAACTCCTTTGCATATTAGGCCGCACACCCCTGATGTAGCCAATCCTCCAGGAGCTTACAGTAGACCCTGTTATAAAAGCCCTGTAAACTGTTGGCGGATTGGCTGGCAGTATAGTAGGTGCGTGGCCTGATATGCAAAGGAGTTCTGTGATTATGTAACGGGTGGGGCCAACATCCATCACATTATTGTTACCCTCAGAGCACGTCAAAGAAGATGGCTGGAGGTTTAGAAGGCAGTGGGTGATGTGGGGGATATTGGGATGGGTCTCTGGAACTCAGTAGCAACTGTTGAGTCCCAAGAAGAGAAATCATACCAGAAGTCCCAAAAGGAGCCATACAAAAGCCTTACCAGAACTGTTTCTAGAACAGAAGTCAAGACAGCACGGAGAGATGTTTGTTGTTGTTGGTTTTTTCCATTTCCAAAGCTGGTGTTCATATTGCTCCCCAACTTTGCCTTGTTTTCCCCCCTTCCCTTTCACCTTGATTGTAGCTGGAAATCTTGCCTGGCTACTGACAGTTGAGAAAGGCCATCTAAATGTAAACAGGGGAAGGAACCGCATCTGTTGGAGCGCAGCAATTGTGCAAATGTCAAAGGGGATCTGGGCATAAGAGACTACACCCATGGACAGAAATTGGTGAAAAGCATAGGCATCTGTTTCACTAGCAGTTACATATGGGATGGCTACTATGAATAAGAGTGCTAAGAAACTGAGGGTGCCATCACATGAGAGATTTGGCCTGACCTAGCCATGCCTCCCCTCCGGATTTAATGTGTACAATCACATGCGCGCATCTGCTCCGAGTCCCGCCCGTTCTTACCTTGTGTTAGGACAGGCTGGGACCAGATTAAACAGCTACCGGGAACTTCCTGGTAGCAGATTGCTGAAGCAAATGCAGGGCACGTTCCCCAGCTGTCTGAACAGCCGGGCGCACAATGCACCTGTCCCGCATGTGCAGGAGCAGTCTGAATGTTCCTTTTACATGTGTGTGGCCCATGCCTCGCCCACCAGCGGTATGTATCGAAAAACAACTGCGCCAAAAATACCAGACGCTTGATACAAAATTAGAAAATTACAGTATATCATGAAAGTGCACAAACGTCCAAAAATTCATACATGAGCAAAAATTGAACAGTCTTATACACAAAGTCCCATACAAAATGTTGATTTCACTGGGTGGCTCCGAAGAAATTCACAAATCTCCATCGGGTAATTTACTCCAAAGTAATACACAGAACGGAGTCCATCCACAGATGTCGGCTTCAAAGGGAAATTCACTTTCACGTAATCACCGGCTTGATACCACGTTCCGCTGATTACAGCTTCTTCATAAGCCAACTAAACTTGTAAAGTCATCCTGACTAGTTGCCGTACATGTATGAGAACTAGTCAGGATGGCTTGACAAATTTAGTTGGCTTATGAAGAAGTAATCAGTAGAACGTGTATCTGTAATCAGTAGAACGTGGTATCAAGCCGGTCAGGTCATGAGCAGAGGGCTCCGACTGCAGTACTGCAGCTTTACCACTCTGTCTTGTTACATATAAGTTAATTAGAAGAAAGTTTGAGTGTGTTTTAGTCCAAGTTTTATTCAAGGTATAGGCTTTCATGCGCATGCACACTTCTTCAGATACAGACATGTGTATGCTCAGAACACTTATACCCAGAATTAAACTTTGTTGGTCTTAAAGATGCAGCTGGACTCAAAACTTCTTTTCTGCCACTTCAGACCAATGCGGCCACTCTCTTGAATCTATTAATTAGAAGAACAAACATAAATCTTTGCTTGAAACTACTTACGGTAGTAGCTGCAACTGGGAGGACAGTGTGAACTTGAAGCTCTCACTCCTTCTGCATGATAAGATTTAAGACAGAGGTGCACAGATGCCCATTTTCTGGAGACAGCATTCCCTTTGCATTCTAGTGATTCCACCCACAGATTGATGGAGCACGGGCGGTAGGGTAAGGTGGGTTGGGTGAACTTGAAATTCCCGTTGAAAATGTTACGAAAGCTAATTGTTTAGTGGCGGGGTGGTGGTGGAAAGCACTGCCAAGTCACAGCTGTCTCTGTAGGGTTTTTGAGGCAAGAGTCATTCAGAGGGGTTTTGCCATCACCTGCTTTTGCATGGAGACCCTGGTATTTCTCGATGGTCTCCAATCCAGATACTGACAAGGACCGACCCTACTTTGCTTCCAAAGCCTGGGCAATCCAAGTCAAGGCAATTAAAAAGGTAAAGGTAGTCCCCTGTGCAAGCACCAGTCGTTTCCGACTCTGGGGTGGTGTCGCATCATGACGTTTTCACAGCAGACTTTTTGTTATGGGGTGGTTTGCCGTTGCCTTCCCCAGTCATCTACACTCCCCCCCCCCCAGCAAGCTGGGTACTCATTTTACCGACCGCGGAAGGATGGAAGGCTGAGTCAATCTCGAGCCGGCTACCTGAACCCAGATTCCGCTGGGATCGAACTCAGGTCGTGAGCAGAGCTTGGACTGCAGTACTGCAGCTTTACCACTCTGCGCTACGGGAATTACTTACTGAAAATTCACCGTATTACTGTGGGTATAAAGTAAGCAAAATATCTGTTGCAAAGGGCTGCATGTTCAGTTTCTCTAGTCAAATTAAAAACCATCTCCCAGTACCCAGTTATGGCTAACACTATTAAAGCAGAAAAAAAGGTCTGAGTCCAGTGGCACCTTTAAGACCAGCAAAGTTTTATTTAAGGTATAAGCTTTCATGGCCATGCTTATACCTTGAATAAAACTTTGTGGGTCTTAAAGATGCCATTGGACTCAACATGGCTACCCACCTGAGTCTATTTTCATGGAAGGCACAGCATTAACGCAAGGACCCTAAATTGCAGGAATTTTAACCGTTAAACTCAGAAGGGTTATGAAAACCACACTAGAAGAGAGGCTTGATGTTTTGTTTTTACAAGAAACTAATCTCTGACTTGTCTCTCCCAGTTCTAATGAGAAGCCATAAAGAGTTACGATCCTGATTCCTAAATATGTACGGCATCACTGAAGGTAGAAGATGTAATGATGGCTATAAAGGGTAGATATATATTTCTAAGTGAGAATAAAATCACCCTCATAGCAGACAGCAATTGGTTATGAAATACAGCCAGAGCATGCCTGGCAAATAATTAATAAGGGGATAAAGGATAAGAGGAAACCTCTGCTTGTCACACAAAGGGCGGGAGGACTACCTGGGAACATAAAGCCTTGGAAATCTCCTGTGCTCCATCAGATGTCCTCAGTGAGGGTCATTCCCAATCCTGCACTGACTTAAATCCATGTTTTGCCTTAGAGTAGGTCTACAGGCAGAATTCTTGGCAAAGCAGCCATTTTCTCAGACCTTTCTGTTTTGTCTTCCCTTTCTACGACTTGAAAAAATTTTTTGTTTATATTCTGCCTCTGGAGTGTGTTTGAACCCAGAACACCCAAGAACCAAACAGCACACAATGTCCACTAGTGCCACTCTTCTAAGTGGCGGTCAAGGCATCCAACATTTGGAAAACATATTTGCGGTACCCCACATCAGGCCCTGTCATCTTGCTTTCCTTCTGATTGATGTAGATGTAGTCTTCTCTGGGGGAAATGATAAAAGCAGCATAAACTTTTAGATGTTAACAAGAGGAAACTCACAGGAAATGAAGGCGAAGGCAGTACAGTTTTTCTCCCTTCTTTATTTCCTTCCACTTGGTACCCCAATCAGTTGTGGGGGGATAAATTAACTTTGCCCCTTCCTTCCTCCAGCAATTCTACCCCAGTGATGTTCAGACAGAGCTCAGCCTTCCTGAATGAGATCTGAGCTCAGCCACGATCCCAGTTCCTTACTTCCCTAGAACTTTTTTTTTCAATTCTTTTTCTTTTCTCTCCAAAACCCAAAAAACCACAAACGAGATACAAATAAAGCCAACAACCATCACAACAACAAAACTAGACAAACAACATGACATAAATCAGGATGGAGAATGCAGCCTCCATACATTCAATAGTGCACAACCCTATATCTTTTTCACCGTTATTTTTAACCCCATTTCTCACAACATATTAACTTACTATTCACTGAATAAATATTAAATAGATCCACATACCATTATTTACATTTACATATCCAATAATTTACCTTATTTCTATTCTGTTCCCAACATATTTGGCAGAACGAAGAAGAACAAGAAAACAACATTCTAGGGAGAGGGGGGGACCACCCTCACCCAACTGGGAGATCCACTACAAAGCGAGCAAGCCTTTCTCTTTCTTTCTTTCTTTCTTTCTTTCTTTCTTTCTTTCTTTCTTTCTTTCTTTCTTTCTTTCTTTCTTTCTTTCTTTCTTTCTTTCTTTCTTTCTTTCTTTCTTTCTTTCTTTCTTTCTTTCTTTCTCTCTCTCTTTCTTTCTCTCTCTCTTTCTCTCCTTCTCTCTTTCTTTCTCTCTCTCTCTTTCTTTCTCTTTCTTTCTTTTTTCCCTCCTTTTATTTCTGGAGAGAGCCGTAATTTTTAATGGTTGGTCTATTAGGACTTTGCACCTCGCCTCCTTCCTCATTTTTCTATTGACAGTACTATGGTCTTCCTTCTGAGAGGGATAGTTCTTATTATGGGCTGAATTACCCTTATATGGCTCCTCTATTTCTTCTTCTGTATCCAAGGACTCCATTTCTGTTACCACCATCAATACATCACTTGCACCATGTAAAAAGTCTTTTTCTTGGTTTTGTTCCAAAACCTCTTGGGATCTCAAACTATAGATAACCTGTTTCAGCTCAGAACTGACTAGCTCTCCTTCTTTATTCACTTGAGTTGTCTCTCCTACCTCCACTATTTGATTCTCAGCCTTCATTTTAACATCCAGAGGTTTTAAAGACTGGCTTAAGTCCAAAATCTCTTCCTTAGTTCCTACTATTTGTTCCTGTAGGCCAGCCATTTTTAAATGTAATCCACCCATCTGCTGTACTAGATTTCCCTGCATCTGAATTAGTACTGTCCTAAAATTCATTTGCATGTTATCTTGTAACTCTTTAATCATGTCCTGAAATATTGCAGGCCCCAATGATTTTGGAGCATCTAGTGAGGCTACTGTATTGACTGGCATTTTATCCTTATTTGTATTAGTATTCATATCCCAATTGCTATATCTTCAATTTTTCTTATCTCTCAGACAAGATTTAAGGTCCAGAAATTTTATAAACTATTAATAGTACAACATAGCTTCAAGTTCATAATTCCTAAATTTCATCTCCTGCATAATCTCCTTACTACAGACTTTCACCACTTCATACTCTATACTTCCAGCACTTCCCCACACACACACTGCCACACCTTTCAACCAAAACTCAACCTATATATTAACTTCTCTTCATACAACACAATCATATCACTTTATCCTTAAACATTCATTCACACTCACTCCTAAACTCTCTCACTCTCACTCTATTATATATGTAGTCCTTTCTCTCTTCTTCTTACTTCTTCTCACTTGCCATTCTTCTCCCTGCCTAAATTCATCAAGATAGTCTCGTGATACTCTCAAAAGTAGTCCCAATTTTTACAATGTTCAATAATTTCAGCTTGCTCAGTCCAGTTTCTTTTCCACCATGCCATACCCACACTACTGCTCCATTCCTCTCCTCTACTTCCTCTGAGGCTTTTACAAACTAGACCGTATATAATAATTTGATCTTACTCAAGTCCAAAATCTGTTCGATCACTCCGAGCCCACTCTGTCACTCCGTTCCTCTCCTGCACTTCACCTGAGATTCTTCTAGCCTTCTACTCCTTCGCCTCGCTTTCTACTCTGTCACCAGTGATCTTCCCCTCCATCTCCTCACTCTCCACTTAGCTGCTCTCCTTCTCTCTTCGACTCCTTCTGAAACTTTCACTGGGTGTTTTTCTAATTTTCAACTCCTTCGCCTCGCCTTCGCCCCCTCTCCAGTAGCCTTTTTCTCCGCCTCCTCACCTCCCTGCTGTCCTCTGCCTCCGTCTCAGTCTTCCGAAAGGTTCGCCTCAAGAGGGGAGGAGACTCGAAGAAAAAATAGGGAGAAGAAGGGGGGAAAACCTCTTTTGGTTGTTTTTAAAATCTTCACCGCTTCTCTCCTCCTGTCCGCCAATCGCGTCTTAGTCACCAAATGTGGCGCCTGTCTCAGCCCGGGCTTGGGGGAGCCCAAACTGTGACTTGCGCCATAATACACGTCTCCCCCCAAAAAACCCTGCCTAAGGAACCCCACTACCAGGGCCCTATTGAGTCTTCCCACCTCAGAAGATCCCCAAAGCTGAGCGGTCCAGCACATATCTGCAGAGCCCTGCAGAACATGTCCGTTCGTCATTGCGCTGAAACCGAAACTATTGACTTCCACAGAACTCTTTGGAGCCAAAAGAAACAGTGGCCACAGACCTAAATATTGGGAATGAGCAGGGCTTTTTTTGAAGCAGGAACTCCTTTGCATATTAGGCCACGCACCCCTGATGTAGCCATTCCTCCAGGAGCTTACAGGGCCTACTGTAAGCTCCAGGAGGATTGGCTACATCAGGGGTGTGTAGCCTAATATGCAAAGGAGCTCCTGCTACAAAAAAGCCCTGGGAATGAGTGAAAGGATCTGAGGGGACAGAGGCTGGAATTGTCCCAGCATACAAAAGTTTATACAAAGGATTAAACTTTGTTGGTCTTCAAGGTGCCACTGGACTCAAATATTGTTCTGTTGCTTCAAACTCACATGGCTACCCACCTGGATCTACTGCCAAACTGACGTTGCTGGACCAATGGTCTGACTACTATAAAGCAGCATCTTGTGTTCAGTAGAATGCTTTTATTCTTCGAGCTGTTTGTACTCCTTGTACCTTTTCCCCAATGCAGTACAATGCCAGTTTGGTGTAGTGAAGCGCACGGACTCTTATTTGGGAGAACCAGGTTTGATTCCCCACTCCTCCACTTGCAGCTGCTGGAATGGCCTTGGGTCAGCATATCTCTTGTAGGCTAATCAAAGCCACCAAGCAATATACTGTTTTTCAGTTTGCAAAAATATATATTACAAGAATTGTGTATAATGCTTAATAAACAATACAATAATGATAAAGGTCGGCGGTGCTAGGACCTTTTAAAGTAACAGAAACCACAAAGGGGGCAGAAACCCCCATCCCCAAATGAATAGATTGTCCAGACTTGGAAAATAGTCCAAGTCCAATGTTTTGATATGTTAAAGCGCATTTATCTTTTTGTTCAAACCTTGGTTGGTAATTATTATCATTGTAGTTCCTAAATAATTGAGCCATTAAACTGAAGAAAGAATTGAAATGTCATCAAAATCTAGAGAGACGTCTTTTTTTAAGAAAGCGGCTACGTTGAAGCAATGTTCCTCAGGAGCACCCACTTTGTGAATTCCAGTTGGCCTATTTTCCAAGTTGGGACTTATATCTATTCATTTGGGGACGGGGGTTTCTGGCCCCTTTAGGGTTTCTGTTACTTTAAAAGGTCCTAACACTGCCGACCTTTATCATTATTGTATTGTTTATTATGCTTTATACACAATTCTTGTAATATATATTTTTGCAAACTGAAAGACAGTGTATTACTTGGTGGCTTTGATCAGTCTACTAATTACACAAGTGCCCTTCGAACAGCATAGCTCTTGTAGGAGCCGTCCTTGAAAGGGCAGCTGCTGTAAAAGCTCTCTCAGCCCCACCTACCTCATGGGGTGCCTGTTGTGGGGGGGGGGGGAGGTAAAGGAGGATTGTAAGCCACTCTGAGATTCAGAGTATAGGGCGAGATATAAATCCAATATATTCTTCTTTAAAAAAAAAACACCAATTAGAATCTGTTAAGCAAATGTCCATTTTTAAGCAAATACAAGTATGAACACAGAAAGGCAACTCAAATAGACAAGCTGCAACATAAAAAGCAAAAATCTTAAAGTTTGTGTTCCACAGCATTCCTTTTTTTAATTTTGTGCAACTCCTTTTGAACTTCACAGTATTATTAACTACACTATTGGCTTCCATTCTGGTTTTCAAATGTAGTGGTAGTCACATTGTTATTGAATATTATGGGCCATTAATAATACAAACCGTCTTAATATTGTGGGCCATTAGTTTATACAAGCAGTGTTGTGGTGGTTCTAAACTAACGGCCACAAAAGTGGTAGTTACACTGTTATTGAATATTATGGGCCATTAATAATACAAACCATCTTAACGTTGCGGGCCATTAGTTATACAAGCAGTGTTTGGGTGGTTCCAAAGTAGCTGCCACAAAAGAAGGTTTAACTTGCAACTTTGTGTGTGTGTAAAACACACAAATACCTGGTTGATTTTTAAATGTTTTGGTTGCAGTTTATATTCATTCTACAACTAGCAGGTTGTAGAGGGGATTTTTGTGTTCATTTACTGAATATAAATGCAGCTGTACACCCCCCCCCCCAAAAAAAAAAATAAAAAGAAGTCATGACATGACATTTAACTGTATAAAGGTAAACCCACCCTGAAACAAATTTGGAATTGCAAGTTTCATAAAACCATTTTGCCTTCAAAGGCTTTGAAGTAGGGGTGTCAAATATACATCCCAGGGGCCAAATCAGGCCTTCGGAAGGCTCCTATCAGCCCCCCGAGCAACTGCTGTCATCTGCTTCCTTCTGCTTAATGGCTTGCTGTGCAAGGCTTGCTCAGTAGCACAGGAACTACAGAGCATAGTCTCTCTTTTCTCCACTGGCTAAGGCTCCTCCCATGGGGAGGGAGAACTTGCTTTGCCAGGCTCTCTCAATCACACAGCAGAGCTACTGAGCCAAGCCTCTCTTCCTTCTATTGGCTGAGGCTCCTCCCTCTCCTGGTCCTCTGGGGAAGGAAGAAAAGAGGCAGAGCTTCCTTGGTCCAGTTCCCTGGATCCCATGACAGAGATACAAAGAAAACACCTTTCAGACCAATGTTTTAAGCATGTTTTATTTTAAGTTTTAAAAAAAACCTTTGTGTTTGTCTGTGTCCTTCATGAAGTTTATATCTCTGCTACCTAATCTTAAATAGGTACACGTGGCCCAGCCTGACATGTTGGCCCAAAAGATCTCATTTATGTGAGATCCGGCCCTCATAACAAATGAGTTTGACACCCCTGCTCTAAAGGAAAGGAGATGGGAGAAAAGGGAGTATCCTATTCTCTCTCTCTCTCTCTCTCTCTCTCTCTCTCTCTCTCTCTCTCTCTCTCTCTCTCCTTGCAGCAAAACCTGTTTCTTTCAAAGTGATGGATTAGTGACAGTGAGGTTGGGGAGCAGAGGGGATGGTTTTTCTCTCATAAAGATGAAATGGGAAGTTTGCTTGCCCTAGGTATATTAGCTGGAATCACATATTACCCTTCCCACCCTTAGGAGATCTGTGCTGCTTGTTCTCTGCCCTGGGGCCTCCATTCTCCCCACACCAGTGAACGGCTGGAGAGAGGAGGAGCAGAGACACCTGTGCTTAGTCAAAGCATTCCCCCTTGCTGTCTTAACAGAGTAATGCCAGGAAAACTCTGTTCCCTGCCGCTGTGGCAAATTCAGTGCTGGCATTCCCTGCTGGGGAGAAAAATCTATCCCTGGTTATTTACACCAGCGGTGTGATTAAAAATTATAAGTCAGATTTGGCAGTTAAGAAACCTCCTGATCACTTCTTCTCTTCACGGATACAATTGGTTACATTCCTTTGAATGCCTTCCGTATGGGCTGCGTTCATCATCCCTCCCCCTGCTATTAGTGAGTCTTCCCATGTGTCCCAAGCAGAAGTTGAAAGGCTTATTTACAGTCTGAGTGGTTCCCTCCAGGCGAGGAGAGCAATTATGTCCTTTTGTTTTCAGGAGAGTCAAGGAGGGCTGTGTTCTCCCCTCTTGTACATGGGCTCTTGTATCTCTGCAGGCGCCACATTAGCAGCAGGCACACAATGGTAGTCTCGGGGATCTCGATACATCAGCTCCGGCAGCAACAATTGTCTCTGTATTCCTCACGATAATGAAACAGAAAGGGATTCGGCAAACTAGAAATTATTGTTGCGGCTCAGAGCTGAATTGGGGGACGGCTGCTGTGTTGTGCTCGCGTCCCGACCAGTGTTCCCTCTAAGCTGAGTTAGCGTGAGCTAGTTCACGGATTTTTAGCCTCCAGCTCACACATTTTTGTCAGGAAAGATGACCCCAGAGCACAATAATTTATGAAGTAGCTCACAACTTTAATGCCAGTATCTTACAGTTTTGATACCAATAGCTCACAAAGTAGAATTTTTGCTCACAAGGCTCTGCAGCTTAGAGGGAATATTGGCCCTGACCTGGGTGGCTGAGGCTAGCTCCATCTCAGAAGCTAAGCAGGGTCAGCTCTGGTCAGTACGTAGATGGGAGACCGTCAAGGAAGTCCAGGGTCCACCACACAGAAGCGGGCAACGGAAAACCGCCTCTGAATGCTCTTGCCTTGAAAACCTTCCAAGGTCTCTGTAACTTAATGGTGCTTCCCGCCGCCACCGTGCTTACTGATTTGGGATGATTTGCCACATTTCCTCACCCCGCCCGCCCCCCCCCCCCGTTGTCCTTGGGATGACGTCTTAGCTGCTTCTGAAGAATGTTGCAGTTAATGATATTGTTGCTTCCAGCTCTAGGCTGCCTACAGTGTCAATTTTCCCGGTCATTAAAAAAATTGCCACCCACAAAATATGCTTATTTAGTCTTTTAGAGGCACTGTATGTAGGTATTGCTTTTTTAAAAAAAAATATCCTTTGCAGATGTATTTTCTCCCCACTGCCGCATGGTCTTGCTACAGATATATCCTATGCAGAGGCTTTGAACTATGGAGAATATGCAGGAAAGGAAAATGGAGCAAGACCGGGTGGGCATTACTGTTGTCGTAGACTTGCCATGAGTGATGGAAGGAAACTCAGCCTCAACACCTTGTTTGTTGTGTTTCCAGTGTTGGTAGGCTATGAATATGAGACTTGTCCTGATTTCATTCTGTGGGAGAAAAGGACTGTGACATTGCAGGGATTCGAGCTGGATGCTTCAAATCTGGGTGGCTGGTCATTAGACAAACACCACATTTTGAACACGCAGAGCGGTAAGTGCATTAGTTATTAATCAGATGACATGGAAAAGCAATTTCCCCCTCCCCAAGATGAAAACTGGGAATGTTTATAATAAATTTTGGTTAATGTTATAAATGGTGATTACAAGTAGGGCCTGGTAACCCGCAGGGATACTTACTAGCAGTGGGGACCCTTGCTGGATGCATAATAATGTTACCAGCAATGCACTGATGTCACTTCCTGTGCACTTGGAAGTGACCATAGAGTTTTGCTCAAATGTGAGAGCTTCTCTGGTATCCCCCAATGATGCACTGGCAATGCTTGAGGAGTGATGTCGACATGTCCAGGCCCCAACCTGGTGGAATCAGCTCCCTACAGAGATCCGGGCCCTACCTGGTCTATTAGCCTTCCGTAGGGCCTATAAAAACGGAGCTGTTCCGCCAGGCTTTTCGTTGAGGCTGTGGGCGTCTATTCTTGATCTATTCTTGATTTGGTTGGCGTCCCCTGTCGACACTGTCATCTTTGCTATAAAATGGAATAATATCTGCCGTTATCTCTATGGGATAACATCTCGTCATGTCAGACGGTCAGGCTGGGCAATATTGTGATGATATGGGAAATTTTCTGAGTGCCGTTGAGTTGTTTGCTTATAAAATGGTTTTTTATTGTATTTTATTATTTTATTATATGTTGTACTCCACCCTGAGCCCTATGGGGAATGGGTGGAATAGAAATATACTAAATAAATAAATGTAAGGATCCTGGTGACATTTCACCCTGTTTCCCACCATTTTTCCCCTGCGGGACAACTGACCGCCCTACTGAGTCGGGAACGGCCCACCGGGGGCGGTGGTACCTGCGCCCAGCATAGGAATGATAAGTCTAGCTATAAATTCAACATGTGTTGGGGAGGGACGGTGACTCAGTGGCAGAGCATCTGCTTGGCAAGCAAAAGGTCCCAGGTTCAATCCCTGGCAACTCCAACTAAAAAGGGTACAGGTAAATAGGCGTGAACAACCTCAGCTTGAGACCCTGGAGAGCCGCTGCTAGTCTGAGTAAACAAAACTGACTTTGATGGACCGAGGGTCTGATTCAGTATAAGGCAGCTTTATATGTTCATATGTTCATCTGGCCAGGAAAATCTCATCAGAGAACCTTAGTCCTTCAAAACATCTTGTAAGCCTGAAACAGTTTCTGCTGGAATGTCAACATAATGGTTCCATTTATCTGAACTTATTGCCAGGATGGATTAAAAGTTCATTGGGCCAGAATGAAGAAGACTGCAGATTTATACCCCACCCTTCTCTTTGAATCAGAGACTCAGAGCAACTTACAATCTCCTATATCTTCTCCCCACACAACAGATACCCTGTGAGGTGGGTGGGACTGAGAGAGCTCTGGCAGCAGCTGCCCTTTCAAGGACAACTCCTGCAATAGCTGTGGCTGACCCAAGGCCATTCCAGCAGCTGCAAGTGGAGGAGTGGGGAATCGAAGCCATTTCTCCCAGATAAGAGTTCACATACTTAACCACTACACCAAACTAGCTCTCCTAGGTTCCTATAAGCAGCAGCTTCAGGGTTGTAGTATTTAAAAGAAAGCAAGAGAGAGAAAGGAAAGTATTTATGAGAGCATAGAAAGTGTGGAAAAGAACAGAGCCTGAACTCTCAAACTTCATTAGCTGAAAGGTCAAAAATTATTCACCACTTGATCTCAACTAAAAACTCAAAGAAGAGCTCTCTTCACTTTAAAGCCATGAAAAATGTATATTTAAGGTTCAGACTGTGTTTCGAGGCTAAAAAACAAATCACTTTAAAAGTTCAGACACGCGTGGGGAAATTAATGGGAAACACTTCTCATTTGTGAACTTTTGTTCTTGAAAAGTTTGGAAGAGTTAATTAAACGAAAGAATTTGGTCTATCAGGATATCATTCTTGTGCAAGGTGCTAAGAAATGTCATCAGCGCTTGCAGAAATGCAAACTAAAGAACAAATGAACTCAGCCCACCCATGCTATCTTATTATATCGCTCTGCTGGACCATCCTGATGTACTTGATACTGTAATTGATTTTATGGTTATGCTGTTGTGATTTTATTGTAATTTTATTATTTATGATGTACTCCGCTCTGAGCCCTTATGGGGGAATGGGCGGAATATAAACAAATAATAATAATAATAATGTTATAGGTTTATTAAATTTATACCTCGCCCTTCCCGCAGAGGCAGGCTCAGGGCGACTTACAATAGTCATAATAACAATAAGAGACTAACACGTTAGTGCATCATCATAATAAAATCAATTAATAATAATAATAATAATTCAAACAGCATTCCTTCTGCGTCCCGGGAGGAATTTTCCTCAATCACTATCCAAAAATTCTTTCCCAACATTCCCCATTCATTTCTTACAAATGTGTATACAATGCACATGGCACTTTCAAAACCAAATTTATGATAAAATGGGATATATTTGTTTATATATGGGATATATTATTCCATTTGTTAATTATATTTATATCCTGCCATCCTGGAAATCAAGGTGTCATATACAGGATTCTGGAGGTGTTTCCAGCTATGAACTAGTGAGACCAGGTCTGCTTAGCTTGACCAAGGCTTGCTGTATGAAATGGCTTCCAGAATCAGACCCCATGGTTTGAAGTCATTCTACAGGACACGGTTTGTACGAACTAAGTCTTGGTGTGATATCTGAGTTGACAAACCCTAGTTATGGCCAGAGCTTTTTTGTAGCAGGAATTTCTTTACATATTAGGCCACACACCCCTGATGTGGCCAATTCTCCAAGAGCTTACATTAAGAAGGACCCTGTAAGCTCTTGGAGGATTGGCTACATCAGGGGGGCGTAGCCTAATATGCAAAGGAGTTCCTGCTACAAAAAAAGCCCTGGTTATGGCCATCATTCTGCTTCTGGGAGTGCATTTCCTATGGAAACAGGAGAGCTGATTAGATGGCAACAACAGAAGAGAAGCAGCTTTGAACCATGCTTTGTGTTCTGAACTGCAGTTGGTACAAACCGCAGTTTGGTGTCTTGTCCACACCGAGCCACTTTATCAGTGTAGCAGATCTCCACTAAGATTGTTATTATTCCTCTTTTTCTGGACTGATCTCTTACTCTCGGGGCTAAGAGGAGAAATGTCAATCGTATTTTTATACGACGAAGTCCTGCTTCATCTTTTACAGGCCCAATAAACTCTGGTTTCATTGCAGTGAAATATTTGATTAAAGCATAGACTAATTGATTATGTGATAAAGTTTCTGGATTTTGCTTTTTAAAACCCCAAAGGTTGTTTTTTAAAGCTCATCAAAATACAGGACCAGTATCTTGTTTGTCTTTATGGCTGAACATCAAACAAAAGCCCCTTTTATTGTCAGCCGTAAACAAAGACTTTGCAAATAAACATGTATTTCCAGCGAAGTTGAGTCTCCAGGGTCCTAATTATATATTGTTACTTGTGGGCAAAAGATGAAAGATTGCTTTTACACATTTAGCCACAGACAAAGTCCAAACACACCTGCCACTTCATGGGTTTTTACTGCCAGGGGAGGACATGTCAGGGTCCATTAAGTATGCTGGTATGTTGCCAGACAGCTCTTATAAACCTACCTTAAATTCCAGGAAGAAATATGCAGTCTCTCCCTCGTTGTTCATAAATAAGTTTAAAATATTATTTCCTCTTTGAATTTAATATTTGGCACCAGACACTATTTATCTTCCAGGAGAGAGAGAGAGAAATTAAAAATTGTTGCAGGATGGCATCTAAAAAGTAAAACTGGAACTCATACTTTGGAAGTCTGTTGCACTTCAGGAAGAACTTAGGAGCTGGGTATTCATTTCGCTGTTTTTGGCCAACGTTCGCTATCTTTTCCAGAGGATAGCAGAGGAGTCATTTACTTTAGGGGGGTTTTCAGCATCGCATTTGCCTTGCATAAGTTTGCTATAAAATATTCACCAGCTCGGCTCAGCTGTGCTCACTCAGTGCCACTCCTTGAAAAGCACTGCCTGAGGTAACGGCCTCCTCACAGACTACTTCCAGCTGCTGTTCCTCCTTGTAATTATGTGCAGACCTCTCAAAATGATACCTCCTGTCCATGATCCCCCCAGAAAGCAGGGCATGATGGGATATTGTCTGGAAATTTGTGGTCTGAACCTGATGAGCACCCGCCGTTGTGTTATCAGTAGATGAAAAGAATTCCCAAAGAAATAAAGAAATAAAATCATTAGAACTTTTTGCACAATACTGAATGGAATGGGCTCTTGTTTCATAGCTAACGGTTAATTTGAGCGAATCGTTAATATTATTATTTACAAAATTCATATCCTGTCTTTACATGCACCGCCAATGTTAAACATACATGATAAAATTACATTACAAGGCCATTAAAGTCAGCCCTATATACCAAGCGAAGAGTTTTAAAAGCGGAGTTAAAATACATACAAAACAGTTGAAATGCATGCAAAACATAAAAACGTTGGAAGGAGGGGTCAACGAGCGAATGCTAAAAAAAAATAATGAGTCTGGATCTGTTGGCAGCAGATGGCAACAGAAGGGGACAGACAACTCTCTTTGAGAAGAGAGTTCCAGAGCTTTGGTGCCATGACTGAGAAGACCCTCTCACAAGTTGCTACCCCCTTATCTTGTATAATAGGGGACAGACAACTCTCTTTGAGAAGAGAGTTCCAGAGTTTTGGTGCCATGACTGAGAAGACCCTCTTACAAGTTGCTACCCCCTTATCTTGTATAATTGAGGGTGGACTGGTATATTTAATATTGAACCTGGCCACTGCAAAGATGAAAAAAACTAGAAAATAATAGCCTGCTTTAGATAGGGGATATCCTTCTGCAGACCTTTAGGAGCCTCCTAGTTTGTAGAAAACGGTGAAAAGTTTTTTTTTTTAAATGGAGAGAGGATTATATCACCCCAAACTAAGGAATATTTATGCTTTTGTGTAGATAACATAAAGGAGGACCTACATGGGCCAAAAGAAGGCAGATGAGGCGGTGGGAGGGCAGGCGGTGGGAGGATGAAAGAGCTGGAGACCTGTTTGTTCCCTCTTCGTTGCATCCAAATGATTCGTCAAGAGTGTTGTTTATTGCAGCATCAATATGTAGCCACCATCTAAATGACTAAATAAGTGGCCGCTATCTTAATGACTAAACTGAAGCTATTGTGCTTTGGTCACATTTTGAGAAGTCAAGAGTCACTGGATAAGACAATAATGCTGGGAAAACAGCAGGAAAAGAGAAAGATCCAGCCTGAGACAGATTGACTCAGTCAAGGAAGCCAAGGCCCTCTGTTTGCAAGACTTGAGCAAGGCTGTTAAGGATAGGACATTTTGGAGGACGTTCATTCATAGGGTCTCCATAAGTCCAAAACAACTTGATGGCCCTTGACACACACACACTTAATGTATTTCATATTCAGAGAAGGATGAGTAATTTATGCCATGATTCAAAGCACTGTATTTAATCAAGATTCAGAAAGACGCCTAGTAGGATTTTTTACCTGTGTATCTCAAACAATGCCCTCTCTGTTCTGTCCTCAGAAGCTTGACTTCCTATGAAACATCGCTGCATTTCAAAAATAATAATATTTCACAATATTATTTCTAACGAGTGCTTAAACAAACAAACACAAGTCTTTTTTGGCGTATATCAGATTATAAATAAGGCAAAAAAGAGATACAGAAATAACAAATACACCTGTCATATACAGCTATACATTGGACAATCGATCCTTGATTAGCAGACTCGAGAATAAAGCAACCTTTTCAGTTATTTCAGATGACAAACCATTCAGAAGATGACATACCTTTGCAGAATCTGAGCAACTTGTCATATTGAGCAGAATTGGGTCTAGAAACCTAAGGTGTGTAGTATCATATTGGGAGCAGTAAAGAAAAATATGGGACAACGAATCGACTTGTTTTAAGTTGCATGTACAAAGTCTTAATGAAAGCGGGATTTTTTTTAAATATCCACCATAAGTAACTGCTGATGGGATAATATTACATCTGGCAGGAGTAAATGCTCTGTGTAAT
The DNA here is from genome assembly GCF_032191835.1 of Heteronotia binoei. Classification (NCBI taxonomy): domain Eukaryota; kingdom Metazoa; phylum Chordata; class Lepidosauria; order Squamata; family Gekkonidae; genus Heteronotia; species Heteronotia binoei. The sequence continues at coordinate 17,130,750 of NC_083233.1, forward strand.
TGTGGAACATGGAGATTTGATAGATAAGAAGGGAGATAACCAATAATTGGGGAAATTCCAAAATTCAAAGGGGGCGGGGAGCAAGATGTATTTGTGGCATTGATTAGCTTTTGCAATTCTATATCTAAGAGTCTATGTTTAATTAGATAACACACATTTGTAAAAGGGAGCATGTAGAGAGAATCCATGGATAAACCTAAAGTTGATATTTTCTTCTCTATGCAGGCAATCCATTTGGACGAGGAGGATTCAGACAGCATTTGGTATAGATAGCTCCCACAGTGCTAAAAACTAAGCACCGTAACAAAAGTTAAAAGAAGATTTCCTCAGCTGCAGGCTCACATGTCGAATATTGACAGACAGGAAGGGATTTATTTATTAATTTAATATATTCCTGGGCCACAGTCTCAGCCTAAAAGCTCCAGTTTGGTGTAGAGAGAGCAAGTATGGTGTAGTGGTTAAGTGCACGGACTCTTATCTGGGAGAACAGGGTTTGATTCCCCTCTCCTCCACTTACAGCTGCTGGAATGGCCTTGGGTTAGCCATAGTTATCACAGGAGTTGTCCTTGAAAGGGCAGCTGCTGTGAGAGCCCTCTCAGCCCCACCCACCTCACAGGGTGTCTGTTGTGGGGGGAGAAGATATAGGAGATTATAAGCCGCTCTGAGTCTCTGATTCAGAGAGAAGGGTGGGGTATAAATCTGCAGTCTTTTTCTTCCATTATCAAGAATAACAATTAAGATGCCAAATTCAAAATATAAATAGTTTAAAAATTCAGCAATGATAAAAGATGATAAATGGGCTTATCTTCAGTTGAACAAAATAACATCACACTCTGTATTTCCACAGCTTTTGTTACTTACAGTTTTCCTCTCCGTGCTTAATTTCTTTTTTTCTTCTGTGTGTGCATGCCCATGCATTTAATCCACCTAAGAATCTGCTTCATGGATCTATTTATGTGGTGCTAGTTCACCAAAACTTAAGCCACAATAAATCTTTAAAGGGCTCTGCAAGATTTGTGTTTGGGGCTACTCCTCTGAAACTACTAAATCCTTGTCGCCTCCAGTAGAAAAGGAATGGAAACATGGTCTGAGTGATGAAACTAGCAAAGCCAATACTAAGACAAAGGGCGTATTGAGTTAGAAACATGTTTCCTAGTTTATTTTCACACCCATTGCTCTGATAACTGTTCTTCCCTTGGGAACAGTGCTGTGTCACAGGCAGGACTATTTCTATACACTGTCGATCAGCTTTCCTTCCAATTTGAATATTGATTTCCTGCAGCAATGCAGTGCCCTTTCCTGAGAACTGCAGGGTCATTCTGCTATTAATTTCTCTTTGTTAAATATTAAAAGTACAGTACATTCCTGTTCTCTCTAATGGAAGTGGTGGGGGGAAATAAATATTTAACGACCAATCCTCATCATGTTAGCACAACTGTTAGCAGCTAATTTAGTAGACCAATAACCCAACCCTGATATTTTGTTAGAAACTCAGGGTTCTCCCCCCACCCCCTTAAATAGCTTCAATTAGTAATCAGACAGGTTTCATTGGATCTGAGCAATAGATGTGCTTAGAGCTGGCAAGCATTCCTAGATAATTCCGGAGGAGTAGCCATGGCAGTCTACTGTAGTGAAACAGAAGTCCACTAGCACCTACGCCAATGCTTATTCCACCATGAGCTTTCCTGAGTCAGCACCCACTTCTTCAGATGCATACTTTGAGGCTGAAAGTGTGGCTGCATTCAGACATTCAATTAATTGCTGTTAAACTATACAGGATTAATATATGCACCGGGTAACATTCCTTTATCACACTTCTCCTTCTTCTCTTCATTCTTTTATGGAACTCAGATGTGAAGACTTCCTGATTTCTGTGAACTGCATGTTATATCCAACCGAGAGCCAGTTTGGTGTAGTGGTTAAGTGTGCAGACTCTTATTTGGGAGAACCAGGTTTGATTCCCCACTCCTCCACTTTCACCTGCTGGAATGGCCTTGGGTCAGCCATAGCTTTCATAGGAGTTGTCCTTGAAAGGGCAGCTGCTTGTAAGAGCTCTCTCAGCCCCACCTACCTAACAGGGTTCTGTTGTGGTGGTGGTGGGGGGGGGGGGGTTGTAAAGGACATTGTGACTGCTCTGAGATTCAGAGTATAGGGTGGGATATAAATCCACCCTATAATGATTCAAAGTGTGTTCTCTTTCCAGTACATCAGGATTTCAAACCGGAACTAAACCATCATTTCAAATCCTGGTCTGTAGGAGAGAGAACAAACCAATCAGTTTATCATTTCATCTGATTTAAATGTTGCAAAAACTGCAACCAGACCATCTTTAGTAACATTTAATACTCGCTTATCTTGTAATACTGAGGTTTGCATTTGCGATTTCCAATTAGAGGTAATTCAGAGTTTCACTTAATGTTATGTTATTACTTAATGCTATTCCATTCTGAAGGAAGGGGGCATGCATGCCAGTGCTTATACCCAGAATTAAATTTTATTGGTCTTAAACATGCCACTGGACTCAAAGACCGATTTCCCACTCACTTTGGTCTGGTCTCATTACCCCTTTTCCTTGCAGGACTGCTGCTGGATTTTGCACAAGCTGCCCTGAGCTGGCGAGTTGCCCCACCCCTTTTCAAGTTCCCTCCACGACAGACAGAAACCGGTTTTCAGAGGATCCTGCCTGCTGCAGAGGAAACTTGAAGAGAGGCGGAGCAACTCACTGGTCTGGGGCAGTTTGTGTGAAATCCTGCAGCAGCCCTCAGAGAAGAGGAGAGTGAGAGCGGCATAAGGTTAGTGGAAAATCGGTCAAACTGTCTTAAACATAAGAACATAAGAGAAGCCATGTTGGATCAGGCCAATGGCCCATCTAGTCCAACACTCATCCAGTCCAACATATATTGGTCACACAGTGGCCAATATATGTGTGTGTGTATATATATACATACATATATATACACACACACACATATACATACATACATACATACATATATATATATATATACACACACACACACACACACACACACATATACATACACACGCACACACTGTGGCTAATAGCCACTGATGGACCTCTGCTCCATATTTTTATCCAATCCCCTCTTAAAGCTGGCTATGCTTGCGGCTGCCACCACCTCCTGTCTTCTGTTATACCACCTGAGAATCTTAGAGAATGCAAAGCATAGAGCCTTCACAGAGCATTCGCAGCAGTTTTACATACTTCAGCAGACCTATGAAACTCTGTTTGAAGTGGTCTGTGACAGACTCAGGCCCATAGCCTGAGTAGCTGAGAAACAGGCTTGTAGCGATTGGCTGGAACGTTGCCCGTGCAACAGAAAAGTATCCCTTTGAGGTTTGCTCAGCAGAAAATCACCTCAGGATTTTTAGTCTTAGCCAGGGAGTCTTCGGGAGAAGTTTTCAGAATACCAGTCTGAAGTGAAGACAGTGGACTTAGGCCGGGCAGTTGCAAAACCAACTGGATAAGGAGCTGAGAACAGCCAGAGTGGCTGAGCTCTTTGTGGCAGACACTGCTGAGTGGACTCTGTCTGGAAAAGGGAGTTTTCAAACCATTTTAAACTCCCTGAGGGAGATTTTGCCAGCACATCAGGCAATCTCCCAAACTTTATCACACAATAACACACTGAGAGGAGAACTGGATTCTGGGGGGTCAGCAGAGGTACCCAAGACTCAGACCAGAGGACTAGCTGTGGGGCTGAGATAAATCGGTATTGAGGGGTGCGAGTCCTGGAAGATAACTAGTGTGGAAGGGTCTGTGAGGGAGAATACTGACACCAATCAGGAGTTCTCTGTGTGTGGAAGAGTGATTGAAGTTTGTTATTTATATGATTTGGTACTGCCAAAGCTAGGGCTTAAACAACTGAAGGAACAGCATTCTGAGTGCCCAGAAGGCACAGCCTGTGTGAAGTAGAATCCAGTGGGATTCTGAAACTTGCCTGGTTTATTGTTTATTTTTAAGATCTTCTGCCAAAGTCTTGTTATATTTTTACCTCAGCCTGAAAAAGTCTCTACTCTCTGTAATTATTTTTTTCTGCCAACCAGCTGCCAACTGATTTGTCTTTTAATATTGAACAGTTATAATTAATATTATTTCATCCCTCTCCTTCCCTTTTGTTACCTAATAAATATTTTGTGATTGTTAACATTAAAACCGTCTGGTGCCAATTATTACTAGTTCTGACAGGATTTCTGTGAGTCTGACTAAGAGACTGAGGGAAGGTGACCAGGGAGAAATTTAAAGTGGTCACCTCCCGAGTAAAGCCTCTGGCTGGGTTCCTCACATGGTCATTATTGCATTGTGGTTGGTTGATTGTTCTTTTTTTTTCTTTCTTTCTTTCTTGTGGCTATACTGGCTTAGAATTCCTAGACCTTATAACAGCAGTTTCATCAGCTTTTGACTAAGGACTTTCTTTGTTCTCGTGTACAATGTAAAAGCAATTTTTTTTCCAGAAGGATCTTTACAGAAAGGGCAGGCAACCCCTAGCATGCCTGCTGAACAGCAGCGAGCCAGATCATTGTCCTCAACGGAAGGGACAAATCCTCTCAGATCAATTGAGGCATCAGTGACAGAGCTAGGAGGGACCAGGGGTGGGTGGGACAAAGCAATTGGCATGGCTTTGATCATTAGCCAAGGACAATTCACATCCCCCCCCCCCCCAGTTGTCTGCCAACACACCAACATCTTCATTGACAAATTACTTTTTTTCAGCACACTGACCAAAAAGATTATCAAACCATGTCTTAAAGTCTGCATGTTTTCCATCAGAAATTAATATATACGCTGTCTTCCTGTTACCTTTTTTACATTTCACATGAAGAACATGCTCTAGGGGTTTTTTGTAGTTATCACACAGAGCCATCTGGAATTATTGGCATAAAATCACTAAAACTTTCCAAGATGTTGTGTGTGTTTGTGATTTTGGAAATACATATGAATGGATGCAGGGGTGGAATTCTAGCAGGAGCTCCTTTGTATATTAGGCCACACACCCTTGATGTAGTCAATCCTCCAAGAGCTTACAAAAAAGAGCCTTGAAAGCTCTTGGAAGATTGGCTACATCAGGGATGTGTGGCCTAATATGCAAAGGAGCTCCTGCCAGAATTCCACCCCTGAATGGATGTGATTTTACCACACTTTGTTGGTAGAGGATCTAATCCAAGCATACCAAATCTCTGTTGTATCCATGTTAACACAGTACATATAAAAAGCCACATACACCCAGGCAATACAATCACTGGACCTAACAACATCAACTACACCATCTGAGGCACATTTACTTGCTCATCTTCTAACATTGTGTATGCCAGTCACCAGTGTCCTTCAGTTCTCTACATAGGGCAAACTGGACAAACCCTATTGCCAAAGGATAAATGGACACAAGTCTGACATCAAGAATCACAAGACTGAGAAACTTGAGAAATACTTCAGCCTTCATTCAATGGGTGACCTCACAGTAGCTATTTTATTGAAAAGGAACTTCAGGAACAGAGTAGAAAGTGAAATTACTGAGTTGCGACTTATTACAGCACTCAGAACAATGGACTCCCCAGAACTTAACAGGGATATTGGTTTCTTATCTCACAACATGTGCTAACCTCATTCATTCCTTACCTCTGTATTCTCACCAATCCCCCAGAAGGGATGTACATCCTCTTTATTTTATTTCTTAATTTGAATAGTAGGTTAGAATAGTCAATTGTAATGTAATATAATGTATAGTAGAGTGTAATGTAATTTGGAATTATAGATTAGAATGTATTTCTCTGGTCTGGGGAGATAACTCCACACAGCCAATTGCCCCACTTCAAAGAAAAAGTTGCTGTAAGATCACCTCCATACTTGAAAGGAGACCAATTGAGAGTAATGTCAGAGTCTCAGTTAATTACTCTTAGAATCCCACAATTAAGGATACATAAGTCCATCTATCCGTAATTTTGACATATTTATTTCCTTCATTGTATTCTACACCAGAATTAAACTCAAACAAATGGTAACCATATAAACTAAACTTGTCATTACTGTTTGAATCTATTAAACATCTTCATTATGTTGTATGATAATTTGCTGCTCACCTTCTACCTATTTGTATGGACTGGTAACTTCCATTTAATTGTATCTGAAGAAGAGTGTGTGTGCATGAAAGCTTATACCCAGAATTAAACTCTGCTGGTCTTAAAGGTGCCCCTGGACTCAAAACTTTGTTCTGCTGCTTCAGACCAACATGGCTGCCCACCTGAATCAAGCCTCCATCATGTCCAAGGGCCATCAGAGCCAGGGGTGGAATTCTAGCAGGAGCTCCTTTGCATATTAGGCCACACCTCCCTAATGTAGCCAGTCCTCCAAGAGCTTACAAAAAAGAGCCATGTAAACTCTTGGAGGATTGGCTGCATCAGTGGGGTGTGGCCTAATATGCAAAGGAGCTAGAATTCCACCCTTGGTCAGGATTAAGCAAAACACTATATGCCATGGTATGTACTCATTATAATTGTGTGTGTGTTTCCAACTAGGTATCCTACATAAAGGAAATGGAGAGAATATATTCATCTCCCAGCAGCCACCAGTTATCTCGACCGTCATGGGCAACGGACACCAGAGGAGTGTCTCCTGCACCACTTGCAATGGCCCAGCCCATACCAGTAAACTCTTTGCTCCAGTTGCCATGGCTTCTGGGACTGATGGCAGTATATATATTGGTGACTTCAATTTCGTTCGAAGGTTCCTTCCTTCTGGGAATGCTGTTAGCATCCTAGAGTTAAGGTAAGGCATTTTGATTGCATCAGAAATCAAACTTAATACCGCAGCCTGCCAAGAGTGTTGGACTGTAGCAACATATTTCCTTCAAAGAAGGGGAGAGGACTTACTTCTTGTGGAATTTGGTTAACCTTAAAGACATAAACCCTTGCTTCTTCTTTTTTTAGATTTTAACGTTTCAAAAAAAATTGTTCAAAATTCAATAATCCAACAATATAGTAACAATAATACAAATAGGTAACCAGTGTCAACAGTCATAATATAATACAACAACATATCTGTATAACTTAGTTAACTTTTCAGTATCTAGAAGGGAAATAAATATTAGGTTTACACAATGGGAATTCCTAAAGCGTACCCTACTGTTTTGTTCCATCTTAAAAGTCAACTTAGCCAACTTGTCTTCAAAAAGTTGTAATATCTATGTCCCTGTAGACATCCTTTGTTTTCAAGTATGTCATCCAGTTTTCCCAAAATCAGAAACCATCTTTTAAAATAAACAGAAGGGCCAAAAGAGGAGTCATGGTTAAAGTGTCTGATATTCTATTCAATATTAAGTGGACCCAGATCTTAAGCTATCAGTTCTTGATGGTCGGGATGTCTTTAGTCTTCCAGCTTGATACTAAAGAGTTGCTATCACTCCTCCACTTGCACCTGCTAGCATGGCCTTGGGTCAGCCATAGCTCTGGCAGAGGTTGTCCTTGAAAGGGCATCTGCTGGGAGAGCCCTCTCAGCCCCACTCACCTCACAGGGTGTCTGTTGTGGGGGAGGAAGGTAAAGGAGATTGTGAGCCGCTCTGAGACTCTTCGGAGTGGAGGGAAGGATATAAATCCAATATCTATCATTGTTCACATATATCATCATATGAACTTGCTTTATACCAAGTCAAGACTGTTGATCCATTTAGTTGTTAATCATTGTCCATTCCATTTCCTTTATTAGCTTCTATGACCAAAGGTCTTAAGCTCAACCATAACGTATCAGTTATCAAACATACATAGATATACATTACTCACAAAATTCACAGAATTTGAAGGTTACAGTCTAAATATTCAAATCTAAAAAGTAAATAAAATATTAAAACAGGAGTTTCTAATAAAACCTATCGTTCAGTTAAGTAAATCTGAAATCGGTCATGTTAGCTGAATGTGTACCAGATTCTGTTACAATTGGATCAATCCGGATTTTTGTCAACATCTTTCCCAACATCCTCTTACCAGGGAAGCGAGTGACTGAGCCAGGGGCCTTCTACATTTGAAACACATTTTCTGTCAGTGAGTCACAGCCCTTCATCGATACTATGATACCATTCGTACTTACTCTAAGGTAGAAAATGTAGTCACAGCATATGAAAGTGTACTGCTTTTTTGCAGTTTAATTTTGCATGTACCCAACAATGGGGCTTTAAATTGAGAATCCATCTGAATGCACACGCGCGTGCTAAAATCTGAAGTGCTGTCTCTGATTACCTTGCTAAGGATTAATCAGAACCCTTTAAAGATGTCCTTGGTACATATTTCAGATGTATGATTAGAAATGCTGCAAACGCAACAGTTCTTGGCAGGCTTTCATGTTAAAACGATAGTTACCAGGTGAATACCTTATTTGTTGATAAACGTGCCCACCCGCTGAGAGAGATGGCATTCATGCGATAAGAAAATGCCATTCGGCAATAAGTGCCATTACCACGGGAGAGACATGGTTGTGACGTTTGACCTTTAGTCTTCAGATTACATTTCTTTTTAAAAAATTGATCTTTAGGTTAAATTAAATGTTTGTATCAATCTGCTTTGTTTCACTTCTGTTATCTCGTGAATTAGATGGGCGTACATGTTTGAAGATATGTAGGTGAGCAAGAGATTCCTTAAGCAATAAAAAGCCCAAAGGCAGTACTGTGAAGTTTAGTTTCCTTTGGAGGAGACAGATGTACAGAGAAGAAGATGATATTAGATTTATATCCCACCCTCCACTCTGAATCTCAGAGTCTCAGAGTGGCTCACAATCGCCTTTATCTTCCTCTCCCACAACAGACACCCTGTGAGGTGGGTGGGGCTGAGAGAGCTCTGGCAGAAGCTGCCCTTTCAAGGACAATGTCTGCTGTAGCTCTGGCTGACCCAAGGCCATTCCAGCAGGCACAAGTGGAGGAGTGGGGAATCAAACCCGGTTCTCCAAGATAAGAGAGCTATGGCTGACCCAAGGCCATTCCAGCAGGTGCAAGAGGAGGATAGGGGAATCAAACTTGGTTCTCCCAGATGAGAGTCCATGCACTTAACTACTACACCAAACTGGCTCTCGCTACACTAAACTGACTCTTTCCAGTATCTGTTTTATTTATTGAGGTCCAAGCAAGGATCCTTAAAAACATTCAGCCCATCTGATGCTGCTTCGCTAGCTTCCCAATAGCAACAGTCCTCCCAGAATGCCGCAGTTGTTGCCTGCTTCAGTTAAAAGCTCCCGGTTTTGTTCTCTCCCCCAGTTCACACTGCAAAACTTCTGCCTTTTCTCTGTGAATTGCTTGTACACAGACCCACACGAACATGAATCACAGCCTTTATGTTTTAGGTAAATTGCCCATTCAGGAAAAGATCCCCAGTCATTAGCTTCCATTCAGAAAACAACAGCACTTCACCCCTGGCAGTTCAAATGCAATCAGCTTAACAAAGGACAGTCCCAGCTGTTAACAATATTTTGATTTCCGCCTTCTGGAAAGCAAAGGCCTGTCTGGTAGGTAGAAACATGGGTATCAGTTCTTGGGCTGCCAAATGGAGGATCATCAGGAAGTCAGCATTCCGCACGAGTCTCTTTTTTTCTCATCGGAACAGTTTGTCATTCTGTGCAACAGATCATAGGCCAGGGTCTGTACTCTTAACACGGTTCCATCGGTGTGAATTCAATATGTAAATCATTTTAACTCTTGAAACGACACCCAATCAGCACAACATGGCATGCAAAAATCTGCAGAGAGACTCTCTCCATCAGGGCGGCATCAATAATGCATGGCTGCGCTCTTGGACCACCATGGACCACCATGTTGGAGAGCCAGTTTGGTGTAGTGGTTAAGTGTGCGGACTCTTATCTGGGAGAACCGGGTTTGATTCCCCACTCCTCCACTTGCACCTGCTGGAATGGCCTTGGGTCAGCCATAGCTCTGGCAGAGGTTGTCCTTGAAAGGGCAGCTGATGTGAGAGTCCTCTCAGCCCCATCCACCTCACAGAGTGTCTGTTGTGGGGGAGGAAGATAAAGGAGATTGTGAGCCGCTCTGAGACTCTTCGGAGTGGAGGGCGGGATATAAATCCAATATCTTCATCCACCTCTTCATCTACCTCACAGGGTGTCTGTTGTGGGGGAGGAAGCTAAAGGAGATTGTGAGCCGCTCTGAGACTCTTCGGAGTGGAGGGCGGGATATAAATCCAATATCTTCTTCTTCATCATCTTCTTCATGTTTACAGTATGCGTCACCAATCGCCAATTAATAATAAGGGCTTTAAACTTAACCATATGGGGGAGCGAGACAAAAATTCAAAGCTTAGTATGATGCCAATAACTGGAGATAAGAATGCTAAAGTTTTGTGGGGAGTGGCACATACGCTAGGTAACGTTAACTCACAGGTATGTACAGGAACAGAAACCTCAGGGCATATAAAACATGGATTCCAGTGTCTCTACACTAATGTGCAGAATATGGGAAACAAGCAGGAAGGACTTGAAGTCCTAATACAGGAAGGGAACTATGACCTAATAGGCATTAGTGAAACTTGGTGGGATGACACTAACAATTAGAATATTAGGACTGAGAAGTACAACTTATTTAAAAAGGACAGGCAAATATGGAAGGGTGGAGGAGTTGCATTATATGTAAGCAAAGGTAAAGGTAGTCCCCTGTGCAAACACCAGTCATTTCTGACTCTGGGGTGACGTTGCATCATGACGTTTTCACAGCAGACTTTTTACAGGGTGGTTTGCCATTGCTTTCCCCAGTCATCTACTCTTTACCCCCAGCAAGCTGGGTACTCATTTTACCGACCTCAGAAGAATGGAAGGCTGAGTCAACCTCGAGCTCGCTATCTGAACCCAGCTTCCGCCGGGATTGAACTCAGGTCGTGAGCAGAGTTTGGACTGCAGTACTGCAGCTTTACCACTCTGCGCCACGGAGCTCTCATTATATGTAAAGGAGGTATATATAATATACGTGAGGAAATGTATGAATCTGAGCATGGAAGTTCAGTTGAGAGTCTCTGGGTAGTGTGCCAACTGCAATCTTGTGCCTCTTTTCTTTCTGTCTCTTTTTGTTTCTTGGAATAAGATCAGCCCACCCATTAGGCAGAGATCAATTAATTTCCCAGATCCAACTGCAAATCAAGCCGCATGTGTCAGCTTGAGTATTTCTCTTGCTATGCTCATTTCCACTTTGCATCCAGCCTTTGCCCCAAATGTTCATTGGTGGTAGCCAAGGTCGTGGGTGCGGTCACCAACACCTCCTCCCAAGGAACTAGATGCCGTATTTTGGTTTGGTTTTGAGCTGCAGTGCCACAGAACACTTTCTGATAGGCCACCAGCTGAAACAGTTGCCATATGCCCATGGATCAGCCTATCTCATATTGTCTGTGAAATGCACATCCAGATATTTACCAGAAGAAATGAATTGAGGAGGAGGAGTCTGTTCAGCGAGACAAAACCTGGAGATGTGAGAGTGTCATAACTGGTGGGCAAACAGCTGAAAGCTGAGAAAGGAACCAAGGAGTGAAACTTAAATGGTTTCATTTCATTCCATTGGTGCCTTTCGGTCAGATATTTCTCATACTCAGGGCACACAGCCTTTTTCTTTGGGATGTTGCTAGATTTAGGTACTGTGGCTGCTGCATTACCGCCCCAAAGCCAGAGTAGCAGCCATTCATTGTGAAATCATGTACTTGCTTTGAACATGGTTACTAACTGCTTTTTAATTCTTCTTTTGTTGCTGTTCTTGTTTCTGGATGAATCTGCCATTTAAGGAACAGAGACACGAGACACAGGTAAGACAATTACAGTGCAGCAATAATCAGCAGGCCATGTAATCGATTGCCTTTAGGCAGCTCCCGAACAGTATCTGTGTCACAACACGACTCGCTGTGGCAAAAACCAAAAAAGGTTTCCTAGAAAGGTTAGATTGAGTGACTTCCAAACATTCCAGTCTAGTCTCTCTCCAAAAATGTTTCTGTCTGCCTCCCTAATGAAAGCCTCCTCATTCAAAATCCACAGTCCCCTTGCAGTTTAAACTGATTTCAGATTTAGAAGGAGTTCTGTTGCTGGGTGTCTCGCTAAAAAAATGAGGTGTGACCCCAGAGATGCTGGTTTGAATCTTGCAGCTGCCATGAACTCACTTTTTGGCCTCAGGCAAGCCGGTCTCTTAGCTCCTCACCATTAAGAGCAGGGCTTTTTTTGTAGCAGGACCTCCTTTGCATATTAGGCCACACACCCCTGATGTAGCCAATCCTCCTGGAGCTTACAGTAGGCCCTGTAAGAAGAGCCCTGTAATCTCTGGGAGGATTGGCTACATCGGGGTGTGTGGCCTAATATACAAAGGAGTCCATGCTACAAAAAAGCCCTGATTATGAAGATATTAATACTGACCTATTTTGGAAGACTTGTAACGATTGCATCTAGATAATGCAGGGGTTTCAAACATGCGGCCCAGGGCCTGAATGAGATGCCTGGAGGGCTCCTCTCAGGCCCCTGAGCAACTGGCTGTCATCTGCTTCGTTCTCTCTCTCTCTCTCTCGCTTCCTTCTGCATCACAGCTTGCTTGCCAGGCTTGCTCAATACCATAGCTACAGAGCAGCGCCTCTATTTTCTCCATTTGCTGAGGCTCCTCCATTGGGAAAGAAGTGGGGGGGGGATAGCTTGCTCTGCTGAGTTCTCTCAGTGGCATAGCAGAGCTACTGAGCCAAGCCTCGCTTCCTTCTATTGGCTGAGGCTCCCCCCCCAGTCCCCTGGAGAAGGAAGGAGAGAGCCAGAGCTTCCTTTGCCCAGTTCTCTAGATCCCATGGGAGAGATACAAAGAAAGCACCTTTAAGACCGAGTGCTAATGTTTTAAGCATGTTTTATTTTAAGGGTTTTTTTTTTTTTTTAAAAGATCTTTAATTGTGTTTGTCTCCCCTACCTAGCATTACATTTTAGGATACACATGGCCCAGCCTTACAAGGTCTCATTTATGTCAGATCCGGCCTTCATAACAAATGAGTTTGGCGCCCCTGAGAACAATGTGTGTGAAACGCTTTGAATGCTGCATAAAATTCTAAACAGATTTGTGGTGACATCAGACTGTGGTGACTGTTTCAGTTACCATTTTTATTCTCCTAAACCTTCTGTGCCTTTTCTTGGCCTCCTCTTGGCTTCCGTTCCTTTGCCATCCGTGTCACCCTCTTGCGCCATCCTTTATTCTCCTCTGTTTTGCCAAATGCTGTGACCAGAGGCTGCCCTACACCAGATAAGCTTGTAACCAGGTACCGCAAGGGGCCGGGATGTCAATGGATGATAATAGACACCTTGCAATATCAGCCTCTAATTAGCAAACTCATTATCTCACAGGCTTCCTCTAATCACTCTTCATTACGGAAGTTCAAGATTCTGCCTAACCTTCTATTAGGACCCTTGTGACAACAGGATAAATGTAGATGATGAACAAAATGTGCACAGCATTCGGTGGGGAAGGGAAGTCAAAAGGGCTGCTCGCAAAACTTACTGTAAATAGGAAATTTCCTATTTTGTTTGTAGATTTAGTCTGTGAAGTAAGGCACACATGAAGCTGGCCATGGCTCCCAAGGGTCTCAGGCAGAGAGCCACTTTGGTGTAGTGGTTAAGCGCGTGGACTCTTTTTCTGGGAGAACCGGGTTTGATTCCCCACTCCTCCACTTGCACATGCTGATGTGACCTTAGGTCAGCTACAAGTTCTCTCAGAGCTGTTCTGCTCAAGAGCAATTCTGGGTGAGCTCTCTTAGCCCCACCTACCTCACAGGGTGTCTGTTGTGAGGAGGGGAAGGGAAAGGAGATCGTAAGCCACTCTCCTTCGGGTAGTGAAGGGTGGGATATAAATCCAATCTATTATTATTATTTCACATCATCTATTGCCTTGTCTTTTTTACTGGAGATGCTAGGGATTGAACCTGAAACCCTCTGCATTCCAAGCAGATGCTCTACCACTGAGCCATGGCCCTACGCCGTCTAAAGCAATGCCATTTCAGAGTCTACATGAGTAGGAATGGAAAGGATAGCCATGTTATTAGGAAAGATGAAGCTACTGATGAGGTGAAGTGGAGAAACTTGCCACCCAATATGGGATTGTCTCAGTAATGGTTATTGGCCCTCATATTTGTTTGGAATGTGTCTTTATTGAATTACTTTATGATTCTAGAAGTTGTTTTTCATTGTTCATGGTGTTCATGTTGGTCTGCAGTAGAACCGCTCAATTGAAGTCCAGAAGCACTTTAGAGACCAACAAGATTTCGGGGATATAACTTTTGAGAGTCAATTCTCCCTTTATCTGATGAAGGGAACATTGACTCTTGAAAGCTTATACCCTGAAAGCCTTGTTGGTCTCTAAGGTGCTACTAAATGGATCCAGCTGGTCTGGTAACACTGAAGTCTCATGTTTTTTATTGGCAATCAGGCTGCAGCCAGGCCTCCCCCCATAGCTAGTGCCCCCCCCCATTTTCTCCAAATTTACCCTTGAAAAGTGGGAGTGGGCTTCCCACAGTGAGAAAGACTTCCAGCTGCAGAGGAAGCCACATTTTAAAGGCTTAGGTGCTCGTATGGGGCATCCATTATCACTAGGGAGCCTGGGAAATGGAGTTCTCAGTGCCGTCTGTGTCAATTGATTGAGCTGGGAGACTTTGGGAAATCAATTTCCAAGACTCCCTGTTGCCAGTGGATGATGTATGTGAACATAACAGGCTTTTAAGAAGATGTTCTGGCGCTACCACAAAAGCTCCCTGCCTTAAAGAGGTAGGCTTGGGTAGGAGCTGATGGGGAACTCATGCAATATGCCAGTATTATGTGCTCTCAGGCGGGGGTGGGGTGGTGGAACGAACATATTTGCAAGAGTTTCCTAAGGAAATTAGGAAAGACTAAGCTGTTGATGAGGTGGACTGGAGAAACCTGCCACCCAGTATGGGATTGTCACAGTAATGGTTATCGGCCCTCATATTGTATGGAATGTGTCTTTAGATGAAGAAGAAGAAATTGGATTTATATTCCGCCCTCCACTCAAGAGTCTCAGAGCGGCTCACAATCTCCTTTTCCTTCCTCCCCCACAACAGACACCCTGTGGGGTGGGTGAGGCTGAGAGGACTCTCACAGCAGCTGCCCTTTCAAGGAGAGCCTCTGCCAGAGCTATGGCTGACCCAAGGCCATGCCAGCAGGTGCAAGTGGAGGAGTGGGGAATCAAACCCGGTTCTCCCAGATAAGAGTCCGCACACTTCATCACTACACCAAACTGGCTCTCAGTAATTTATTGCATTACTTTATGATTTTAAAAGTTGTTTTTCATTGTTCGAATGTGTTAAAGGTTTTTATGTGCGCCACCGTGGTGGAAAGGCAGCATGGAAATGTTTTAAATAAATAAATACAAAGGTAAGGTACAAATCTTAAATATATCTCCTGACTTGACTAGCCCAGGCAAGCCCAATTCCGTCAGATCTCGGCAGCTAAGCATGGTCGACTCTGGCAAGTACTTGGATGGGAGACCTCCAAGGGATGCCAGAGCCGGGAGGGCAGAGGTAGGCTTTCTCTAGCCACCTCTCTGAAAGTCCTCCATTAGGGGTCAGTCACAAGAGGTCGCCATTACTTCGAGGTGCACACCCACACTCACACAGGCACATAAAAATACACAAACACAAAAATCCTAAATGGATCTCACACTACAGATAGGCGACAAAATTAGAGGTTTCCTTCACAGCCACCGGTGGTCAAAAGTTCCTTGCTGCAGTTAGGTTTTATAACTCTAACTTCATTATAGCCAGCGATTTATTAAGATTCTTATAAATTTACTCACATGGGAAGCAAAGCAGAAAGGTATAACAATGGAAAGGGAGGGGCTCATGTGAAAATGTTGATGGTTGCAAGTGCCAGTTTTTTTAAAAAGCAACTAGCTAAAGACCTGGAAAGTGGGTCCCATCGGCCAACCAGTATTAATAGGAGCAGGGGTGGAATTCTAGCAGGAGCTCCTTTGCATATTAGGCCACACACCCCTGATGTAGCCAATCCTCCAAGAGCTTACAAGGCTCTTTTGCAAGCTCTTGGAGGATTCAAGAGGGGGTTAGATAAAAATATGGAGCAGAGGTCCATCAGTGGCTATTAGCCACAGTGTGTGTGTGTGTATATAAATTTTTTGGCCACTGTGTGATACAGAGTGTTGGACTGGATGGGCCATTGGCCTGATCCAACATGGCTTCTCTTATGTTCTTATGATTGGCTACATCAGGATTGTGTGGCCTAATATGCAAAGGAGCTCCTGCTACAACTCCACCCATGAATGGGAGCCCCTGATGAGTGGTATCTTCAGGTCTGTCATGCTTATTTTTCAGAGCTAAATGAAAAGATCCAGGAAGCAGAGGTTTCATGAGCGATCAACTAATTTCAACACCAGGTTTCTAAAGAATGGAAATAACAAAATCTTAAACTAATTTATGAGTCAGCAGAACAACATCCATACTCTCCAGACATGCAAACCTTAGAAATGTATCAGAAGTTTAGAAAAAGTGGAGGAAATTAAGCATATTATCAATTTAAAAAAACCATGATGCAAGAGGTACGGGGTGAGATTCCGGCTTTTTTGTGCAGTGGTTGAAGCCATTTGGCTTTCAGAGTTTCCTTACTGTTGGCTATTGCGCGAGTTCAGTGCTTTTCTGTTTTGTTAGGTTAGGAGAATTGGGGAGGCTGGGGGTTAAACCCTTGACTCAAGCACAGCGAAAAAACTTTGTATCCCATCAGAACTTAATTGCACTTTGCCAAGACATCCGAATGCAGCCTATGTTTCATGCAATATAGGTTAGAATAGAGATGGTAACAGAAAGTGCTGTTGAGTCACAGCTGCCTTCTTGTGTCCCTTCATTGGGTTTTCAAGGCAAGAGATGTTCAGAGGTGACCTTCCATTGTCTGTCGCCACGTAGCAAACATCCTTGAATATTCTTGAAGGTTGTCTCCCACATTCAAGTACTAACCCTGTGTATCAGGGGTTGTTTTGTAGAAAAATAGGTGCTGGAGCCCATTCAGGGATTGTTATGCAGCTGCACATACTATTCAACAGACAAGGAGGTGGAACTCTCAGAAGGAGGAGGTGGAACTCTCAAAAAGGTTCAGGAGCTGTGCTCCTGCAAGCTCCCACTGAATCTGAGGCCTGCCTGTGTTGCTCCTGAGATCTGATAAGGTTGTGATAGCCCAACCCATCAAGATAATACGGGTACTTAGAATAAATTTATGTTAATGCTTAATACTTTTTAAAAACTCCAAATACTAACAGGTTGAGTGAAAACCATCCAACTAAGAACCTTTCGAAGATTTGTAGAACTATAAAAGTAAACATGCAGCCTCTGAGTCCCACTGAAATCAGTGGGGCTTACTTCCAGGTAAATGTGTGTAGAATCGCAGCCTCAGCCCATCTAAATCCCCAGTGGCAGCTATCACATATGATAGCTTTAAACCTCTGTGAGAAACTGAATTTGTAGAGATCAGTTTTTCATGATAGTGACTCCTTCAATTACGAAGGAATTAAATTGCATATGGCAGATTAAAGCCTGTCATGGTTTGGATTCTTCCAAATACGACTCTAATTGCACAAACTGAAAAGGGGGGGAAATCATGAATTTCAATTGTGGGAATCAGCAGATATCAAAAGAATAATTATAGGCAATGAAAAGAGACACATATCAAAAATCGACAAGAAATTTCCACAGCAGTAATGCAAACTGGAAAAGGGCGGGGGAGGAAATGAAATGATGAATCGGGCATGAAATAAAGTTAAAACAG
Organism: Heteronotia binoei; assembly: GCF_032191835.1. Lineage (NCBI taxonomy): Eukaryota > Metazoa > Chordata > Lepidosauria > Squamata > Gekkonidae > Heteronotia > Heteronotia binoei. Next base: position 17,148,526 of record NC_083233.1, read on the forward strand.
ACTCTCTTTTGATGAATAGAACTACATATGAAAACTCAGTAATAATTCTTGTTTATGGTCCATTCTAAGAGCAAACTGCGGAAAGTTTATAACCAGGTTGTAACTGTTCTGTGTGGCTCTGGATTTATATCCCTTTGCCATATATTCATATTATATTTGAGATTAATATAACCTTCTGATTTGGATAGCTGTCGTTTGATTCAGAAGCTGGCTGTATGTTTTAAAAAATCTTACAGAATGTTGAAGCTGAAATATTTGGCAGACACATGCGAGTTTATTGTCTGTATAATCAAAGTTCACTTTAACTGCGGATACTTTTTGCAAAAGTGAGATTCTTCCAGCTGTTTTTGCAGAATAGATTGTTCATGCGATAGAAAATTCCCAAAGCTTTCCTCGGGTGACATCTTAATCAAAGATACCTTTGGGGATGGCTAGTGTGAAACTGGACTATTCCCACCAAAGAGAGTTCCCCAGAGAGTGCTTCGATCAAGTTCTCAACAAATTTTGGCTGTCCCTGGCTAAAAGAGGGTAGGCTTAATTCTACCAGAGCGAAAGCCTTCTCGGTTGCAGCCCCAATACTCTGGAACGCCCTCCCAGAAGCCATTAGGGCTCTGTGGGATTTATCACAGTTCCACAGGGCCTGCAAGACTGAACTGTTTCAGATGGCATATAACATCTAACGGGAGAGGGCTGCCACCCCATCTGGATCTATCGCACTTCAGTACTAACTGCCTAGGATCTGTACGCGTTGAGAAAGGAAAATATTACATGTTCCGCCTGAATACAGGAAGTAGCACCATTGCAATTTTATTTGATTGTTTGATTGTTTTACTGTTTTAATATTGTTTATTGTGTATTTTATGCTGTTAGCTGCCTTGAGTCTGCATAGAATGGGTGGGATATAAATATAACGTAAATAAATAAATAAAAATAAAGTATTCTTTCAGCCAGTAAAGGAGCCGAGGAATCTACCCTTATAACTCCCCCCCCCCATTCCATTTAAGAATGCAAAAATGCCAGTCAGCAAACATTATTGTTCCAGCTTCGTGTTTGTTATTTGCTAATGATCGCTCTTTGAGTTGACTCTTGCAAGCTCACTGGTGTAATTTTAATATGGAAGCTGAGTGCAAACCCAAACCACGATACATGCTGGCGCAAAAATGTGGAATCTACTTACTGTCTTCCTGCGCATAATAGTGCTTTAATAATGTTTTATCTGAATTGTGAAAAAGCTCTGTTGGTGTGCTTTTCTGTGATTGTGCGTTTCCATAAGGACAGGGACCCTGAAGCTGTGTGCTGGGAAGCCCGAGGGAACCCAAAACCGTGAGAATATACTATCCTATCTGACATTACATCACTCCAGTTTAGGTTCACAAAATGGTTAAGGGTTATAATCCTACTTCCTGGATATGCCAGAAAGAAATAGGTACCATTTCTCCGTCTAGAACAGTCATACACTATAGCGGCTGCTTTAATGAACAAATATTAATGACATTATTAGAATTGCAGGGTTACACCCGAGTCTAGAATGTCTACCTGCTCTTCCTGCATATACTAAAAATAGAAAAAATGACTACTTTTAATGTGGACATTCAGTTCTGTGAACGCAAGTGGATTACAAATGTCACTGGGACACGCAGGCATCAGCTTTTCTGTGTGAACTTCCCATTATAATGACTTTGATTTTTTAAAAATGTATTTATTGTTGTTGTTTTCCTCGGAACCTAACTGCACTGGGAGAAAGTTGGAGTGGGCGGGTGTGTTTCAGATCTCTATAAACTACTCAACTATGTGCCATTAAAAGAAACATAGACAGGAGAAAAACGCCTGTACCAACCAATGATTGCGTTACATTGGTGGAACAAAAAACACTGTGATGTTAAAGAAGTACAACCTGCATTCAAGATAATTTGATAATGTCTACTGAATAGCCAGATGCTTTTTAAAGACAAATATATATCTAAATGGAATGAGAGTTGAAGTAGGAAATACTATTTTAATGTGAATTTTAAAAAATTCAAAATAAAACTGCATGTACCAAGAAAAATACACATACACATTATATATATATATATATATATATATATATATATATATATATATATACACACACACACACACACACACACATATGGTTTTTTTTGTAGCAGGAACTCATCTATAAGCTCCAAGAGTTTACAATAGTGTGTGTGTGTGTAAAAGAAAGTGAAGACAGTACACCAGGAGTCCCCAACATGGTGACCACAAGAGCAGTGGTGCCTGCCAACACCTTACCTGGTGTACGCCAAGTGTTTTCAGAAAGTGAGTGGGGCCATGTGGGGCTCTTGCCTAGAAGACAGAAGAAGGAGAAGAGATTGGCTTTATATCCCACCTTTCCCCTCCGCACAATAGACACCCTGTGATGTAGGTGGAGCTGAGAGAGTTCTTTCAAGAACTGCTCTTGAAAGAACAACTTTGAGACAATTATTACTGTCCCAAGATCACTCAAGCAGGTGCATGTGGAAAAGTGGGGAATCAAACCCGGTTCTCCCAGAGTAGAGCCCACACACTTAACCACTAGGCCAAACTGATTCTTTAGCCAAGCATGAGTTCTGTTGGCCGTTGGAGATCTGATTGGCTGCACAGATTAAAATAATGATGATTTGGCAGAAGTTATGCCAGTCTTGGTTTTATTCTGTCTCTAACTCCTCTTTCACAGTGTATTTTTTAAACTACCCCTTTTCTCCCCTGCACCTGTACTTCCGCTGTGTGTGTTCATGGCTTCTCCTCCCACAGCAGCCATTTTGTGGTTTCACCCATCACCCTGTGTTAGAATTCCAAAGTGCCTACATGCTCAAAAAGGTTGGGGGCCCCTGCACTACATATTACAGTTCTGATGGCCTAGCAGTGAAGACCAATTTTCCTCCAAAGGAAGGGAGATTCAAATAGTTTTAAATGCTGTTTGTGACGTGCCCAGTCTATCAGCTCATTTCAGCCTGATGTCTGGATCTCAGACAATCTTTTCCACCTGTCTTCAGAAGAAAGAGGACGGGGAGGCTCCTTTAGAAATCTAGAATGTTCTTTGGTGGATATAATAGAGCCCTTCTAGACATGGCATCTTCCAAAACAAGATAAATCCAGCAACTGCGAATGGAATCTAACAGTGGCCCTTCCAATGTTTCCAAATTTCTCAAACATTCCATTTCTTATGGATTTCCTTTTTTTTATTTCAGTTTTTTATTTCAATTAAAAATATATATCATCGGGGGTGGGGGGAAACAGACAAGGGAAAGAAATTATTACACTTACATAGTAAAAGGAAGGCAGGTACCATACTCCAGCTTTTTAAGATTCGTATGGATTTCTTATACAATTTAATTGTGGGCAGTTTATTTTTTTCCCACCTAAAAAGCATGAGGGTGAAGGAAAGTAAACCACACCTTATAGGGTTGCCAAGTCCAATTCAAGAAATATCTGGGGACTTTGGGGGTGGAGCCAGGAGACTCTGGGGGTGGAGCCAGGAGACATTAGGGGTGGAGCCAAGATCAAGGATGTGACAAGCATCATTGAACTCCAAAGGGAGTTCTGGCCATCACATTTAAAGGGACAGCACGCTTTTAAAAATGATTTCCTTCCATAGGAAATAATGAAGGATAGGGGCACCTTCTTTTAGGGCTCATAGAATTGGGCCCCCTGGTCCAATCATTTTGAAACTTGGGGGGTACTTTGGGGAGAGACACTAGATACTATACTGAAAATTCAGTGCCTCTACCTCAAAAAACAGCTCCCCCAGAGCCCCCAAAACCGCCAGATCAATTCCCCATTATACCCTATGAGAATCGATCTCCACACAGGGAATAATGAAGTGCTCAGCAGACGTTTCCCTCCCCCCCCCCCCACCCCCGTTTCTGGCAACTCTGAAGCGACGAATTGGCGTCTCTACTCAAGAGTTGCTGCCAACTTTTTCAAAGTGACACAGACACACCATCCCAAGAGGAAGCCTTTCAATTGGAGACTGAAGCCTCCGGAGGTGGAAAGGCACATTGTCCTCTGGGGGCGGGAAGGAGCCTGGGAAAGCAGAAGAACCCCCGCTGGGACCTGGGGATTGGCAAGCCTAACACCTTACCTCACTGCACCCCATTGCTTCATGCGCCTTTCTCCACAGCCTACGTCAGGCTCTGTACCGAAGCTCCGTCTGAGAGAAAAGTCCCTGAAGCCTCAGAGAGCAGCAGGATGAGGAGGAAAGAGGAGTGAGGCTGTAGCTGTGCTGAACTTCCCACTCCTTTCCATGGCAAACAGACCCCCACCACTGCCACTTCACTGGTGAACAGAACACAGGCATGAATAAATACGCAGAGCTCTCCTCAGATCTAGCGGGTTCTGAGCAAGTGCCCCAAGTCCACAGTCCTAGGCAGGGCTCATTTTCTAGCAGGAGCTCCTTTGCATATTAGGCCACATCCCCCTGATGTAGCCAATCCTCCAAGAGTTTACAGGGCTGTTCTTACAGGGCCTGCTGTAAGCTCTTGGAGGATTGGCTACATCAGGGGGATGTGGCCTAATATGCAAATGAGCTCCTGCTAGAAAGTGAGCCCTGGTCCTAGGCATACTTCAGAGAGGGCATGTATAGAAGAAAGGTGCTGTTATGCCAATAAAGGTAGGATATTGGATTGGAATAAAGGTGTAAATTGGTCAAGCAATTCATGATTTATAAATCTACAAGGAATAAGGCCTATCACTGGATTCAACCCAGTGAATCTAAGTTCTAAATAGATGCTGTGTATCCATAGGGGCCACAGCCATGAAGGAAAAGCCAGCTGCTGGAGGGAAGGAGGAGGAGGCACGTATCTATGAGGCCCCCATTGCCATGGGTGCGTGTCAAGTGAAACCAGGTCTGAGGTGGCTGGGCCTGGGGGATAGGTGAAGGGCAGGAGCTGTGCACACATTCCACTGACCTCATGGTTGCTCCCAGACACTGATGCCCTTGCGAAGCTGTCCAAGCCCCACCACCACCCCATTTCTCTCTGCTCCTCCCTGCCCTGGCTGTCTCCTCACCCTCCAACCCTTGGCATTTACTCACCCCACCCATTTCTAACATTTGTGGAGACCCAATTTGGAGGCAGGTTTGGGCATAGAGGCGGTGGTTTTTCTTCTCTCCTTGCCTCCTTTATGCTTTTCCTCCTCACTCAGGGCGGTAGTCTGTTGGTGGGTATAGGGTTCCTACCCACCCCTGGCCCTTTGGTTGCTCGACCACAGCATCAGGAACTCCCTCAGCACAGTTTGTCTTTTGCCTCCTCAGCCAATGGGAAGAGTCAGCGGCTCAGCCAATGGGAGAGTAGGTGATTCGTGGCCAGTACACCCGGAGAATTATAGGGGAGATGTATACACAGCTTGTTTTATTATGATATTTGAATATGTTTTATGCATCACCTCAGAGATTTCTACTGTATTCACAAATACTAAAAATATAATAAAAGGTGATTGTGAAACTAAAAATAAAATGTTATTGAAGAGTAGGATACATACTAGCTTGCTGACTGCAATTTTAGCACTTACTGTTCGCATATATAATGTATACACACACACACACACACTTTAAAATCTTCACAGTGAGTCACTTCAACACGTGAAGTATGTCATGCTAATTCACACCCAGGTGTTTTGACAGCCTTCTTGCCTTTTTCTTAGCAATTATTAAGATGTAAAATAGTTCCTTTCTTTTTTCATACTCTCGAGCTTTTTACATAAGGATCAAAATTGCTGTGAGAGTTTTTCTCAGGACCCTTGTATTTATTTATTTCCTTCACCTATACCCTGCCTTTCTCCCCAGTGAGGACCCCAAACAGCTTGCATCATTCTCCTCTACTCCATTTTATCCTCACAACTGGTGAGGTAGCTTAGGCTGAAAGATGTTGGATGGAACTGGTCCAAGTTCTCCCAGTGAGCTTCCATTGCAGCGTGGAGATTCAAACCTTGGTCTCCCAGATCCTAGTCTCACACTCTAAGAAGAAGAAGAATTGCAGATTTATATCCTGCCCTTCTCTCTGAATTAGAGACTCAGAGCAGCTTACAGTCTCCTTTATCTTCTCCCCCCACAACAGACACCCTGTGAGGTAGATGGGGCTGAGGGGACTCTCACAGCAGCTGCCCTTTCAAGGACAACCTCTGCCAGAGCTATGGCTGACCCAAGGTCATTCCGGCAGGTGCAAGTGGAGGAGTGGGGAATCAAACCCGGTTCTCCCAGATAAGAGTCCACGCACTTAACCACTACGCCAAACTGGCTCTCTAACCATTACACCATATTGTCTTTTGTAGTGCTATTGACTATAACTTTTGTACAACTTACAATTTTTATTCTCAAGCCTGCTGACCTCTGACATTTGTATTAAAAGATTACTTTTTGTTGAATCTTTTTGTGAGGCGGCAAGATGGTGCGTTAGAGGATGATTAATTTCAGTCTTTATCCCTGCCTTTTTAGCACAAGCCCAGCCCACAAGTATTACCTGGCCATGGATCCTGTATCAGAATCGCTTTACTTGTCTGATACAAACACCAGGAGAGTATACAAAGTGAAATCTCTCAGCGAAACCAAGGATTTGGCCAAGAACTACGAGGTGGTGGCAGGAACGGGTGACCAATGCCTGCCTTTTGACCAAAGTCACTGTGGAGATGGAGGGCGGGCTTCAGAAGCATCGCTTCACAGTCCCCGAGGTAAGAAAATAACATAACGTGACCCAGTTATCCTTCACTGCAGCACATTTTTAATGTTATAAATAAAAATGTGAGAAAAATATTCAGGAGCTCTATATTTTCCTATAAGAGTTACGAGAAACATGCATGATTTATTTCAGAGGAGTAGCTGTGTTAGCCTGAAATAACAAAGCTTGTGGCACCTTCAAGATAAATATGTTTATTGTGGCATATACGTCCATGATTCAGGGCCCACTGCACCTGATGTACGAAATTTTGGTGACAGAAAGAGGAATACCTCAAGCTACGAATGGTAGAAAGATTGGTCTGTGGCGTTACAAAGAGCTGAGTTTCTCAGGGCAAGGTGTGTAACATTAAATTCCAAAGCACAGAGGAAAACAAGATGTAGTAAAAGAAAAAAATTCCTGTCAGGATGGGTGTGGAACACTTCCAGCTGTTGAATAACTGGCAAAGTAGGATGAATCTGAAGCCTTGTTGTACATAAGTCTGCAAGGAGAGGCAACTATTTTGTGTGTGAACTAATTGCCCCAACTGCCCCTATTGGATCTAACGGCAATCCTGTGCCACGGCTGCCCCAAAGCGGACAGCCTCCAAATCCTGTGCCACGGCTGCCCCAAAGCGGACAGCCTCCATGTGACTATAGCAGTGCTACTCTATTCCCTACCACCAGCAGCTGGTACACAAAGTTGGCGGGTTTGCAGTGTTTTCTGTTTACAACCGGGGTAGCATCTATAGCAACCACACCACGGCAGTCAACATTGTATAGAGACAGTACCCTATGATGGACAGGATCACCAGAATCAATCGGGCCATGTGACAAGGGGGTGGAGTCTCACATCCATCTCAGGCAGGGGGTGGAAAGGGGTGGGCCACAGAAGTTCCACTCATTTTCAAGAGCACCAGCTTAAAGGGACCAATTCCTGTCAGCAGATCCGGGCACCTGATAGTGGGGAAGGGGTTCAAGATGTCCATTGCCAAGGACACTCCCATATCACTCCTGCCAGTGGTGGAGCAGGAGGGGGCACTGAGGTGGGCTGAGATGTGGGGGCATGCAGCACCACCCTCAGATCCCCCGGTTCCCTCCTCGATGGAACAGAGGTAGTCTTAGACTGGAATGAGCATAATTCCGTTTCGGGCTCTCATTCCTGTTCAGAGCAATCAGCGCCCAGAAACTGTCATTCCAAATCCATTCTGCCTTCATCATTACTTCCAAATGTAGTGATGTAGTTGTGACATATTACAATGGAAACCATGCAGGTCATTTGTCAATCTTGCATGCCAGTATGTCCAATGGGCATACCCCCAAACCCCACCCCCCCCTCCCAAAATACTGCATTGGCTCCTCCCACCACTGCATTGGCTCCAGGGACCCCTGTAATCCCCTGGCCACTCAGCGTTACCATCACAGATGTCTTCTCCCTGGTGGCAGAAGCCACCCCCCTTCCTGGAGCAGACACACAGTAATGAACTTTGTTTATTCACTCAATTTATTTCTGACCTTTCTTCGCCCCCCCCCCCAAAAGCGGCATTCATCATTCCCCTTTCTTCCATTTCATGCTCACAACAACTCTGCCACTTAGTATTCTGATTCTGTAAGGAAATGAGTTGCATGGCAAGTTGGTGCACCATGTACAGTGGAGCAGCTGCCGGACACCCCACCCCCAACCACAAACATGCCCTGTCTTCTGCCAAAGGTGGTAACCAAGGAAATGACAGAGCAGCCCCCGCCCCACCCCCCCTCCAGGATCTCCCAGGAATCTTTGCCCATGACACGTCAGGGACCACGGTGCTGCATGGTCATGGCTTGTGCTGCCCCTACACAAACTCAGTGCTGGGCTTGAATGCAGGAAATGCTTTAAACAAGGGGAGCGGGAGACTGTGTTTGGGATCCTTGTCTATGAAGGAAGGTTAAAACGCTTGGGGCTCTTTAGCTTGGAGAAACGTCGACTGCGGGGTGACATGATAGAGGTGTACAAGATTATGCATGGGATAAAGATAGAGAAAGAAGTACTTTTCTCCCTTTCTCACAATACAAGAACTCATGGGCATTCAATGAAATTGCTGAGCAGTAAGGTTAAAACGGATAAAAGGAAGTCCTTCTTCACCCAAAGGTAGAATAACATATGGAATTCACTGCCACAGGAGGTGGTGGCGGCTACAAGCATAGCCAGTTTCAAGAGGGGATTGGATAAAAATATGGAGCAGAGGTCCATCAGTGGCTATTAGCCACTGTATATATATGTGTGTATGTGTGTGTGTATACACGCACATATATTGACCACTGTGTGACACAGAGTGTTGAACTGGATGGGCCATTGGCCTGATCCAACATGGCTTCTCTTATGTTCTTATGCCCTTGCTGACCTGTCATTGTGTGATATCCCCTTTGGGTCAAGCTTCCAAAGGTGGGGTACCTGCTAGGGTTCTGAAATGGGAGAGGTCAGCCGCAGAGTATGCTCTCCTTTTGGGGTGGTAGCGCTAAGTGCTCGACCTGTAATGCTAAGTGCCCTCTCTGTGCTTTTCCCGCCACAAAAGTGTCTTGCCACTTGCTCTAAGTCTGCACCGCAGAGAGCTCTGAGATGGAGTCTTGTGCTGCGTACCCTAACTACTGAGCTGCAAGGTGTCCTGACTGAAGTTGAGAGGGCGTGCAGTTGGGTGATGAGGAAGGGGCTTGGCCACCATGAGGTGGGAGGTGATTGGCCAGACGTTGCTGGCGTCCTGAGCTCCTCCAAGCCTAATTGGAAAGTCTACAGTGGCAAGGGATGACTTGAGTTTCCAGTTAACTTGGTGCCTGTGGACCATATCATGGCTTTTGTTGGTGTAATTTTCCTTCTCTGGCAGTGGGTGTTCCCAAGTTGCAAGGGCCCAGAGAGCCAACTAACACTGGCCATGCCCACAAAACCACCCGCAAGGCCACAACCATGATACAGGGCCTTTCTCCCTGTGCACCTGCTGCAGCCCTCCACTGGCACCCTTACACTGGCATATCTTGGACATATGCTGATGCAGAGATCAGTTGGCTCCCTGAGCGCTTTCCATGCACACAACACCCCCCCCCCCTCTTTAGCATTGTGTTGTTAGTGTGGTAGTGTTGAATCTGCATTTCAGTTCCAACACAATGGCTTCTCCCTGAGAGTTCTCTCTGACATTTTTCTACCGAATTACTATATCCTTTAGGCCTGTTACTGACTGCCCTGGGAAACTGAAATGCTCCTCCCGTTGGTTTCGGAACGTTTCCACGTTCAAAGTTTGACATTTCCATTTACTCTCTCGTGTGGAGGTGTCCATTGTAAATGGCAGAAAGGCACTGCTGGTACCTGATAACATAAATGACATTAGAGCAGGGATGGCCAAACGTTCTTAATGTAAGAGCCACATAGAATAAACATCAGATGTTTGAGAGCTGCAAGACAGGAAGGAAGGAAGGAAGGAAGGAAGGAAGGAAGGAAGGAAGGAAGGAAGGAAGGAAGGAAGGAAGGAAGGAAGGAAGGAAGGAAGGAAGGAAGGAAGGAAGGAAGGAAGGAAGGAAGGAAGGAAATTGATAGGGGAGGGAGAAGCGAAAAGAAAGCAACTGTAAAGTTTGGTGTAGTGGTTAAGTGCGTGGACTCTTATCTGGGAGAACCGGGTTTGATTCCCCACTCCTCCACTTGCACCTGCCGGAATGACCTTGGGTCAGCCATAGCTCTGGCAGAGGTTGTCCTTGAAAGGGCAGCTGCTGGGAGAGCCCTCTCCAGCCCCACCCACCTCACAGGGTGTCTGTTGTGGGGGGAGAAGATAGAGGAGATTGTGAGCCGCTCTGAGTCTCTGATTCAGACAGAAGGGCAGGATATAAATCTGCAATTCTTCTTCTTCTTCTAAATGCATTCTTCAAGCCACTGGCCAACAGGGCAGTGGGGGCTTTGAGAGCCACACAATATATATGAAAGAGCCGCACGTGGCTCCCAAGCCACAGCTTGGCAATCCCTGCATTAGAGGTTGTCCATGCAAATAAGACCTTGTTGGTTAACATTATTGGGTCCTGGGATAGGGTTACTTGATATCAGCAGAGAGTCGGTACTGATCGTGTTTCAGCAAAGGTCACTGACGTTTGAATCTTTAATTTAAAGCAGCGTCACAAGCTTCCCGATTCTTCGATGTTTCCGGTGGCAGGCAAATAGAGGAGTCTGAGGACGAGTTGTTAAAAACCCACAGCTTCTGTGAAAATTGTCCTCTTCTGGTAGGAGTTCCAGATGCTTGTCATTCCTCCTCCCCTAGGAGTTCTTCAAGAATGCTCCATTGTAACTCACCGGTTCTTCATGATGAATTATCAAAGGTGCATAACCATATAATACATCCAGGTTATTCGTCAACATTCGGCACATAAAGATCCATCACTGTCGCCTGTCGGCTGCAGAGTGCTCATTTGTCATGTCAGCAAGCCTTTATGCCACTACAGTTCCATTAACTTCTGTCACCAAACATGGTAATCCTCTGGAAACATATTTGTACTAAAGAAATTGGCATTATTTCCTCTGCTCTTATTTATTTAGCTGCTGGAGGTTTGTGGCCTCCAGATACTGCCGTCATAAATTCACCAAGATGCTTTGAAGCATCAGTTGTATCAAAATCCATCTTTATATTAACTGTAAGGGAAGGAAGAGGGAACACCGGTGCCTCTCCTGCAGACCGGCTGCTTGCAAAATCTTGATGGAAATTTTAACCGTGCCTCATTTGGATGTTTGTATGTTGAAAAATAGGGCCAGACCACAGTCCTAGGGAATGGGGGTCCACTTTCAAAAGTAGAAGCCTCCCTCCACCTGTGGATGGCCTTCCCACAACTCCTTTTCAGGCTTCCCCCCCCCCAGACACAGTGGGGCCCTGGGGGGGCCAGGCCACTCCATTCAACCCCCCCCCCTTCCATCTATATGGCCCCTCCATTGGAGGGCCTCCAATTTGCCCCCTTTGTCACCGCCACTCACCACCCATCTGAACAAGTGCAGCATTGGTACTGTAGGGGCTTCAGATTGGTGGAGTGGGGGAGGGAGAGAGAAGCCTACTTACAGCCAGCTGGAAGGTTTACTGAGTTAGATAAGGGGGGGGGGGGCTGTAGCTTTACTTGAGACACAAAGAAAATGTTCAGGGCCAAACTGGGTAGCTCTCCGCCCCCCCGCCCCCAAACAAAAAATTCTGTTAAGGGCACCACCAAACATTAAATCCTGGCTACGGCCCTGCCCCCCCCCCCCACTTGCAGCTGAGACTTTGATGTCAAAAGGATCCTTGGCTATACCCAGAGAGCTGCAAGGAGAGGTCTGTCCTCACTTGTGCACCCACTTTGATTTTCAGATCTGATCCCCCATCTCCACCGCCTCTTTCTGCTTGGGACAGTTCTGTGTTTATCTAATCTTCTTGTACCTCTTACACGATACCTCACACTACCTCTGTGGAGCTCATAGTGGCATGCATGAAAATAACCTGTGAATGTAGGCCATGCTGAGTAAGAGTGATGGGCACTATGCAGGAGGGTTTTTTTATAACAGGAACTCCTTTGCAATATTAGCCCATGCCACTCTTATGTAGCCAATCCTCCATAAGCTCACAGGGTTCTTAGTACAGGGCCTATTGTAAGCTCCGGGAGGATTGGCTACATCAGAGGGTGTGGCCTAATATGCAAAGGAGTTCCTGCTACAAAAAAACAAAAGCCCTGGCACTATAAGATTCATAGCTGAATGTCTGCAGAGTCCCAGGTTCAACACTCAAAGCACTATCCCTCAAAAACATGGAATTGCTGCCATCATGAGAAGCTTGGGATTCAGAAACAAGGTCATATTGCAGAACCTTTGACCAAAGGACGCATGCGCAGGGGTCATTTTGTAGAAAAATAGGTGGTAGAGCTCATCCAGGGATTGTTATGCAGCTGCACCTACTATTCAATGGACAAGGTAGGCAGGTGGGGAGGAAGAGGGGGAACCCTCAGAAAGGTTCAGGAGCTGTGCTCCTGTGAGCTCCTGCTGAATTCAGGGCCTGCGCATGCTTATGTGTACGTATGTATAACCACCAATGCTGGAGCAGCTGATTGATAGCAAATTTACTTTGCAATTTGTGACTGCAAGCATCGCAGTTGCTACACTGTGATGCAGAATGGCTTCCTGGATGCTTGAAAGCCAATTAAGGCTTGGTGGAATTAGGAATCAGGATCGGGCTGTTCTCTGTTTTCACTGTCTGCTACTCTTCCAACTACTGTGGTGAAAAAAAAATCATACTAATATGTAGTCTGTGCATTATGACCTTTGAGAAAATTTAACGGGAACCATCGGACTGCTCTATATCCGTACATTCCAGGAGACACACCATTAATAGGAACATGGTGGGCTTTTGGTGCTTATTTGCAGATGACTCCCACTGGGCCTCGGACCACTGGCCTCTCTGATCCTTTGGCTTCCGCTTCTGCTTGTTGTGTTTAAACGTTTGTTTTCCCTGACCCTTTTTATCCCTCTGCAGAAGAAGCACAAAAGTCACTGATATCTGCTCATTTCAAAAGCGACAGAATTCTAGAAGGGTAGCCACTTTAGCCTTCTGTAATCCAAACAACAGAGTCTTAACACATTTATTGTAGCCTAAGAGTTCATGAGTTCAGACCTGAATAGCCCAGGCTAGCCTGACCTCATCAGATCCTGGAAGCTTAGCAGGATCGGCCTTGGTCAGTATTTGGATGGGAGACCACCAAGGAATACTGGGGTCATGGTGTGGAGGCAGGCGATGGCAAACACCTCTGTGTGTCTCTTGCCTTGGAAACCCCGTGCGGTTGCCATAAGTCAGCTGTGACTTAGCAGCAAAAAAGAGAGAGCCGTGAGCCAGCAAACCCTAGATCTGACAAAGAGAGCTCAAAATTACAAAATGTTACATCTCGATAGATGTGTTAGCTTTGACGGTGATACTACAAGAATTGGTTGTTTTCACAATGGCAAACATGGTGCCCCGGCCAAGTGGTTTTAGACAGATGTCCGGCTCTGTGTAGCGTAACATCTCCTATGATCACATTGGTCTCAGCAACGCGGATGAGCTATCGGGCACGATGTCGAGTGCCTTGCCTCTATTTATTTATTTAGATTTGTGTCCCGCCCTCCCCTTACGGGCTCAGGGCGGCTAACAACATTCTAAAAGCAACAATTCAGCTTAAAAACCAGACAATATAATAAAACAATGTAACAGTTTACAAAACGGTATTATAGGGTTAATGCTGAAAATAATCCTGATGCTGTGAATGTGTTTTCTATCGAATGCTGAGAAGGTATCCTGTCTCCCTCTCCTCCCGTTTCCCAAGCTTCCGTCCCAAACACACCTGTTGTGTAGAGCTTCATTGAAACAAACAATATCAAGATTGCTGCCTTGGGAAACCTCCCAAAGAGTAGTAGCTGTGCGAAGAAAGGGGGGGAAAGAGGGGGCCTTGCTTGCTCATAGTTGTTTAATGACTGCAAGAAGGTCAAATCAGTCAGTCCTAAGGGAAATCAACCCAGACTGTTCCCTGGAAGGTCAAATGCTGAAGCTGAAGCTCAAATACTTGGGCCACCAAATGAGAAGGGAGCACTCCCTGGAGAAGACCCTGATGCTGGGAAAGACAGAAGGCAAAAGAAGGGGATGGCAAAAGATGAGATGGCTGGACGGCATTACTGATGAAACAAACACAAATTTGAGCAGACTTCGGAGGATGGTGAAACAGGAGGGCCTGGCATGACTTTGTCCATGGGGTCGCAAAGAGTCAGACTCAACTGTGCGATCGAACAACAAAAAATATTAGAAGAAGATAATGGATTTATATCCCGCCCTCCGCTCCGAATCTCAGAGGCTCAGAGCAGCTTACAATCTCCTTTATCTTCCTCCCCCTCAACAGACACCCTGTGAGGTGGGTGGGGCTGAGAGGACTCTCACAGCAGCTGCCCTTTCAAGGACAGAGCTATGACTGACCCAAGGCCATTCCAGCAGGTGCAAGTGGAGGAGTGGGGAATCAAACCCGGTTCTCCCAGATAAGAGTCCACACACTTAACCACTACACCAAACTGGCTCTGTATTACTGCCTGTATGCTACTATTACTTCAGTTCTAACTCAGATGTAGTCTGAGCAAACTGCCTGAGGCCTATGAATAAACGGAACCTTTGAAATAAATGGACTGTTAATAAACAGTGGACGGGGGGACGCCTGACAGAGTTAGAGCTGAAGTAACAGTAGCATACAGACAGTAATATACCTTAGCATTAAACAATCATCCATCGCCACCGTTTTCTTCCCACCTCTTCCCCAAGAACTCAGCTTGACATATCTGGTTCTCCTTTCCTTCCATTGTATCATCATAACAACCCTGCTAGATTTCAGTAATCTGAGAGGAGTGACTGGCGGAAGGCTAGTTTAAGTTTAATGGCTGAACTGGGATTTGAACCCATTTCTTTTTTCGCTGACCATGACATCACACTGGCTCTCAAGCTCACTATTCATGGGCAAGCTCGATGCACAAAAGGCATAACATGAAGACAGTTTGCCTCTGCTGGGCAAAACCCGGTCATGGATTTGAACTGACTCTGAAAAACAGCTCGATGGTGGGAAACCATGAACATCATTAGTACTCAGTACATATCATGTGGAGTGAAGGGTGCCAAAATCCTCTTAACTGTTCTGCTTCTGGCTTATTAACCTTCTAGGGTACTGCAAATACCTAATTAGGAGCCATGAAGGGGAAGTTTGGTTTTTCTCTCCAGCTTCGAGCTAATAAAGGAAAGCTGTAGATCAGTAGCAAGATCAAATGAGCTGTCAGGCAGTTGAATGTACACAGCAGGCAAGAACCTTTTTTTAAAGAAATGCCTAGCTTGCAACAGATTGTAATTATAGTCAGTAGCTTTAACATGTCTTTAATGACGGAAGGTAAATGTAGAATAAGCACAAATAAAATGTTAATCTTCAGACTGCTAATGAATGTAAGAAATCAGTTCTAAAGACAGGTGGAATCTAAGGGTGTGTTGTTTTGTTTTGTTTTTTAAAAAAGACCCTGTTGCAGGAAGACAACCGTCAATGTATTGCTGGTGACTGAAACGGATTATATCCAATTAACAAACAATTATCTGTTGGATCTTATTTACTCCTTGGGGATAGAGTTTCATGGCAAGAGGCAGGTCCCCCCCCCCACCGGGGAAAAAAATTACCTATGTAATTTCTAATTACAATCCCATAGTCAGTTATATTACCAAAAAGTTTGATGGTGACATTGTGAGCAACAAATCGGTGAGCTGCTGATGGTGGTTCCTTCGAAATGGCCTCTGCTCAACCTTCTTTGGAGAATGTGATAAATACGACCTTGATTTTAAGAGAAAGTAAAAAAGAGACACGTTACTAAAAACATAAATAGCCATGTTACTCAGAGGCTAAAGGGACTGACCTTGACCAGAATGCAAGACATTCGGAACAGCCTCTTTTTTGATTGTTCACATTTTGTAGTATTTGCTGACTTAATAATAAATAAACACAATAATTAAGGAGAATTTTTTGAGGAGAAGCTTGACGACCTGCACCATAGAGATGTTTGCCTTTAGAGTGATGTGTTCCAAGGCAAAATGGGAGGAGACAAGTATAGACAATCCTGCTTGAAAACGACCCCTTGTATTACTCCTGAAGGCTGGGAGGGAATAGGACTTGTACCCTTCTAGTTGGATCTGGTGTGGAGTCCAGGTTTCTTGAAGTAGTATAACATCAAACCCCTTAAGATATCTTATAAACTCAACATCCTTAGCCTTATTCTGCCAGCCGGCCACATTCCAGGAGGCGATCTTAATATCCAGAATGGTGAAGGGTTTGGATGGCGAGAGTATGAAAGGGGTGGTGAGTCAGCCTTCTCTAGTTAGTTGTTCTAGGGTGCCATTGGTATCATGAAACACAGATCCATTACCCAAGCCGCTCAAGATGTTCTTAATTAGTTGACTTGTATTTGGCCACACGATTTCACTATTGCTGCTCAGAAGGGGGTTCTCAGCCATTACTGGAGACGCATGAACTTCAGCTTGTGTTGATGACTCAAGGTTCTCCTTGAGATCCAATTTGCCTTCTATGTGGAAATTAAATCAGTCTTCTCTTCAGGATTCACTTGTTGGAAGGGTGAGTGGTTTACTCCTGTTTTCCTTTGGTCTACCTCCATAGAAATGAGAGGAGTTAGAGGGACTGATAAAGCTGGACCATTCTCAAGCGTGTTGGGCATCATGAGCAGGTTAGATACTTGTTGCGTGTGATCACTTTTTGTTTTCAAAAGTTTGTCCCTCAACACTTTGAGTTTAGTTGTGATTGCAAGTTGTTCCGTAGATGGGAGGGCTGTGAAAGAGTTAATTAGATCCTGTTCTATGGAGTTCTCAAGAAGGAGATGCTCTGAAGCTGGGTTCAGGTAGAAAGGTGAATCAGGACCTTGAGCCAAGCCACTCTGGTCTCCAGCTTTCGTCATTCCTGCCTTGAAATTGATGTCCTCTGTCAAAGAACCCTCTTTTTGCAAGAGGGGTAGCAGGGGGTTTATAAGAGAATTGACAAAGACCCTAGCTGGAAAAATCCCCTTGGTGTGAAGAAAGTCTTTCCAGGACTGCAACAGACTGGGGATCCTGGAACTGCTGAAAGTGAGCAAGATTCTTTGAGCCTGATTTGGGCTGGTAAGAGGTTCCACCATAATTAAGTCAATTGATGGTAATTTCCCCCTTAGAAGGGCTTTTAGATGGTAAGTAGCCCATTGAATTTAGTTCCATAAAAACTTCTGTCCTTTGTAAGGGCAGACAGTTAAACACACTTTGGAAGGGTGCAGCTTTAATCTTAATTGGGCTCCCTCCTCACACTGCTGCTGTACCAAGTTCTTCTTTGGGCTCTTCAACTCTTCACTTGCTAATTTCCCAGGGTTTGTTTTAACTTCAGTATTTAGCAAGAATTTCTGAGACAAGTGGTCCATTTTATTTTCAATTTGTCTAAGTCTCTCAAAAATAGATTCAACAGTTTTAGCAGTTAGCTGTATATGATTACTTGTAGCAAGTTCGAAGTCTTTGTCAACTGTTTGCATCAGGAGAGATTTATCTTTCCTCCCATCAGTGGAGTTGGTATCTTCCTCGAGATTTATGAGGGGTGTAAAGCGGTTGGAAGTTGGAATATCGCAGGTTGGTGGGAGTAGACTTGAAGCATGGAAATCATTAATTTTAGTTTGTTTACGTGCTGGCTGAGAGAAAGAGTCATCTAGGTCACGAGTTCTTTTGCTGACGCCCATAATGAAGAACTGGGATTCAGACCTAGGCTCAGAAGGGGAGAGAAAAAAAAAACTCTAAAAGCCGCAAAGTCAGACACAAGGTACTGAGATTCTTTTTAAAAAAGAAAAGAAAAGCCTCGCTCATAGTTCAACTTTTTTCAGTAAAGGCTTTCCTTCTGCTGAGGTATAAATCTCAAGGCTAAAATCTCCAGCAGTCAGAGACCAAATGTAATGCAGTCAAAAAGTCCGTGTGGAGTGAGGAGCAGCAGTCTCATTACTGTTTGCTCATTAAAAGCCCTCACTCCTCCCCCACCATTATAAAAGGTTGCAGATAAGATTACTATAGGAGTATAAAGGAGTATAAAGGCTAAAACTGAAATAAAAACAAACAACAGTACTCCCCTTCGATGGAGCTCAGTCAGCAGGCGTCTGCTCCCTCAGAGCCTCCCTCAGTCAGCAGTGCATCTGCCATAGCTCGCTTGTTTTATGGCAGAGGTAACCAATTTGTGCCAGCTGCCATAAAAATATTCAAAGCCAAAGTGATTTCACAACTTCTGTATGGCATCCCAATCTGGATTGGATCTTATGAAGGTGCTATCGAATGTGTCCAATCCAAATTCTTGTGTAAAATTCTGGGCATGCCAAAATGTGTCCCATATGCAGTTATCTGTTTAGAAACTGGCATGTCTTTAATGATTACTAGTGCATGGTTCATGACCTTCAAATTCTGGCTATGCTTGCACTACAACTCTGAACCGGGGAGCTATATCTCTCAAATGCTCTCTGAATTTAATTTGTCAAATTGGTCAGCACAAATTGAGAGAAAAATAAAAGCAGTGGGTTTGTCCCTAGAACTATTGTCCATGCCGCAGTCCAACAAATTAAAAAGAGGTTGCTAGATACTGAGCGCCAAGACCTATACAGTCTGGCTAAGGTAAGGTAAGGTAAAATTTTATTTGTATCCCTCCCTCCCCGCCTAGGCGGGCTCAGGGCGGCTAACAACATCTTATACATGTACAGTAATAAATATAAAACTTTAAATTTAACAATAAAACTTAAGTTTAACATCATAAAAACCCGTTAATGTATTTAAAAACTCATAGTTTAATTTAATTTAATCTGGCAGCAATGATGACATTCTGACGCTAATTTCTGCCGGTGTGATTAATTCCATGTTGGCATAGAATTGGCGGATCCTTAATTGACAACAATTCAGCAGTCGTTGTATGCTTGTTTAAAGAGGGCAGTCTTGCAGGCCCTGCGGAACTGATCAAGGTTCCGCAGGGCCCACACCTCCTCAGGAAGCTGATTCCATAGGACGGGGGTCGCTATTGAAAAGGCCCGTGCTCGGGTATTTTGGAGCTTGATCTCTTTCGGCCCTGGGATAATCATTTCATTTTTTCCAACTGACCTCAGTGCCCTCTGGGGTTCATATGGGGAGAGACGGTCCCTCAGGTAGGCAGGTCCTCGGCCATATAGGGCTTTAAAGGTAATAACCAACACTTTGTACTGGACCCAGTAGGTGATTGTTCCCCACTGAGTTTTGAGATCTCTCTTAGTACTGGGGAAATGGCCTCATATCTATCTGTCTTGCAGGTGCCACAGCAGCATAGAGCTTTTTCCCTTGCCAGATGCAACACCATGCCCTCTGCCAATATTTATGGCAGATTTAACAAGACAGCCTACTCAATCAGATACTGTCTCTGTAAGCAAAAATGTGTGGAGTCAGTTACTCATATTTTTCTTTATTGCAATTTGTATACAGATCTTCGTCACAAGTATTTACATCCTCTTTTAGTTAGCATGGTTGATTGTTCTGATGCACTTAAGGTCTATAATCTTTTGAACAATACTTCATCTAGTGTCACTGAGAAAGTGGCTAAGTTTCTTTATTCTGTTTTAAAGGCACGTCAGAGGATCTCATAGAAATAGTCTATGTTTATGTTTTTGCTGATGTATATGTATGCAATCATTCCATTTTATCTTTTTTTTAAAACCAATTTGCTGTGATATATACATCTATATATTTTGTGCCAATAAAAGCTAACTTGACTTGACTTGAATAAATAAACATGGGAATGTATTAATTGTAAATTAATCCAAGGTTAAATTCCTCAAACAGTTGTCCTCCTCCTTTGCATTAGTGTAGAAAGGACTAGTAGAACAGTCACAAATATGGGAAATCCCACATGCCTTTGAATGAGTCAGCTACGTAATCTTTTTTAGCTAATGTACTTTTGAAAACATCGCTAGAAGAAAACTTCTGGCTTTAAAAGATCCATAAGCTTGAAGTAAATTCTGGTGTCATCATGGTTTAAGTATTTTTAGCTATGTCAGTCTCTTTCCCAGCACTCTCAAGCTCCTGTTCTCTGCTATGATAATTTCTGAGAGATACAAAACTCTTTGACCAGTGTTGTCTAATTAGCCAGGATGGGGCCAGTGGGTGCACTCCTCCTAAAAGTTCCCCCCTCTTCAAAAAAAGTCATGAGAACATCAGTAGAGCCCTGCTGGATCAGACCAATGGTCCATCTAGTCCAGCATCCTGTCTCACGCAGTAGCCAACCAGTTCCTCTGGAGCAGGGGTCCCCAACCTCCAGACCGGCACCGGGCAGTGGCCTGTTTGAAACAGGCTGCATAGCCTTTCTGCCCCCTCCTCAGCCTCACCGCCCCCCCCCCCCCGCCACAGCGAAGGAGGGAGGAGGAAATGGGGGGAGGAGGCGAGGCTGCATGAGAGAGCAGTAAAGGAGGGAGGAGGAAACGGGAGGAGGAGGTGGGGGGCGAAGGAGGGAGGAGGAAATGTGGCAGGGGGAGGCAGAATTGGATGCCCCCACCCTGCTGGCCCTGGGGTCAGTCCCCGGCTCTGGAGGGCCAACAGCTCCTCCACAGCTCTGGAGGGCCAACAAGAGTTGCCTCCTGGCACTGCTATTCAGGTTTACTGTCTCTGAACACGGAGGGATTTTTTTTTTAGTCACCATGGCTAATGACCACTGATAGACCTGTCCACAGGGCCTTTTTTTCTGGAAAATGAGGTGCCAGAACTCTCAAGCGGAAATGAAGGAGAAACACACAGTGCCCCTGTCACACAGCCGAGCCTAGCAGGGCCTTCTACTGGCTGCCACCACTCTGGTACGGGTCTGTATGGATGGGCCCAGAGCACCCAACCACCCCTGTATCCCCCTTATTAATAGATGAAGGTGTGATTGGATTGGAATAAATACCTCCTAATTGTGACTAATTGATGTAGCTACTAGTCAAGAAGTATAGCAACAACTGTTTATTTACAGTGCTCAAATAATAAGTGGGTGACAAAGATTTTGTGCTAAAGGGAATATGAGAACAGTAAAGGTTGGTGCAAAGAAACAAAAGCCCTGATGCATTTAACTATACAGTCCCTACTTTAATAACCAACACTCCCCCCTTGCCTTGGATGAGGGACCTTTCCCCTGCTGCAAGCTCTCCAGGCTACAGCCTGCCTCCAGCTCAGCCTTCCAGGAAAAGAACACCCCTGGGCTTGGCCCTTTTATGTTCTCCTCCCAGGCCTCCCCCCTCTCTGGGCCAGTTTCCCTCCAAAAAAACCTTCCATGTATCTGTCCAATCAATTCTCCATGAATCTTGGTTTGTGAGATGAGAAAAGGACCGCAAGCTTATTTTCAGCTAACTTCCTTGTTCTGGCTCTGAAGAGGGCAAGGGGTAACATAAAGCAGGGATGGCCCAACTTTTTCAGCCTGAGGGCTGAATTATTCCTCACCGGTCTGCCCTCCCTTGCAAATTGGTTTCAGAGTTTCTTCTGTGTCTGGAGGAGGGAAAAATCTATATCATACCAAGACCTGCTTTGTGAATGCAAAGATCCAGCCAACTGTGGATCATGGGGCATGATTTACATGCAGTGAAGCAGGCCAGGAAAAAAAATCTATTCAGAAGGTACTTATCCCTATGAAGCGAGTGAGGCCCAGACATGAAAATAGCCATGTTTGTGGATAATCAGTGTGGATAGAGGTGTGCAGAACATTGCTAGCAAATAATAGTCTTCTGATTCTGGTCTATCACCCTTTGCTTGGAGATTCATAGCAGGGATTAGATAAGATTATCCTTTGATAACTGGAGGGAGCAAATAATACTTTCCTGCAAGTCTTGCAGTCTCTATCAGTTTGCCCAGAAAGAGTGAATTAGAGACTTGGCAATTGACTACATCATATTTTTTCTGTAGGGATTCTTTTTAATTAGACAACAGAATAAACACGTGTTTGAGTGACTGAGCAAAGGTGTTCTGAGTTAGTGACCGATTTATAGTAGATGCTAAGGGTTTGTTGATGCAGCCATTGCATGATTTTATCAGCCAGGATGGGCAAGGATTTAGGGTACAAACAGTAGCCTTCAGAGATCCCAAAAACTTGTCCACATCCATCACTAAATCTGGGTCAAAATGATCCAATTTTTCAATTTCAATTTCTAACCTTTAATGGCATAGTGTAAAATACCGAAAAAGATTTGGATAGACAAGATAAGTCAGGATTGAACTTAGGTTAGATATAAAACTCAAGCATAGCCAAAATGATCCATAAATAACTCAGGCAATGTATTAGGTGTTCCTTCTGGCATATTTGTGTTATAACTGACATCCAGATTAGAGTGTATTCTTGATATTTTATTAGTAGAAAACTTGACAAATGTATCGCAACTAATTGTCTGTTCCTGGAAGAACAGAGGCTCAGGTTTAGCCTTCAAGTAGTTGCTGACCTACCTTGAACACCAGGGCTAAACATGAATTAGCAGATGCTATAATAGTAGCGAAATAGCTTTTCTTTGCTGCCGTCACCACCACTTCATTGAATTGTCTGGATGAGACAGCCATGTTGGATCAGGCCAATGGCCCATTGCGTCCAACACTCCGTGT